>NC_029774.3:4816419-4846304 GCF_000817695.3 Arachis duranensis | reverse complement strand
TATATAATTTATAATTTAAATATATTTTAAAGATATATTTTAATAATATAATAATAATGTATTCATTTTTTATATATTCAATAATCAATGCATTAAAAATATAAAAAAATTATATGTTAACTTTTAGTAAAATATTTTTTTATGTTGCTCTTAAAATATATTCTTAACACACATGTTAATAAAATCTTAAAATTTAAATTAATGTAATTTGATTAAGTAATCAATTTATTCATCTTTTTTGTTTACTTTAATAAGTATTTGGCATTTGATTCTCTCATTATATGATAAAAGTCAATCAGTAACAGCACACACTAGCTGTTACAAGTTAGTTAACTTCCTATTCTTAGCTTTCCCTCTCTCTTTGGTCTTGTGATGCAGAATAGCTTAGGCATCTCTTATATATAATCCTAAACCTGTACACATGAGACTAACACTTGTATTACTCATATTCTTGAATAATAATCATTCAATACTCAATTCTTCATTCTTCTTCTTCTCTGTTTTTATATTGGTTCTGCATCACTTCCGTTCTTCAGTTTCTTAATATTCAAGACTCTTTTAATATACAATAATTCATTAGTCAACAATAAATTAGTCCTTGAAATTAATCTATTTTATAAAATTTTAAGATATTAATATTTTTATACTTGTGGGGATAAAAATATCACCAATTTCATTACTAAGATTACTAATTTAAAAAAATTATAAACAAACTTTAATCCATTCATTAGATTAAATATATCAATACTTTAATATGCCAAAAAAAATATATTGAGATTGTTCCCTTTTTATATTACAAGCTTTTTCAAAAGGAAATAGAAAGACCAAACAATAACTTGGTAAAAAAACCTGAAACAGAACAAAACAAAACAACTGCACAAAGCCACAAAGCATAACAAAAGCCATATATTTGATGTTTGCTATGGTGTGTCTTAAATATTTTTATTTTGACGTCAGATTTTCTTGTTTCCTCTATGCCTTCACCTGTACCTAGATGATAATACCTACCATTTCTAACTAAGATTGTAAGTTCCCATTATTATTGGTCCTTTTTATGTTTTCATTCCCTTTCAAGTGGCGGACAGTTCAAATTCTCTAAGCATAACTTTATTGTTCCCTCCATGAATATGGGACTACATTACTTTCGTTTTATAGGCTAATCACAACCATTTGAAGAATGTCAGAATGTTTCATTTTCGCTTATTCTGAGTTAAATTCACGGTAAATTTTATAGTCTAAAGTTTTGCAAAGTCGGTGATTGATGAGTAACTTCGAATATTCTATCGTGAAAAGTTATTGCTGGTTGATATGAGTATTGCTGCACAAGATTGATACATTACTTATTTACTTTACGCTTCACACTTACATATTCGAATTCAGCATCTTTTGTCTTTTTAGACACAATACTGAAACCAAAAATGCATATTTAGTAAGTATTTTACATAATTTGATACATGCATGTTAAGAGCTTCCCGTACGTTGTACGTAGTTCGTGACATGAAAATCAGAAACAAAATAATTAATGACAAATGATAATTATGTAACAACATATATTATCTTTTATACAAAACTTCTGATAATAACACAATCAGGACAAACCCCTCCATTTGACAAATAACATCAAACCAAAATTCAAACCTATTTTACATTTGGTATTAGTACACGTCTACACATATATATATAGATGAAGGTTATTATATTTTGCACAGTTTCATCTGTGTTAATTTATTTACAAAGGGGAAATTAAGAAGGTTAATGAACTAGAGATTAATTAGGTTATGATGGGTGGTAGATTGAGGTGGATTAGTGAGCATATAAACAACTTCCCTCATGGTAGGCCTAGCATGGCCAATTTCTCTAACACACATCATAGCTATGTTGAACATGTGGATGACGCTGCCCAATGGATACCCATTGAGCCTGGGGTCCACCACTGCCAACACGGAAGCCGCATCAGACGGCTGAGACAGCTCCGACATGGTCTTGTTGACCCATCCAACGATGTCAACACCATCTCCAAACTCACCCACTGGCTTCCTTCCTACGATCAGCTCCAACAGCACTACTCCAAAGCTGTATACATCGCTCTTCTCGTCCACTTTCAGCGTGTAAGCGTACTCTGTTCATCCATTCAAAACATACACACACTTCCATAAGAATACAAGAAACAAGTCACTGTCTAAGACATACCCATTCCATTAATAGCAAATAATGGCTCTCTATATTAGTGGTGCTGTTTGGAATCCTTATAATCAAATCAAATTGTCATATTAACCCAAGGATCAAAATATAAACTAACCACCCGCACCCTAAAAATCTATGCATGTTAACGTCTGATCTTTGAAATGATTTGATACCCTACAATCGTCATACTAATTTGCACCAAAAATTCTTTGTTTTGCCAACATTTAGCAGCACTTTCCAACTCTAAACACTCGATACTAAATTTTAAAATTTAAAATATTATTTATACACTAAAATCAGTCATTATATATTTATCTATAAATACATATATAGTTTAATTATGTTTAACGTATATTTTGTATTTTAATTTATATTCTATTTTAATAACTTATTTTAATGCATACACTTAATATAATTATTTAAAATTTTAAATTCTAAATTCTAAACTCTAATTGTATAAAAATAAAATGTTAGCTAAAGTATTGATTACTATTAATAAAAAATATTGGTCTTACTATATTTTTTATATATAATCATATTAAGTATACACTAATATCAATCACTAATGTAAAATACATATTGAAATATAAAATATATATTAAAAATAAATTAAATTACATATATTTATATAAAAATACATAATAACTAATTTTAATAATATAAAAAAATAAAAAAATTAATTGTCTAAGTTTATATTTAATGATCATAGTTAATTTATCTAAATGAGACAACTACTTTTAATAGCTCAAATTATATAAGGGATTGCAATTTTTTTTTACCAAAAATAGGAAGATTCGAATTCGCAACCTCTAAATGAGTATGGAAAGACTATATATCATTTGAGCTCTAATTCATTGGCATATAAGAAATTGCAATTAGATGAATACTTATGTATACATATATCAAATTAATAGTTAAAATTGTGAGCTAATTTAAATAAATTTGACTAAATATCATCTAATAATTCTCAATCATCTACCTTCACATTAAAATGACGTTACAATTATTATTATTTTTGCAATATGTACAATATTGCACACGAACAATATTGTGGCGGCAATTCAAAATCATAATGATGACAAAAATATCACAAAGTAGTGTAATTGGTAAAAAGAAAAGAAAAGAAGGAACCTGGAGCAATGTAGCCGTAGGAGCCAGCAATGGAGGACATGGACTGAGACGCTCCAGGGTCCTGCAAGAACTTGGCGAGCCCAAAATCAGCAACGTGTGCCTCAAAGTTCTCATCAAGCAAGATGTTATTGGACTTAACATCCCTGTGAATGATCAAGGGCGAGCAATCATGGTGCAAGTAGCAGAGCCCCTTGGCAGCCTCCACCGCAATGCGGTATCTCATTTCCCACGTGAGGTGCCCTCCCTTCGCACCATGCAGCCACTCTCCCAAGCTTCCATTCGGCATGTACTCATACAGCAACAGGTTCGTGTCCTTATTTGACACGTACCCCAAGAGCCTCATTATGTTCCTGTGCCTTATCTTCCCTAACGTCTCTATCTCCGCCTTGAAACCGTAATCGTTTCTTCCACTTCCTTGCCCCACAAGTCTCTTGATTGCTACCTCCGTTCCCTTCGGTGTTGTCCCGCGGTACACGATTCCTGCTCCTCCTTTTCCAATGATGTTCTCTTCCTTCAAGCATTCCACCACCTCCTCTGCCTTCATTTTCAGCGTTGACTGGAACGCCGTCAGCTTCCACGACATTTCTTTCTGGTGCTTCCTCTTCCTCATAATGTATACCGTCACCATAGCCAGGAGCACTGCCGTGGAGATCCCGATCACGATTATAACTACCTTAGTTGATTTTGAACTCAGAGGATTGTGGCTTTTTCCAGAGGCAGTGTTGACGGAGGAAGGACAATACGGCTGGTGCGGAGAGCAGAGGTTAGGGTTCCCTGCAAACGACTTGTCGTTGAAGGCCACGAACTGGCCACCCGTGGGGACTCTTCCAATGAAGTTGTTGTTGGAGAGATCCAGCGTGTTGAGGCTCGTCATGAAGCGAATCTCGTCGGGGACAGTTCCGGTGATGTGGTTGCGCGAGAGGTTCAAGATGCTTAGAACTGTGAGGCTTTTTATCCCCTTGGGAATTTCTCCGGTGAGCATGTTCCGGCTAAAATCAACCGCCGTCAGAGAACCACAGTGAATCACCGACTCCGAAATCTCACCGGTGAGGTTGTTGCCGCTCAAGTTGACCTTGATCAACGCCGGCAAGTCAAACACCTCCCCTGGAATCTCTCCAACGAACTGGTTCGCGTCGAGCGCAAGCGTCTGCAGTTTCTGGAGATTCTTGAGCTCCGGCGGGATCCTGCCGGCGAAGTTGTTAGTGGAGAGGGTTAGGATGCTGAGGGAATCCCCGGAAATATCAGAAGGAATATTTCCGTTAAAACGGTTATTCGCCATCTCGATGATCTGGACAGATGGCAATTTAAAGATCCCAGGAGGAACCTGGCCTTGGAGGAAGTTATCACTAATTCTTATCTTCTCCAACGAAACGCAACCTCCTATTCCTTCAGGAATGGTGCCGTAGAAGAAGTTACCGGTGGCCAAGAACGTTTTCAACCTGCCGGATTTGCACAGGTCCCTAGGGAGCTCTCCAGTGAAGTGGTTATTAGTGACGTCGAAGTATAAGAATCTGGCGTTTTGGCCAAGGTTGGGTGGAAGCACGTTGGAGAAGTTGTTACCCCAAACCTGAAAGGTCTCCAGGTTCGGGAGGTCCCCAACGAAGGAAGGGATGTTGCCTCGGAGTTTGTTATGGAAGAAATTGATTAGCGTGAGATTGGTGAGCTTAGAGAATGTCAACGGAAACTCGCCCGTTAACTCGTTGTAGGAGAGATCCAACGACTTGAGGCTTATCATAGTGGAGAGTTGTGAAGGAATGGTTCCGGTAAGGTTGTTCATTTGAAGGAAGAGAGTGTGCAAGTGAGTTAACGCGCCGAGCGTGGGAGGAATCTCACCGCTCAAGTTACAGCTGGACAAATCAAGCAGTTGCAACGACTCGAACGAACCGAATTCTGTAGGTACTACATCTGAGTAGGAATTATCATACCCGAGGGATAGTCTTTTCAGCTTCTTCAATTTCACCAAGCTTCTTGGAATCTTGCCGGTTAAGCTGTTTGTGGCGAGGTTCAGAACCTCCAAGCTTTCGAACTCAGAGTAACTCTCAGGAATCTCGCCGGAGAAATAGTTTCCAGAGAGGTTGAGGCACCGGAGCTTCTCCAGTCTCACGAACTCCTCTGGTAAGGTTCCGCTGAAGCTGTTGTCGTAGATGTCCAGCGTTTCGAGTTCTGTCATGGCCACGGTGATATCGCCGGGGAAGCGACCAGAGAAAAGGTTGTGCGAGATGTTGAGGAGCCTGAGGGAGGTGAGATTGGCGAGCTCCATGGGAAGCTCCTTGGTGAGATTGTCCGATGAGAGGGTAAGGCTCTCGAGCTTGTCCAAGAGGCCTATCTCCGGCGGAATGCTGCCGAAAAGGGGAACAAAGGAGACGTTAAGGGCCACGACGCGGAGGTTCTGGCGGTCGCAGGTGACGCCGGAGAATGAACAGTGAGCGGAGATAGAGGTTGAGAATTTCCAATCTTGAAGCGCGTCGGGTTTGGCTTTTGATCCTTTCATGGCTTCCTTGAGCTTCAACAACGTGTCGAGGTCGCTGAAGGAAGAGCCTAACACTGTTACTGTTACATTATTCAGCCAAATGAAGACGAAACTTAACAGAATAATGCTACAACACAATGAGGTTCTCATTTTTGTTTCACAGTTCCTTTTGTTTCTTCTATCTCTGATACAATACTCTAACCAACCTATGGCCAGGTATGCATTTGTTCTTCCTTAATTTCGCACCACACACAGGGAATGCACTCTACTTATTTATATAGATATATATACATACCATATGTATGTATATATTGTATAGTGTATACTATGTACTACTTCACTACATATCGTAGTGGATTCCAAGAATAAAAGGAATTAGTAGGCATCAATCATGTGTTGAGTATTTTTCCAATCAACATCCACTATAGTTTGTGATACACGTTTCAAGTGTACATAAATTAGAAAAGTTTTGTAATGCATATCTATCGATTCCATTGGTGGAGGCCCTACTTATTGTCACTGTAATCAACAGAGAAATTCTTTCTTAGCTTTATTATTATTATATGCACATATTATTTTTGAAAAACTGAGTAGAATTTACTGATGAAATATGACTTTTATCTGATTGAAGAACTGATTATATGATTGGTTAACATAACGTATGATGGCGAATCCTTGTCGCTTGTTTAGTGTTAGTCCACTCGTGGACTTAAATTAGCTTTTGTGAAGACAAAGATGCAATCCATTAAAGAAGGCTTAAGCTTTAAGTGAGCCTAACTTTGGAATGAAACTTTTTATTTTTATTTTTTTCCCTTAAGAAATTAAAAGGTTGTTTTACGTGGAAGCCTTGTTAGCTGTATCTATGCCTGGGTATTCTCGTGGCATATAATTTCAGGATCCCTAAGTTGTTGCCATGGCAGAGCATTTATTCTCTGTTTTTAAAATGCTTTCAACCGATCATCCACTAGTAGATATTGCAGAATCGTATTCTGTATTAAATTAAAGGGGATTATGCTTCAATAAGAATTTATAGTAAACTCTTCTTTGTCACAGATGATTCTTTCTCAAATATATGCTTTTCAGCTTTTTGAATATATATAAGTTTACCTTGGTTGAAAACTGAAAGGAGAATGAAGAATTATGTTCTCACAATAGCTCACTAAAAAGATAGTATTTAAAAACAAAGTTATGATTCATTTTAAGATATACTATTATTAAGTTTTTCTTAATTTTTGGTTCAAAGTGAATGTTATTTTTTCCCTCAACAATATATAGTTAAAAAGATTTTCTGGGTTTTTTTTCTGGTTCAAATAATACTTCTACTCTAAAAGACATTACATATATCCACTACACAAATGTTAACGGTGAATTTCATAAAACTATGAGAGTAGTAAAATAATATATAAACATGATGCCTTAGATTGAGTGTATTTGAGAATCTGTTTACTCGAATATTGCTAGCTAAAGGAAGTGTAAAGGCAATATTTTTCTTTCATTTCTTTACTCTTGCCTTTTATTCTCCCATTGTTTTTTCTCAAGACATAAATAAAACTGTTATAAGGTCAAGATTCTCAAAGAGTATGTAGAAATGCTTCTAGAATGGATGCATGCAATTCGTTCAACAAATATTTCATAGTTTTTTGGAAGTTTGAGCCACTAACTATAGGGGTATAAAGGGATTGTGTGGTACAAAGATGATACTCAAAAGAGAAATGTCCTTCAACATTATTGTCATTTGTCAACTCCTCTAATGATAGTGTCAACGAGTAAATGCCCATAAAAATCTTGTATTATTGGACCTTTTGTCTTCTTCGCCATCTACATGGCAGACAACTCTAATTCTCTCTGCCCTGATTTTCCATCTTATTTTCGGTAATGAGCTTTGATCCTAGCTACATATTTTGCAAGATATGGTTATCAAGATATTAGAGATGGGACTATACAAAAACTGGCAAAACGACAAGCTCATAAAGTTCAATAACAAGTTGACCTCCAATAACACATGATCCTTTCAAACTTGAGAAAAATAAAAGAGAAAGTATG
This sequence comes from Arachis duranensis, assembly GCF_000817695.3. Taxonomy (NCBI): domain Eukaryota; kingdom Viridiplantae; phylum Streptophyta; class Magnoliopsida; order Fabales; family Fabaceae; genus Arachis; species Arachis duranensis. Next base: position 4,838,476 of record NC_029774.3, on the reverse strand, counting down.
AGGAGCTAACTTGTACAATGTAGAGGTTTATGGAGTATTAGAAATATAATCATTAATGTTACCTTTTCTAATCAGTTGAAGTTTTTGGAATGAGTAGTATCATGACATGGTATTAGAGTGCTAGATCTAAAAGGTTAAGAGTTTGATCCTTGGTGAACCCCAAAATCAATTTAATCTTTTGGGAAGATGTTTATTATTTATTTATTTTTAGTACTCGAATGGTTATTCTAAATAGTATAGAGGATGTTCATTTTGTAACTCAATAGTACACATTGTCTCTTTATCGAGATCCTAAATAAAATTAACAACATTCTTCGGTAATATATTTTTATTTTCTTCACACATGTTACTTCATAAACTATTTTTCTATTTTCCTTTTTTAGGATTAAATTTCAACAATTTCTATTGATCATAGTTAAGTATCTTTGGCTTTCAAATATACAAATCACTACTCACTCAGAAATTATTCTTACACCAAAAAAGAGGGGGGAATTGTTCAATGTACCAAGTTTGTGGTACATAATAATTACGAAAAGATCGTGGCATGGACTAGCTACATATGTTTTTCTCTAGTAATTATTATTGTAAGCTTGACTAGTAGTGTAGTCGTGTTCAATGTTGACATGGTGGAAACACCCCTAAAGTGTGAATCATGCTCATTTTGGCATTTGACCGCTATAGACCACTCATAGCATAACACGGATACTCCATATCAAAAGTTATAACCCAATTACATTACCTGCTTCCTAGCGGGGCGATACAGATTTTTGTCACATCTTCAGTAAAAGTGCATTATGATAACTTGATAAGCGGTCAAACGACTGTGCTTCACACTCAGCCTCACAGAACAATTTGGGGAAAAAGAAAGTTAATTTGTGTCTTGCTGATCATATTATTGGCTTATTTATGTTCTGTTAGGAACAATGCAGCAGAAGACACAAAATAGTTAGATTCAGTTAGCTAGTAATTAGTGAGTTAGTATAAGTCAGTTAGCTAATCTGTTAGTTCAGCTATTATATCTATTAAAGTTACACACTAATTATGATCTTTATTCACATGTGTATAAATATAATTTAATTCAGTGTAATAAGTGAAGAGGTTAAGTATTTTTTTTGTCTATAACATTTTAGGTCAAAATTAAAATTGTCTCTAATTTTTTTTTTCTTATTAATATCACAACAACACTCATTTATTGTAGTAAAATTGGAAGCAAGACAAAAGGAAGAAAAATTGAAAAAAGAGAAAGGAGGACACGACACAAAGGAAAAAAGCAAACTAATCATTTTTTTTACACTAGCATTTAATTCACACTGCACTGCATATCCTATCTGCTGCTATTCCGGAGCACCACCTTGTCCACCCGCTTGTTCTTAAGCTATATTCATTACTCGTGTAATGACATTCATTACAATAAGTTCAAATAGATCAAATACATTCATTGAAATTAAGATAGGGTCCAGATGAAAAGTTCAATTTATAAATGTCAGAAATGTATATTTATAGATTTGCAACAAAAAGAGGAAGCTAATATGTATATTGTATAATCACTTTAATCAGTTACTTACATATTTAGCCCAAAGGAACCTTCCTACTGGCTTTACAAGTTCATCCCTTTTTCCCACCAAGCATGTCTTTAGTAAATATTAGAGTTTTGCAGAAGGCAACAAATATTAATTGAATGAAAAAAGAAGGTATCACGATAAAAATTTGCTAAGAGAATGATGCAACAGTTACTTCATGTGGTCACCGCTGTTGCTGGGTCGGCACTGCTGCCGCTGGTTCATCTCTCTCTCTCTCTCTCTCTCTCTCTCTCTCTCTCTCTCTCCTCTTCTCTGTTTGTGCATTTTGGTTGCTGATGGTGGATAGTAAATTTGAGGATAAAAGTATTTTAGTCCAAAAATTAGAGAGAGGATTTTATAACATTTAGTGACGTTGTCGTTGAGGATGATATTAATAAAAAAAATGTCGGAGACGATTTTGTTTTCTATCTGAGACGTTAGGAACCAAAAAAAATACTTAACCCATAAGTGAAACACATCTCATTTTTCCTAATCTTCTATAACTCAACCTTCTCTTCTCTGGTTCTCCCCTCTCTTTTTCCTCTCAATTACATTTCACCATATTTCTGGTACCTTTCATGGTATCAGAACTAAGGCTCTGATCTATGGATGCTAGAAATCTGAATTCAGTCACTGCAAACTCAAACTCTTTAATTGTGCTTGCAAACTTTAGAGTAGCAATTAACACCGTCTCATTCAAATTAGATGAGAATAACTTTGTATCATAGAAGCACCAAGTCCTAGTATTTGTGAAGTCAAACAGTCTCAAAGATCATCTCAATGCAAAGAAAATTTCAGAGGTATGAATCTGATGAACACAAACTTACTGAAATTGAAATGAAAGAGTTTCTATAATGAGAACAGGATGATCAATTCCTCGTGTCGTGGTTCTTCACTTCAACAGATCCAGGTTTCACTAGTTTAATAGTGAATTGTGAATTTGCATGTCAAATCTAGTACAAATTAGATTATTATTTTACTAAAAGAATGTAGTCAAAGGTTAAGGATTGAAGATGCAGGTAAAAACTGTAAAGTTGCAACGTTCAGTTTCTGAATACTTGACAAAATAAAAAAGATATCCAACGCTCTCTCAGCGTTAGGAATGCCACTCTCTAATGAAGAATTTGTGGATGCAGTAACTCAAGGCCTCACTAAGGAATATAGTACTTTCATTACCATGCTCTCATCAAGATCTGAAACAATCACTGAAAGTGAAGTGGAGACACTACTTGTGAGTCAAGAATAATTAGTTGAGCAATTCAAGAAAGTAGAACTAGGAGCTATCTAAGCGAATTTGTCACAAAAGTCTGAGTCTAAGATAGATCCAGCAATGGTTTGTCACAGACAACAACAAAGCTATCAGCAACAACAAGGCTATCAGGCAAGAGGTCAGAGTTTTAGAGGCAGATTTAGAGCAAAAGGTCTCAGATGTGGTAGATCTAACTTCTATGGAGGCAAATCTAACTTCTATGGAGCTTGCATCCAGTGTCAGCTATGCAGAAGGCTTGGTCACACAGTCTAGGAATGCTACCACAGATTCAACCATAATTTCTCTAGTCCAAATTCACAAGGCACAACCTCACACTCATCAGTACCTCCCTCCACTTCCTTCCATCAACCACAATCACAATAGGAACAACAAGCTAAAGCTCTCTTTGCTGCTGCTCCACTTTCAACTCCTCTGAGGGATTGAGCCAGGTACATGGATACTGGTGCTTCTCACCATCTCACATTTGACAACAACCTCGTCACAGGCTCAGATATGAAGGCACAAATCAGGTATTCACAGGTAATGGCAATGTATGAACATAAGAGGTATTGGAAAATCTGCTTTATTTTCTGAGTCTCACCCCTCTTCCTATTTCACATTACTAAACTTACTCTTTGTACCTTTAATAACCAAGAACCTTATTAATGTAGCCAAGTTTGTTCATGAAAACCATGTAATCTTTGAATTCCATCCCTTTCAGGTGACCAGGGAAACACTGCTCCAAGGCTCTCTTAGGGGTGGACTCTATCAGTTTGATAACATTGGTATCATTGCAAAGGCTGCATCAATAAAATGTGTACAATGACCTAGTCTTAATAAAGTGCCTACTCAAAACTCACAAAGTTCAAGAACTTTGAATTGCATTGTAAGCACTTCTAATGTTGTTGGTTTAAAGAATAGTGTAGTTGTAGAGCAAAGTGAGTCTAATGTTGCAAACCAAGCAGATACTAGTAGCTCAAGTGAAATAAATAAGGTTGTAGAAGTTCTTGTTTCTGATGTTGAGCATCAAAATTATAGTAGCTCTAGTGGCAATAATAGATATATTGAAGTTAGTGCAATTGATATGGGTAGTTCTAATGAATTGTATGATGTATGGGCACAGAAGGTTGGGACATCCAGCAGCCAAGGTTGTAAAGAGAGTTATGGGATTGTGTAATATTGATCGTAGCAAATTTAATAAACAATCAAGTTTGATGATTAAATCATTGTGTAATACTTGTTGTCAAAGGAAGCATCATAACCTTCCATTTTCTAATTTAAGTACAGTTTATAAGAACTTTCTGGAGCTTGTGTATTCGGATGTGTGGGGACCAGTGTAAGAATCGGAGTTTTCACATAAAACCACTTAAGTAGAATAGAATAATTTAATTGCTTGGAATAGGTTTGAAAATATAAAAGTGTTTTTTTTTTAATATAAATGTGAGATTCGGATTCAGTAGATTTTTCCGAGTGGAAAAAAATTTTCTTTTGAAAAATTTTGCTTAAAAATGCGTACCGATAGATTAGCCAGCAGAACTGTCTTAAGTCTGTGCAGTACTACGTGAGAGAGAGAATAAAACAGTATAAAACCTTAGAAGAGTTTTTGAAATAGCAAGTCGGGCGCTTATTCTAAAGGTTTTGGCACAAAGTTGTGCCAAACAAACCAAAAACGCTACGTGATTGGATTGGACCCAAGTTGGGCCCAAGCCCAACATACATGAAGCCTTAAATGATCAAAGAAAGCTCATTTTCAGCACATAGAGGGAGAGAGGGGTGCTGGTTTTGAGAGAAGAGAGGAAGAAGAAGAACTCTATTCATCTCCTCCTTCTTTTGGCCATATCTTGAGTTACAGAGCTCCAATTGACAAGCTGTTTGTGGCCACGCGAAGCTCTTATCAAGCTCTTCATTTGTATCTAAACAAAGTGGTAAGAAACTCACTTTTTTCTTCCCAGTTTCTCTGCCCTATGTCATTTTGAAAAATGGCTTGTTGGATTGTTAAGTTTCTTTGTGTTCTTGTTGTTTAGGTGTAATTTAGCTTGGGTAAGTAGTGGATTTTACTCCAAAACTCATTGGATAAGGTAAGATATCACTAAACCCTTATGTTTAGTTAGATATTATAAACTCTAGCTTTGAATCTTATTATTTTGCATGATATAGAGTGTTCTTGGTGTTGTTTGGTGTTGGGTGAAGGCTTGAACACTTGTGGTAAAGTGGTTTTGTGCATGGAGGATAATCGGCCAATGTATAGTTTCGATTTCTTTTATGTAATATGTAATGTTTCGTGACACTTAGACTAGTGGACTTTAAGATAGGTTTGAATGATGTTGGTGCATGTTAATTATATGTGAATTTACGTTTGATGATGAGGAGGATGATATGGAGTGTGAGAATGTGTGATATATGAATTATGATGAGAATATAATGAGTATTGGAGTTGTTTATGATTATGGTGATTGATGAATTATGTTGTTGTTGTTAGTGAATGGTGTTGATTATGGAGATCGAATAATGATAATTATGAGTATTTATGGTGAGATATAATGAATGATGTTTATGATGAGTAAATTGTGTAAATTGTTGATTATCGAGATCTTGAGTTGGGAATTATGGTTTTGTGTTGATTTATGGTGGAAAGGTTGAGTGAATTAGGTGTGGAAGTGATGGAAGTACAATGGAATGGTAAGGTGTAGTGTGTGATAGTATTTTATGATGTTTGAGTATGATTTGGTTTGGTTTGGTTTGGTTTTGGAATTTGAAAATTTGATAATTTTGATGTTTTTATATAACACTTGATTTTTTGGTGAACTTTAAAATGATATAAAGTTTGTTGAAAATGGAGTTTTGTATAGGAAGTTATGAATGTTTAAAGTTTGGAGTTTAAAACTGAAATTTCTGTAACTTGAATTTTTCTGAACTCTGTAGGACATACGTACGTGGTACCATGGTGGGTACGCGGGCATTCCTCTCTGCCCGACCCTCCCGCGTACGCGGAGCATGGATGCGTACGTGAGATGGTCCAAATTTTGGTGTGTGCGTATGCACACAGGGGTTATATACAAGTTTTAAAAGACGGTGACTTAGGCTTGGTATGTTAGTTAGGTGGTTTTGCATTGTGAACTAATTGGGAGCCGGTTTGATAATGAACTTGAGATATTGATAATGGATTATGAGATTGGAACTTGGAAAGGAATGATGAGTTTGATGGATATTGAAAGATAGTGTGTCAGGTACTATATCCTTGGAATGATAGTGTGCCGGACATTACATCCCTAGAATGATTTATGATGAAACAGATGTTATGGCTGTTTTCCTTCTCTGCCGCAAGAGTGTGCCAGGCACAACATCCTCGGAATGAGCATGCAAGTGTGCCAGGCACTATATCCTCGGAACAAAAGCGTGCCAGATGCTATATCCTCGGACGTGGCAAAAAGGCGACATCCAAAAGGATGTGTCGGATTGGTATTTATGGACTGACGAGTGATATCACGATCCAATAGGATAGACATTCATCATGTGCATATTCTATGTGTTTTGTTTGCTTTGCCTAATTGTATCTTTTGCCTAAATGTAAAATATGCTTACTTGCTAGTTGTATTACTTGTTGTACATATATACTACTTGTGTTTTACTTGCTTTGATTATCTGTGATTTTCTGATGCTGAGGATGTTAGGTATGCGGTGGCAATAGGGATCGCACGGAGATTAGGTTGGCGAAGGCTGTGGAATACAGCGGTGTGATTAGTATTAGTTAGGAATTCCCCTAAGTTTAGATAACCCTATTTATGGTGTTTGGTTTAAGTTATTTATTTTTGTTAAGCTTGAATATCTGTTGATGTGAAGTTCTAGGATTGCCTTTGGCGTCTCGGAACCTTATATCTTATGTATTGGGCACTGTTACCATACTGAGAACCTCCGGTTCTCATACCATATATTGTTGTTATTTTTCAGATGCAGGTCGCAACCTACCTCAGTGAGTTGCGGATGGTGACAGAGCGGAGTATCTTTTGTTATCTTGTATTTTGATTTTTATGTTGTAGCTCTCTCTCACTTTTGTTATTATACCATGTTGCCCTAGAGGCTTACTTTGAGAGATAAGTTGTATAAGCTGTTTTAACTCAAAAACCTTGTTATGTCTGTATATGACTAGTCGGCCTAAACTCTGTGGGTTACGGCTAGAACTCTATGTTTATTATACTTATATATATCTATCCTAACTATTATATTACATCATATGTTGTATCTTGTACCTTCACGCTTTTAGTTATCGTGTGTGTACGCTTCGCACTTTGTAATTACGCTTATGCAATTTTGAACTTTATTCCTTCATCGGGTTTCTAGTATAACTATTTCCGTCCATATTTATTAATGTATGAACTTTAGAACTGTCGTGACGTCTTGTTATCCTTCGCTATACGGCTAGAGGTAAGGCTTAAGGTAACGAGGTGTTACAACAAGCTCCTATCATTAGTAGCTTAGGCTTTAGGTACTATATTTCATTCATTGATGTTGCAACCAGGTTCACAAGTGTTTACTTACTCCAAAATAAGGCACAAGTTTTATCAAGCCACTCAATACAAGCAAATGATGGAAAACTGAACTGAAAATAAGCTCAAAACCTTCCAAACCGATAATGCTAAAGAATTTCTCACCCAAAACTTCATGCAGTTTCTTCTTCAAAATGGAATAGCTCACAAATTAAGCGGTCCTTACACATACCAGCAGAACGGCACATCAAGACGCAGACACAGACATATTACAGAGACTGGGCTTGCACTTCTAGCTCAGGCAGCCATGCCACTCAAATTTTGGGATGAGGCCTTCTTGACCGTAGCTCATTTCATCAACCTATTGCCTTTCCAAATCATCTCTCAAAAGTCCCCATTAATTTAAGTTACTTCACCATAAATAACCTAATTACAAGTTCCTTAGAACATTTTCGGTGTGCTTGCTTTTCCCAACTAAGACACTACCAACCTCACAAATTCAGCTACAAGTTTGAAAAGTGCCTTTTCCTTAGACATTTGGTTCATCACAAGGGATATAAGTGTTTGGATAAAAATGGAAAGTTGTACATCTCTAGGCATGTGTTGTTTGACAAAACTGAGTTTCCTTACTAATTCATATTCTTCAAAATCAATGATCCAAAACCTCCACACAGCTCTGTCCCTTATCTCCCAAACCTTACAACTATCACCACAGCTCCAGTCATGACAACTCCACCTTCACTACCACGCTGCTTTAGAGATCTTGCACCACTCACCTCACCTCTTCCAATCACAACAATCCAAGACCTTGCACCTATCACCCAAATATTAGCCTATACTCCGTTAACCGTAGAGTCATCCACACCCTTAGAGACCTTCCCAAATAAATAACAAACCCAAGAAAATTTTGCAGATCCTGCCAATATTGATTATGTCAATAATTGTTCATTACCTACTAATATCGATTTGTCTCTCTCTACTTCTGTGTTTCCCTTGCATATTGCAAGCTTAGCTGAGAACTCTGAGGCTGCTATACAAGATGCAACAAGAAACATGCACCCTATGACAATCTGGAGCAAGGCAGACATCTTCAAACCAAGAGTGTTTGCCTCACTTCTACAAGAATAGGTTCTTGATCTCACACAACAGGAGCCCACGATAGTGGCTCAAGTTCTCACCTCACCACACTAGAATGATGCAATGGATGAGGAATTTGCAGCACTACTCAAGAACAAAACATGGAAGCTAGTCCCAGCTACAGTCGCACATGAGGCAATAGGGTGTAAATGGGTCTTTCGGGTGAAGTGACAACCTGATGGAAAAGTTCAAAAATACAAAGTGAAACTTGTTGCCAAGGGATTTCATCAGCAAGAAGGGCTAGACTATGATCAAGTCTTTAGTCCAGTTGCCAATCCCACCACTGTTCGGACAATGCTCTATGTGGCTATGACCTTCGGCTGGAAATTGTGCCAAATTGACTTCAACAACGCCTTTCTTAATGGCGATTTGTTTGAAATATTGCATATGGTTCAACTTGATGGCTATAGGCTTGGCACTGGGCTTGGTTGCAAGCTGGAAAAGGCTCTATACAACCTTAAACAGAGCCCTCGTACTTGGTTCCTTAAGCTCAGTGGAACTTTAAATAAGTTTGGCTTCTCCAGCACTATCTTTGATCCGTGCTTGTTTGTGCGTCACTATCCCAGTTTTATAATTTATCTTCTAAGAGATGTTGATGATATACTGGTCACTGGCATTAATGTTGCTGAAATTGATGAGCTAATTCATCAGCTTGATGTTGTGTTCACTTTGAAAGATCTTGGCAAAATGAGTTTTTTCTTGGGTATTGAAGCTATAAAACGTACAGATCAGTCCCTAACACTAAGTCAAACCAAGTACAACCAAGATTTCCTGAAGAGGGCAAAGTAATCTCATGCCAAGCTAGCTCTGATCCCAATGATGAGTAGCTTAAAGCTCATAGCAGCTGAGGACACTCTGTTTGACAATTTTTCACTGTATTGATCAATCATAGGCAGACTCCAGTATGTCACATAACACGACCAGGCATCACCTATACAGTGAATAAAGTCTCCCAATATATGCATTCACCCTCTGAGCAGCATTTGAAGGCCGTCAAAAGGATAATGTACTACCTGGCTAGTACTTCAGAAATGGATCTTCAAATGCACAAAATTATGAATTCAGAATCATTGCCTTCAGTGATTTAGATTGGGCTGCCGATTTAGATTATTAGAAGTCGACCACAGGATACTGTGTCTTTCTCGGAACCAATCTTATATGTTGGTCGAGCCACAAGCAAGTAGCAGTTTCTCGATCAAGTTCAGAAGCCGAGTTTCAGGCCTTAGATGATGCTAACACCATCTAGTTACAAAAGCTATTATATGAAATGCACCTTCCATCAGGTCCTACTCCAACCTTGTACTGCGATAACCAAAGCACAGTACTGATGACAAGAAATTCTATCCTCCATCACATGTCCAAACACTTCGAAATTGACCTTCATTTTGTGAGGCGTAGAGTGGTATCATGTTGTGCACATTCCTTTACAAGATCAAATTGCGGATGTTCTAACCAAACTAGTTTCGCAAGCTCAATGTCTCAGCTTTACACCCAAACTTCATGTGGTAGAACCACCCCTCAGTTTGAGGGAGAGTGTTATGAACAATGCAGCAAAGGACACAAAGCAGTTAGATCTAGTTAGCAATTAGTGAGTTGGCACAAGTCAATTAATTAATTTGTTAACTGAGCTGTTATACCTAATAGAGTCACACACTAATCATGATCCTCATTCACTTGTGTATAAGTATAATTCATGTCAGTGTAATAAGCGAAATACATCTCATTTTTTCTAATATTCTATGACTCGATACTCTCTTCTCTAGTTTCTTTTCCCTCTTTTTCCTTTCTTTTAATCATACTTCACCAAGTCTCTGATACCTTTTATGTTCCTTCTATAATCTAATAAAATAGAACAAATTAAATAAGATATGATATTTTATTGGTAAATAAGATCCACCATTAGTTAGATATCATGTCACTCATATATATATCTTTGTGATAATATGCCATGGTAGCAAGAACTGCCAAGTTTACCTAAAGTATTCTCCAAAATAGTCATTTAAATTATTATGTCGATATAAGTATGTTAATCAAAATGCGAACAAAAATATTAAATTCTGACTCTCAATTACAATAAAAAAAATTGAATATTTAAAAATCATATTCAAGCATTATAAAAAAGTTATACAATTTTAGATTACAAAATCTTTATCTATGTCTTCCGATATAGAATTTCTATTTAAAATTAAAAAGTATAGAAAATACCCGTAAAACATAATAATGTATATACCTAATGCATCAATCTTTCCATGATAATAATACTTAACTAATCATCACTTTTGTATTATAATCCAAGGGAAAAAAATATCATATGCATTATTTTGTTTTTTTTTTAACACATTTTTCTACTTTTAGTATTAAAAGTAATTAATAAAAATTCAAAAAAAAAAATTATCTATATATATATATATATACACAAAAAGTTGTGCAAACATCAATTTTAAAAAAACTAAACGAAACTTTTTTTGTTTACACTACACTAACACACTCAGTCGCCACTGTGGGTTCTATTCCACCACCTAGATTTTTCTTGTTTTTGGTCAGGCGTCCACTATCTGGGTTGAAAACCCGGAGCAGGTTTGATGCCAGACCATCAGACCAAATATATACAATTGGGCAGCAACCAATAGTCAACATTTCCACGGCTCTGACCCAAAATTAAAGACTATAAGTCTATGACTAACAAGATGTATCGAACTAACGGGTGATACATATTATTAACTGTCATAACTGTTTTGGAGTGGAAAAGCGGAATATGATGACTTAACAGTATAACAGCAGTTTGGTATGCAGAGTGGTTTATTGTTGTTGTTACGTTGACCACTTCTACTTGCGTTTTACAGAAGAATACGCAAATGATTACATTCACTTGCAGCTAATGCCATAGAGTAGAGGCAACTTAATTCTGCTGAATCTCTACACTTACCATCTATCTTTATTAAGAAGCTTGAACCTCCAACCAACCAACCACTACTATGTCTCCCTAAAACAGCCTGACCAACAAGACATTTAAACTAAGAGTAGTAGAAATCATGACATTCATCATAGGCACATGGTTTTTTCACTAGTGATTTTGAACACACTTTCAATGTTTAATTTGCATTTTGATGATGTAACATGGTTTTTAAAAAAGCACTAAATAAGGACCCTTCTCCATTCACAAACAAAGTTGCATCAAAATATACGCACAAGTCCGGAGAATAATTGTCCCATTAATCATTAAAAATCAAGCTACAACCCACATGAAAATGCAAAATTTATACCAAATAAACTACTTTAACTGCCACAGGTATACAAAAATGCTTCAGCCACCAGATCAATTAGCCGGTAACTACACAACTACATCAATTTAGTCCTCACTTTTCTTCTTTTTCCCTTTCTTTTTGCTTGGCATTTCAGCTGGTTCTTCTTGCTCCTCATGCTTTTTCCTCTTTTTCTTCTTTTCACCCGCATCCTTGTCTCCATTCTGCAACTCAGCATCCTCAGTAGAATCCTTCTTCTTTTTCTTCTTTTCCTTCTTCACTGGTTCCTCGGCAGCATCCCCGTCAGCTTGCAAAGTTTCTTTATCCTCTTCATTTTTCTCCTTCTCCTTTTTCTTCTTTTCTTTCTTTTCCTTCTTTTCTTTCTTTTTATCAGTAGAAGGCTGTTGGGTATCCTCATCCATAGAAGAGGCCAATTGCCCAATAACTGAATCTGCTGAAGGATTGTATGTCTACAAAGAAGATAACAATCAACACAGAAAACAAATAAGATTGAAAATGCTAGAACTATCAAAAGAAGTAAATAACTAACCTTTGCCGGGGTTATTAATCCACCAGCTCCTTTCTTTCTATCCTTGTCATATGCCTCAATCTTGGGCTTCCCCTTAGCAGAACCACCAAAACGACCTAATTCTTTGCCTTCAAGGTTTCTCAACCGTGCTTCAAGCTGTTCAAAAACTTGTGTAAGGGAATTCTGTAACAGAGGCAAACTAACAAACCAAGTATAAAAACTACCTTCGCTCTGTTCTCCAATCCCATAGTGTTATCTTGACCATCTCCAAGAGCATCACACCTAATGGCCAATGCTGACTTTGCAGCAAGCGACCGAGAGATCTTGCCCTTGAACTTTGGAGCGGCCTGACCAATCAAGGATGCATGATAAATAAGACCATACTTGGGAGTTGCATGCTTAGTCTTCAGTGCCCTAAAGAGAGCCTTCTCAGCCCCAAGAATCTGGACAGTACTACCAGGCTGCTTCGCAAGATTTAGCAAGCTACCTCCATGAGCAATGAGACGAGCACCAACGAGCTCACCAACCAGAGCAGTCAAATTGGGAGCAATGGTGTTCATCCTACTTTTCAGATAATCAAAGAGTTGAGCTCTGTACTCTGAAAGAGATAAAACCTGATCACAGAGTTCTCTGATATTTGCCAGATCCAGCTCACCAATTTCAGTTCCCATAGATATCACGGAGGCTTCCTTCAATTCTGCCTCAACTTCCTCTGGCAAAATCTGAAACAATTTTTAGGACAAAGAATATTAATGAATTTAATACTACAAACTTATATCCTTACCTCAATAAGGAATATAAATTCAGAAAATGTTTCTTATCAAGGAAGATATCCCATTATTCATGCTAGTTAACATCAGCAAATATAGTTACTTAACAGATATGAAGAATTTTTTACATTGTACTAAATTAGAGAAAACAAGTAATACGATTTTTTGTTCACCAAAAAAAGAAACTATTGAAAAACTATCAAATGACAATTCTACCTCAGAGAAATCAAGACTTGCAGCATTAACACGATCACCCATCAACTTGACTGCCCTTGCATATTGGATGTTATCCTGAATAATTTTTGTAAGCTCTGGAAAATGCCAACCATACCATTCTCGAACCCTCATGGCATATGTATTCAACTCTTTATCAAGATCATCAAGTAAGCCAATGGCCTGGACAATCATGGTATCCACCTTAAAACACAGACATCATAACGTCAGTAAGCAGCATTTATCACAAGAAAAAAGTGCGAAAATATCAAGAAAGCATAGTAAAACACACTTCAATTAGTAAAATTTCCATTACAAAACTAAGTAAATTAGAATTTAATAGTTCAAAAGATAAAAGTTCTCAGTAATTGAGAGACAATAGATAGCAGCAAATTGAAATCCCCTACCCACTAAAATTGAGGCAGAGCCAAAAAAGATCATGAAAAGATGGATAATCACTTCTAACATCATTTCTAAGGTTTTATCAATTAGAAATGAAACTTGCCAATAATTCTTGATGAATTGAAGTTGAACAGTTGCATATGGACATTAGCAGAAGAAAATCCATTGGCGATATATCCATGTAGTAAATAAAGAATTATCAGAGTGCAATAAATAGAACAATGATGATGATGATGATAAAGATAAACTCTATGTAAACACACCTTCTCAGCACTAAACTTAAGTTTATATCTTGATAAGCTATGAGATAAACCCAAGCTCATAGGTGCCATATCTTGTACAGCTAGACCAGATATGAGTTCAGTTAACTGATTTCTAACTCCTCTCATCAACTCCATAACAGCATTGTTGTGAACACAATCAATTTGCTGCAAGGTTAAAAACATATAGCAAATTTAGTCACCAGAATGGTAAATTGTAAAAATGAAACTATATGCTTCTAGTAGAGGTTTAGGTAACACACCAATTTCTCCTTAATTGCATTCCCAAGCTTCGAATCAGCAACAGCTAATGTATCTTTGCCACAATGAGCGCGCAGGAACTTGCGCAGACCCTTGCTGGCTTTACCATCAATCAACAGAGTAGCAGCCTCCAAAGCTTCCGAAGTATTCTCAAACTTGGAAAAAGCTTTCAACTTGACCACCTAATTTTCACCAACCAAGTTTCAATGATTTCCTCAAGGAATAGCATACACAATCATACTCATTACAGTTTATCCATGTTATCATATAGATTCCACAACCAAAAGACATAAATACAAACAGTAACAGTATAAACCTGTCTAGCAGACTCTGCAGTGGAAAAGTCTTTCCATAAGTCCTGTATAAAACAAAATTACATAAGAGAAACAAATTTATCAGATCAAGCACAATAAACAATACATAACATGTAAATAGATATACATTTCACAAAACTGCAGTACATTATACAGTTACAAAAATCAGAAAAACGGGGTCGTTGGTGGTGATAGTGATAATGAAATAATAGCAATACCTCAACTTTAGAGAGCTTCCCTTCATCAAGAACCTTGAATAGGGCAAAGCCCGCAGGAGTTTCGAATAGCACGAGCATTTCTATTCCGCGCCTGAAAAAACAAAGGCACGGAAAAAGTCCATTAGAAACCAGAAGACGAGAGAAAGGAAAAATAAGAACCGTGAAGGAGTGTGATGAAAGGAGTAATAGTTGAGAAGAGAGAAGAAAGGAACCTAAGTCAAGAGCTTGGTTTCAAATTAGGGTTTTGGAACATAAACCCTAGTAGTGCTGAAAGAGAAGGAAGAAAACAAACGCGGAGAAGAAAGCAGCAGCAATATATACAACACTCCATGATGAAGTCATTGCTTCCCTAAACCCTTTTTTTGGTTTCACTTTCTTTTTTCCTACTTTTTTGGGCCTGAGATTTAAAACGTTATATTGGGAATTTTAGTTGGTCCAGGCCCAACATTGTCATTTTAATCTTATTTAGTTTTTTCCCACACGAAAATGAGAAGACACTAGAAGTTTAATTCAAAAAAAGAATGATAGACAAGAAAATTATGGTATGTTTTGACAAAAAAATATTATTTGTATACTAATACTAAAATTAGTTACTAAAATCAGTTATTAATGTATTTGTGTATAAATATGTGTTGTTTAATTATTTTTAATGTGTATTTATATTTTAATATGTATTTTATGTATTTTATATTAGTGATTGATTTTGATGGTTAATTTTAGTGTATACGTAGCATAGTCAATGTTGTTAATAAGTGTTTATTCTACTCCGAAAAATTGTCGATGTAAGTTATTTCGATCATTTTGAATTTTTTTTTCTCTTTTTCGCATTTGTTCTAACACTAGAAGGTTGAAAATAGACACTAAGACAAAGGGTGATACTACGGTGGGGAGAGAAATTAGGTGAAGAGTGAACATTATTTATTTTAAAATAGAGTAAAATATTTAAAAAAATTAAAGCATCATGTATAATAATGCACACTTTCTTTCAAAATTTAATAACATTATTCTTCACCCTTCATCTAATTTTGTCCTTCACCAAAGAAATTTTCTAAAACAAATTGGTAAGTTGTGGTATGTGGTTGCCCCTAATTCTAAATTGCGATTTTTATGCATTGTTATGCCCAACCTTTTAGAGCATGCATATAGATTTGGGGCCTTGGGGGCTATTTTAACGATTTTTTTCGTGTTTCTTTTTGAAATAGCTTTGAGTAACCAACTTGGAAAGGACTATACATTTATATTATAACAATTTATTTGAATAGATTAATGCTGTCTGTACATTATTTGTTCACCAAGTAGCTAGTGATCTTACAAAGCATTTTATACTATTTTTTTTTTCATTAGAGAAAAAAGTACTATATGTCATGTTTTCAATTTTGTTTATAATACATCATCAAACAAATTTTTATTCTACTCCACTATAGCACCCACCAAAGCCAATAGTTATTTTCCATTTTTCCGTAACTCAGAGAAAATATCCAACTTTCAAGTTGAGGGGGTAAAAGAACAATAAAGAGAAGTTCATGTCTTTTAAAAATTATTATGACTCAGAGAAGAATGCAAAATTATGTGAATATACAAAAACACGTGAAATATGAAATGCTATACTTTATTATTATTCAAGTAAATAAATAAAATAAAAATAAAAAATTACATATATTTGCATTCATCAACTAGTCTAACTTAGCTTGTTTCATAAAAACAAAAAACAAACAAATCGGAAGAAATACATTGTAGTTTAGAGAAATTTGGGGGGAAAAAAACAATATATAAATAAGTTAACCAAGAGAGGAGACAATGTGGTTGATGAAAAGAAATTAGAAATCTCTTGAATGTTCAACCTAACAAGCGCTTCCGAATCTGCAATAATAATAATAACAATATTAAGAAAATGAAGCCATGATTAACAATAAAAATAACACTACTTTATAAGATTAGACAAGATATTAACGAATGAATGCATGCCTCAGGCAATTTGTGGCGAAAAATAACATCCAAGCGTGCATCAAGGGTGTTCTCCAGCACTATCTTCCCATCCTCCGAAGCCATTACTACTCCTCCATTGCTTCAATTATTATTCATTTCAAACAATTAATTAATTAATTACCACAAAATCAAGGAACAATATATATAGAGAGAAAGAAATAATTACCAAAAAGGTTCAAGAGAATCGGCGGCGTTGCCGTTTTTAGGTGGTGGGAGATAAACACGCTCATCAATGGTGATCCTAGGTGGTTGCTGGAGGCGCATTTTATCCATGTAATCTTTCTTGCATTCCTCAATCAATGACTCAATTATCTTCTTATCACTCTCTCTGCATCTTATTATCACCGATGGTTCCCTCATCCTCACTAAACCCTACAACACATTCCATTTCAATGTATATATAGTATACGTATATACGTATATCCGTATACATATACGGTTATATGTATATGAAAAAATACCTGTAGAATCAAGTCCCTGAGGAGTTTCCTGTAAACTTTCTTATCATTAGCGAGACGTGAGAGAGCCTTTCTAGAAGCTTCCTTCATTGAATTCACAGTGTCATCTTGTGCTTGAAGCACTTTTATACGCGATGCATTCAACTGCATCGAGTATTCACTGCACCCAAACATACATGCATTTTCATTCAATTCAAGTTAATTACACACATTTCTTCATTCATCATGTAATTAATTAAGTACACCACTCACATCTTTCTACGAACATCGATTTGTTTGCTTTTCCGCTCGTATTCTTGTTTGATCTTTTTCTTCTCAGCCTCAAGTAATTGTAGTTTCTCAATGTTGAATTCCTAAAACATATCAAATATTGTAATAGAAATCATTTTAATTATCTAAAAAAAAATTTATTAACTTCATATAAAATTAACTATACTTAAGTTTCTGTCTAGAACAGATTGTACCTCCTCGGCTGTAACCGAAATCTCGTTAGCTTTTTCCTCGGCTTCTTGGCGGATGAATTTAATCATCTGCTGGATCTGCTTTGATACATCCGCATCCTTCATCTTTCTTTTCTTTCCTCACAAACCTGAAATTTTTTTTATGTTAATACAAAATATATGTATTGATTAAATTGATAAACTCTCAAATTTAAAAAGAAAGAAAAAGAGTGTTAGCATTGCCTGCTACAATCAATTATCTATTCCAACTATTTCCAAATATGTAGATAAATGTAACTGTGTTTTAGCTTGAGATAATGATTATATAAATGAAAAAAGGAATTGAATAAGTGAGAGGAAAAGGAAAAAAAAAGCTAATGATTAGGGTTAATTAGTTGATATATCCAGTGGCTTAGTCAAATGCGATACATGTATGCTATTTTAGGGTTATTGAACAGGCAAAACAAGGACTATAGAGATTGTTAAAGAGACAAGTAAATATTATTTTTTACTCAAGATCCATCTTTTTCGTAAAGAGATAGCATCGGGGTGAATGGGCAACATCACAGTCTCTGGAAAAAATGGGGACCTAATTTATTTATTTATTTATTTATTTTGGACCTTATAACTTTATATTTGTCAAACACGATTTTTTTGGTCATGGTGAAATTGACTAGCACAAACTTTTATGGAAAAAAAAACTTGGTATACACCTAACGATATTTTGCTATATATATGAATTGAACACCACGTTCCCTAGCCGATAACCATAAAAAAATATCAACAGCCATAAGTCCATAACACATTTTTGTTTACAAAAACATGGATAAAACAAGTGTTAGGCAATACCTATGTTTCGGGACAAAACCGGAAAACAATAAGTATAGGCTCGGTATAGCCCAGCCCGTTGGAGGGCTTGAGGCCTAATACTACTTTGACCCAAAATAGAAGAATTACCTTGGGGTTCTTATCGCCCAAAAAACACCTGGGCTCTTATTCATCCAAAAAAGCTAAGGTACGGTAAAATTGGGGTTGTTAAAATAAAGAGTATGCATGGCCAAAAAAAAAAAAAATAAAGAGTATGCAAACCAAGTTGGGTTGGTCTAGTGGTTAGCTCACTAGTCCGCTTAAGCAAGTGTCCGGGAGTTTGAATGCCGTCTTGTGCATGCAGCAACCCGTTGGCCAGCGACAAACCCTTAAATGGAGTTCAGTACCGCGACGGATTAGTTGTTGGTGGGGTTGAGGGAAAACAAAAAAAATATCAACCTTGGAGATTGTTTAACGGATCTAAACAAAGAAAAAAAATCAATGGTGCAGTTGGACTAAGGCTTCCCACAGATAAAAGATCTACAAGCCTCTCCTCAAGCTGCATCCGGGTTCCAATCCAAAGAGTGAAAGTTTAGACCCAAAAAAATATTAAAAAGATACTATGCATTTCTTTTGCTTTCGACGTATAAGTGTAACTGTTCGTATACTTTTCTTTTTTTTTTTAGGATAAATTATTCATGTTATCCTTGAACGTGTGAGCAAACAGTCACTTGATTTTCCGTTAACATGGATGTCTAAATTTGGCAATTTAATTTTTCATCCAATCTTTTGTATATAGTAATTGGTCAACGCTGTATATCCATCATTTCTTTTCTGTGTTGGACAACAGTAAATATTCAAGGTGTAAATCCAATTCATGTTCCATACTTCCATCACCTCATATATTATCCATTTGTGACTTAAATTTTGTAAACCAAGAACAACGGTTCATAAAAGAGATCATGATGGAGAACATGACACACACACATGTGGCCATACATTGCTGGTCATTTTTGTAAGTTGGATATATACCTGAATTTTATATATATTCTATACATTTTATTTTCTTTCCAATTAAGGTAAATATATACATACTAGTTAAGATTTAATTAGGTTCGGAAATGACATTATCTATGTGGAGGGATCCAATTCCTTACTTTAAAGGACTACATTTTCCATGGTGATTATTAGAGATGCCACTTGACTACATGGCAATTGGCTCATCTTTCTTTTTTCTAATTTAATCAGGTGAATGAACTAACTTATATACTTCGAGAGGACATATATATATATAAAAGGAAAATCACCTTTTACCTTAACTACTAGGAATTTAGCTCCATTATCATTATTATTATTCACACTAGTAATCAGCTACGAATCTAAAAATTTTAAAATGTAAATACCAAAATTTAGATGATTTTTTTAATTATTTTTTGTTATATTTTTATTACATAAAAGTAATTTAGTTATAATAATATATTTTTTTTTAAAATCTCATGCATAGATATAATTCTTTAAAATTTTAGAAACGAGTTCCATTTGTATCAGTTTCTACTACTACTACTAATAATAATAATAATAATAATAATAATAATAATAATAAGGACCAAGGACTACTCTCATCCCTTCAATTTACTTTAATTATTTATACCAAGCATTAAATTCCGGTACATATGCATTGTATAGCATATAATAATGTCTAACTTTATAAAAGACCAATGATATGAAAACGAGAAATATCACTTGTAAAGTTAAAAGAAGCTAGGGGTCTTCATTTATATCTATACACCCTAAGCCCGTCATAATTAATGATGGAGAAACTAAAATGAATAATTGAAATGTTTGTAGTGCTACAATCTCATCTATCACATGAATTCCGTTAAATAATAACTATTATAACGCAGAATTACATTTACTGTAAGAAAAATTATTTTTAGTCACAATCTATTTATTTTAAGCAACAATAAAAATTTCGTTAAAATATTTATCAACAATTAAATATTAATCGTTTTATATTTTATTATAAAAAATTTTAGTGACAATTATAACTAATAAAAACCTTTTTAATATCACACAATGTAACTTATAATAATGTTTTATTATATCATATAATAACAACGATAAATATATAATTATCATAAAAAATAATTTAATTAAAAGAAATAGTGATCGTAAAGCTATTATCTCTAAAAATTAAATTTGTCATTTAAATTAGTTTTTTTTAGTGAATGTAGAGATATCGAAAAAATAAACATAAATTTATTTAAAGAAAAATTAAATAAACAAATAAGAACAAATACATATATATATGGAGACAATATTTGTTTAAATAATTATTGGCCTACTAAAAACTTAGAACAATAATACATCGACATAAACATACCTATTTTAAACACCCCCCTTCTTTTTTTGCCTCATTATATCTCAAAGATAAATGACTAACTTAGACGCTACAATCATTTATTTAGGTGTTTAAAAACACATCAAGATAGCCTATTGTAAGCATTTATGAGAGAGAGATAGAGGAAGAGTGGGATTATTGTTGTTATTATTGGCATAGTTTAATTATTTCCTAAGTGATAATTTTCCCCTAATAAGTAAACTACCTCCTACCTTTTAGGAAAGATGTCACACATTGTGTGTTATATATATCATGGTGGTGGGGTGTGCACTACATATATATACTGTCACTTGGTGCTGAAGCAATTTATTCTTCTAACTTCTAAGTCCTCAGTTATATCTTTTGAAACCAGGGTAATTAATATCATATGTTATATATTGTGTTAACTAGCTCGAAAATTAAAGGCAAGCCACTTTCCTTGGTGAAATTTCATATTTGAGTTGGTTTTTATTGGAATTAAGTGGGTCTAACTCGTTTAATTATTCCAAACAATCAAGTTAAAGAAATGATATAGTTATTATCTCATATTTAATTTAATTTAACTTGATGTCAAGTGATCAAATATTATACTTCACCTTGTATCTCTTTTCTTTTATTGTTTTTAAAAAGATGTTTAGGTTAGACTGCTCTTTTACCAAAGCAATATAATGTGATTACTATTGGGTGAAATAATTTAAACCTATCACTTATATAGTTATACTTCATCTAACTACCTATACTATCATTATTTCTATTATAAAGATCTTTAATTAGTAAATTATTTTAACTTTTTAATATTTGATCAGGATAAACAAATGATTGTAAATTAATTAAAATATTATTACTGCTCTAACAAGAGTGATTCGGTAGGATGAGCAAAGAGCCCTAGAATTGGTATAAAATTACTTATCCTACAAATTTAACTAAAATAAAAAAATAGATATATAATTATAGTATTTTTTATACAATAGTTTTACATAATTTTTTTTATAGTAATGTTAGAGAGATAATAATTTAAATTTATTTTGTTTAATTTAACATTTATAATTTCATATATATAATATTTAAAATTATATATTTATTATATGTAATATTAAATATTTATTTTTAAAAATAATTAAATATAAAATAAAATAAAATAATTTTTAATTAATTTAAATTGATTTTTATTGTTTTCTAAATATTTTGTATTTTAATAATGTCCTGACTTCTAATGATTCATTTGGGTGGCAGTACTAGTATTATTTTAGTAACAATTATGATAAGTTTCCATTATTATTTATTGTTATCATTATGGACAGGGATTGGGAGTCTACTCTTTAATTATTGCATTTTTCTGTATGTTTTA
>NC_029774.3:4804862-4815947 GCF_000817695.3 Arachis duranensis | reverse complement strand
TATCATTTATTTGAATTTATTATAAAATAAAATATAAAAACACAAATTTTTATATTTTTATTTTTTATATTTTATTTTTAATATCTTGTATGTTCTCATCACTAAATATAGCCTATGAAAATGACACATTTAATTGTGTTAATAAGAAAGTGCTTTGAAATAGAAAAGATAATTATAAGAGACAAAGATGATAGATAAATTAAGTAATAATGTTGTCTCTGTCTTTGTTTCGTTGTTTCCATTAATTTCGCAAATATAACTTTAATTCCAAAACATAATATTTTATTTACTTTTTATTCATTAGTATGTCTTTTCTTCAAGTAAAGTTTTATTCTTTACATTTTGAATTACCTCTCTTTATCGCTTTATATATTCTGAAATTATTATCGAATGACATACTAAAAAAAAATGTCACCACTTAACAATTATTATCATATTTTTGGATTGATAGAAAAATACTAAAAAACTTATGATGATAGATACTTTTACTATTATTGTACCAATCTTTTTTTTTCTTCTAAATAGATTATATATTGTTGAGACATGGTAAAAAGTTTTTTACTACTACAAAAATTTCAGAAAAGAATAAAGGGAGAAAACACAAAATTAAAAGCATCATATCCAACTTAAAAAATTTAAAAAAAAAGTAGAATACTAAATAATATGAACAATGGATATATCAGATATTCAATTCAATATATATACAGATGATTATATTAATTCTTAATTGGATGGTTATTTCTTTTAATTTAATTAACTTATATATAGTTAATAATAGCTAAATGTTCAATTTATTATATATGTAGATGGTTGTTCAATTCAATAGATATGCAGATAATTATGTTGATTCTTTATTGGATGGTTATTTCTTTTGATTCAGTTTACTCATACACAGTTATTAATGGCTAAATGTTCAATTCACTACTAGATATACAGATGGTTATTCTAATGTTAGGATTTAGAAGGTAAAATGAGAGTAAAGTATTTTTTTACTTATTAGGTCAATTTTAAAGTATATTATATATATTGTTCACAAAAATTATTATCTATCTAACAAAACCAAATTTTAAAATGTCTAATTAATAAATCTCTCATCTTATAAACTTTTCATTTCACTTTATTTATTTTCAATATAAAATTTTAATATAAAACTAATTCATTATACTCCTCACACTTACTACTTTTAACATATATATCTTGAAATAATAATGAGATGGAGCCTTGAATTTCGGACTCAAGTCTTATTTAAGAAATAGACAAATCCTAATATCATAGTATTAGTAATTCCACCACCATGACATACTTGAATTAGATACCCACATTAAAAAACGAATCTCCTACTAAACAATTAAACTCATAAGAGTTAGGACAACTTTTCATCAATGCATGTGAACCATTCAAAAACATGGTTGGCCACATGCTCATACCCCCTTTGCCATAATTAAATGTCCTAAACCAAAGTTTTCATAGCATGCAATATTCAAGTTTAAAAAGAAGAAGCCATCGTGGAAGATTTCATCATCCTTGTCCCCCATTGTCACATGTACCTATATATATGTATAAACACATTATTATTTTTTAATTATATATTATATATAATAATATAAGTTCCATACTTACTTTCTCTCATAGACGCGGGTGATCATAATTCAGAGTACTGAAATATACACCGACTTTAATTTCATCCCTTTTTTGTGTATTAAATTTAATGTCCTTATATATGTGTTCTTTTGTTTTTCTCAAGGAGGAGTAGAAAAATTATGAAAGCCAAAACATGGGGTCTCCGTCTCAACTTGTTTTTATATATATTTTTGTCATCATTCAAGCAAATAAATTAACGAGATCCATGGTCCTTTTTCTGTTCCAGTTATAAATGATATTTCATATTTGTATAACATACAAAAGTATATTGTTTATTAATCTAATTTAGTATCATTCTAAAAATACAAGATAATTTTGACAATTATATTTTGAATATATATATATATATATCAAAGTTGTAAATAAAATAACTTACATTATTAAATAGACAAATGAAATAAAAAATTAAAAATATTTTGAATAAAAATTGCTTGAACTTTAATTTAAATATATGTTAATGTCAGAATTTATTATATATATCTAGATATATCAATTATAATTTTAACTGAAAGTAATTATAATCATAATTGATTAAAGAACAAAATAAACAAAAAAATACATTTAATTCTAACTAAACAAAACAACTTAAATTATAATAATAAAAAAATTATTATAATCTGAATTTTTTTTAAAATTAACATTAAAATTTCATGGTAATGATAGGAAATGCAATAAATTGGTGTTGAAAGATCATTTTCACCTTTTTGTACTTAACCTAGATAGTAGTGCATGTGTGGGAATCTTATTGGTTTTGATTTTCACTTAAAAACAAAGAATTCAGTGCCAATAGTTTTCCACCAGATTTGCATCCAAAGTCTTTGTATGCTTCTAGATGGGAATAAATAAATGCATTAAAAAATGAAGTGAGAAAATATAAGCTTGTATTATTATGCACCTTAGTGCTTTAATTTCCTTCCTCTTCTTTTTTTTTTTCTTAAAAAAAAAGGATGGTTCCAATGCAAATGGCATCAGAATATGCTGTGATAGAAAGTGTGAACACACAAAAGCTTTATAAATTGATATAAAATATTATTTACCTTTGTAAGAATTTTTAAACCATTTGGTTAAAAAATTCCTTCCATAGCCATAGGGTATATCACAAAAAGATATTGTCATTGCTTTAGAATTTCATTTGATGCCCACCAAATTAAATTTCTATATCTCCATTCATTTCATTTTACCTTTTTAATGTTGAGAATTATTCTTTCCATTTGAATACACACAATTCAGATGATAGAAGAATATAAAGGCTTAACTGAAGAGAGAAAAAAGGTCTGAGGATACTAACCAAAATAAAATGATATGCATGGATAAGAACTAAAGATAACTTAGAAAATTTATTTAATTTTTGGTGCCAAAACAAAAAATAATAAAACAATTGAAGTTGCATATAGGAATTTATTCTTTATTTTTATTATAAACTGAAATTGTAGATAATTCCAAAGAACCAAGCAACAGATCACAATATTCTCTTGAAAAGTTTCGAATAATAATAATGGTCGCAAATTTGTTTTCAACCCTCCATTGGAAATCTTGTCATATACTTTATATTTAGAAGAAATATATGCCAATTCAGAAATATGATCACTATATGGGTCCCTTCTTTAATTCTTCACATACATATTTTTAAGCTTCTAGCTATACAACTTTATTGTTGATGTTCATATATAGAAGTGAAAAAGAACAACCGAAACATTATTTGATGAGGCTTCTTCTTTAATCTCCAAATCACTATTTCTTTTTCATCAATTGCACCCCCACTCTAAAAGCTATCTACTTTTTTACTTCATTTACCTAGCAAGTTGAATTATTTAAATTTCTTTCTGCTCGATAATTATACATGAATAAATAATCAAATTGACTTTTATGTCTCCTAGCTTCTCCCTACACAAATCTACTACTTGTTATATATAAAAGCATGGGAGGCTCTTTGACATGAAAATCATGACTTGTTATAAAAGTTTAGCTCATATACAAGAGGACGGTGAGTAGGATAAACTATTATTGTACTTTTTAATATTTAGCCTAAATTTTAATTTCATCTTTAATATTTATATGTCTTATTTTTTTTCAAAAAAATTATTTTATCATATTTTAGTTTTTTAGTCAAAGTTAATTTTTTTTATTATTCAATCACTTTTATTCTCAAATTACTACAATAATTACTATGACTATTATAATTATGATTTTATTTTACTATTGTCTACTAAAAAAAATCATAATGAAAAATGATAATTTTAAAAAAGAATAATAATTTTGACAAAAAATTAAAATATATAGGATAGATGAAATAAAATATTTAAAATATATAAATATTTTAAATATTAAAAATAAAATTAAGATTTAATTTAAATATTAGAGATTAAAATAATATTTTATTCCTTAATTAAAGGTTAAATATCAACATAAAATAATGTGATCCTATACTTATAATCATATTTTAACCTCAAAACTCAAAAGGAGGATATATATTATGTGTGATTATATTAGATGTAAAAATACTTGCGTGTTTTTATTTAATGTAAAATGTTAAGAAGTCAATATTTTTTTAATTAATATTAGTTAATATTTGATGAATATTTTATTTTTATATTATTAAAATTAATAGTTTAAATGATATAATTTAAAATTTAGTATTTAAAATTTAGAATATTAATTAAAAATAAATTATCTTTTAATTTAAGTGTCTAATATTTTAAAATTATTTTAATGTTGTTCTGTCATCAGTAATCTGTTAACAGAATTGACACTGGATAAAATTGAGATATTTAAAAATATTAGAGACTTGAATAAAACGATAACATTGAAGACAAAAACAACATTTTTTTTTTCTAAATATGAAATGCCATTTGGTCATTTTTTAAAAGTAATATATCGTTTTATTCCCTAATATTTTCATCATATTTATATTTCTAACGTTTTAAAATTGTCTTAATTATATTCTATCTTCAATTTTGTTAATAGATCATTGAATGACGAACAACATTAGAATAATTTAAAATATTATGAACTTAAATAAAACAATGTAAATATTAAAAATAATTTTAAGATTTATTTTAAATATTAAGATAAAAATAATATTTTACTTAATTTTATTTAATAGAATAATCTTTTATGAAAATGATTCGCTGCAGGAAAAAATATTAAACAATAAGCACTATTCTATCATTTTTTATTGTACCTTTACACACTTACAATTGAAATTATGAGGGGCATAAATAATAATAATAATAATAATAATAATAAGAGCCGTTTTTATTGTGAATTTGAGTAAATGTATATAGAGCCGTGGTGCGGAATTATCCTAATATAATAAGAATTTATTGTTACATTACTCTAATTTGGCCGCCACTCAGTAGTCATATATACCCTAATAACGTGAAAGTCAATTTGAGGCTACTTCCAATCATTTTATTTTTTTTTGAAATTTAAATATAATTAATATTATGTAAAGTTGATAGTTGATAATTGTTAAATAATTTAAAAAATTAAACTAAATTTTTATTTAACAATTCTCAACTATTAACTTTACGTGCAATTAACTGTACTCGATGAGTTTTCACCCCTTTTTTTTCCCACTTTTAGTTGATGAGGTTATCCGGTTTAAGATTTAGACAGTTAGACACATAAACATGCTATCTTCATGCCATATACATCATGTATATATGTGTTCCTTATCGAATATTATTCATTTAAAATTTATCACCAATAGGCATCAAACTCAATGTATGCTTTAATTTTTTTGTCAATGCTGTTTAGAATTGGCCACTTTTTAAAGCTGCATCCCTTAATTAATTACTTTATAGTAGCACTATACTCACAGAATAATGGTTAATTAATGTCAGATCGATCCTGCTCTTGCATGCACTCACTATTTTTGCATTGTGGCAACCTCTTTTAATTTGAATGCTTTGATATTTTACTAATATAACTAATCACCACCGCGACCATACCTACTTTACCATTTCTTTCAATATAATTATCTAAACCTTTTTTATTAATATTACTTTGAGCATTCTGATTTATTGTTCTTGTTTAATTTGTTGCATTCTGATTTAATTTTGAATTGATCGGCAGTACTATTAGAAAAAGAACAAATTGAAAGCAAACGCTGCTTGTATATAACCAATTTCGATTTAAGTGGTAATAATAACTCCATTCCTTACTTTGAATAAGTGCTAATAAAAATCTGAATTCTAATTTATATATGCAGTAATTTAATTTATTGTCAGTAATAAATTTTTAAATAATTTAAATTTATAGTAAATTAATCATCTATCCATTAGACTAAAAGATACCATTTAAAAAAAAAAAACATATTAGGCATTTCAATTTCAAATAAAGACATGCTTTTGTGGCGCTGCTCTTGTCTATTATATTGCAAATTTGTGGGTTGACAACAATCAACAATCTTTAATGGTTACTACTCTTCTTCAAAAGAGGATTAATTAAAAGCAAGAGACTTAAGTTGCGTAAGTTGCCACAAGACTCTATATACAAATATAATTTTTTTTAAGAAAATATCTATATACTACATGGTATGTGACTTAGGCATTTGATTATACCCCTTTATTAAAATCTTTGGCTTTTGCGGGAGAAAAATGAGGCGTTCAAAGACAAACTTAGAGATAGAAAATTTATAAAAGAATCACTTAATTATTGTGTTTAGTTTGTCTTCATTATCCAATAGAAGCGAATATAAGATGTTGGAATCTTGAGAGAACTATATAGACTATATAGAGCCTCAATTTCTCAATTTATTGCATAATTTTGCCATGTTCCTTAAAAATAAACTTATAGTAACATAAAATTAAATAATATTTATTTTAAATAAAAAATAATAAAAGTAGTGCTACCTACATTTTTACAAGTATTAGATAAAATACTTAAAAACGACTATTAATAACTAGAATTTAGTAGGTCAAACTTAATTTAAAAAACCAACTCATAAATAGTGATTTTATTGATTTAACCTCCCACACTTACGACGACAAATCTTATTTTCTTTATAGATTTGGTGCATGCATTTGGACTACCTTCCACTAATATCACAATCCAGTTGAAAGTTTTATATATATATTGTTAATTTAAAATCTCTCTGATTAAAAAAAATGATGTTTTTGGGATTCAGTGTGAGAATGAGGATCAATTTGCTTGTAGAAAAGTTAATCAAGAACGAGAAACTTTTGTCTATATTTGATATAATTTTGGGCTGCCATAATTAAACCGGTCTTAGCTTATATGGTCCGAACTAAAACGACGTCGTAACTAGAAGATGGCGTGCTTACTTTTTCTTTTGTTAGACATCAGTTTTAATCACTTAGCAGCCTTTTGGTATTGAATCATTCCAGCAATTTAATAACTAAAAAGTCATTTTTATTTGTCTTTTAATTTTATGGACTACTTTTAAGTCACGTACGGTACAAGAATGCTTTTGTAGATAACTTCTTTTTTTTTTTCCTTGAGAAAAATAATGACCAGGCCAATATATAATACATACAATTAATTTATTGAATAAGCTAGAGTTAACATTCATAATGTTTATTGTTATTTATTTATTTATTTATTTTGTGTGTTGAGTAGAAGCTTCTTTATTACATAAAAAGAGAATATCAATTAAATTAGATCTCACACGGCCATAGAATCACACACCTACTTTAGGGTTGATATCTTATTTATTGTCTCATATGCAAAATGTCAAGATTTCCTTAGAAAGAGAACAGATTAGGAAACAACAATAAGAATTAGTTAATTATAAGTAAATAAAAATATTTAGAAAAACAATAGTACCTAATCGTCCTAAAACTAATTTCAATATAATTTTGTCCTTTCGTTTTTTATGTAAATCGTAGATTTTGTAGATAATTTACATTTGTTTATAAAACACATGCAAAACAAATGATTTATCATGATACGTACTTACGAGTAAACTGTGGGTTTTATAAGTGTATTGAAAAAATAATAGAAAATGTAAAATATGAGAACATATCACGATTTATTACATGGCCAAAAAGCTAAGAAATAAAATAGAAAAAGAGTAAACGATTTACTGTGTGGGTGTCAATAAATAAAGAGAAATAAAAACGAAAAAACATATATTGATCGTTGATTTTCTTTACATGTAATTTTAAATAAGTGGTAGATAAATATGACCATCTAACTGTAATAATTTACACTTTTTATTGCTTTTTTCTAATACACTCATAAAACTCATGATTTACTTGTATGTACGCATCATGATAAATCGTTGGTTTTGCATGTGTTTTATGAACAAATATTAATCATCTATAAAACTCACTATTTACATAAAAGATAAAAGGATAAAATTGTATTTAAATTGGTTTTAGGACAATCAGATAGTATTCTTTTCTAAATCATTTATACAAGTAAATTATTCATTAATTAACAAATTTATAGTCATTTTTCATAGAAATAATAGAGACTAATACTTTTTAATCAATATTTTAGCCAACATTTTTGGCCAATAAATTATATTTTTATACTATTAAGATTTAGCTTTTAGGATTTATTTAGAAGTTAGTATAATAATATTTTTATTGGCCAAATATTAATCAAAGAATAATAAATTTTGTTAATCATGTAGCATTATTTTTTTTATTTATATTTATTAAACGAGTCTCTCGCTATCTATATAATTATATTATTATTGTCAACTATTGGTGGATAATTTTTCTGTTTATATAATATTTTTGTTTGTATTATTCATTATCATGTTATATTAACATAAACCAGATCAATCACTCATAAAGCCATACAAAATGATTTCATATTTATATTTACAATCAAGTTGGATTCACATTTGTAACTAAAATACAAATAAAACTATAAAAATGCAATGGTTATTTTTGGTATTTTACAAGAAATTTAATATTGAAAATATTTAATTACTATACTACAAAAATATATACAAATATCTGTGAATGCGTTGATGATTAATTTTTATATTATAAGATATTTTTGTAAATTATTAATATCCAATTTTAAATTAGGAAGAATAGTCACATCTATTGGAAAATATTAATTATGACAAGATTGATTAGGATTTATTAGTTTGTTCTAAAATTTTATCTCATGCCTAGAATAATATTTCATTTTATCTATATAAAAAATGTCTATTGTCATCATTCTCCATCTTTTATTATAGTTAATAAATTTTAATTTATATTTTTACTTCCCTTAATTTATTTCCTTCTATTTCTAATAGCATAAACTTCAATGTAGCCTTTTCTTCAATTAACTTAAACTTGTGTAGGTATATTTGTGGGAATTAATTTATATATAGAAAAATACATTATTACTCATGCCAAAACCTTTTGATGTGCATGTATCTTCTCACATGCTTCTCCATGTCACTCTATTATTTTAATGGCATTCATAAGGTAAAAGCTAAGTCATGGAGATTAAAAGCTTAATGCAAACCATGATTTGTTCTTGACCTTTCAATTTATACATGTATATAAGGCACTTGCTCAGTTGCTCTGAGAACTTTGTTCATTGCACGTGAAGATTGCACCATATCTCTGATTCCCTCACTTTTTTTTTTCAAAACAAGTATCTTCATTGCCTTTCCAAGAACTTTGCATAGCAACTTTAACGACCCACAGACTTGTAGGATTTATTACTGTTAAAAGCAACAGATTAATAAATTGAAGTATGGTGTATTATTTTAGTGTATTGTGAATGATACAATGTATAAGAGTATATATAGATGTTAGAAGAATTAAAATAATAAAAATGTAATATCCTACAAAATATACAGTAACTGATTTTTATTGATCCTAATTATGAACATCTTCTCTCAAACTTAAAGGAGAGTTAAAGATATCATCTTGAATTTGGATATTAGAGTCCGAAAAGGAGTAGGATGATGAAATTTCGTGAAAATATTAGCTGTCTGATCTAGAGTCCCAATAGCTATGAGACGAACAACATCAATAAAAAGACGTCGCTGTACAAAGTGACAATCAATCTCAATGTGTTTGGTTCGTTCATGGAAAACATCATTATGAGTAATTTGAATAGCACTGGGATTGTCACAAAAGTATTTGTTGAGGACGACTAAGGAGCACCCAAGTATTCAAGAATCCAACGAATCGAGACAACCTTAGTAGTGGTGTCAGTGAGAGCACGATATTCAACTTCGGTGCTTGATCAAGCAGTAAATGTTTGCTTCTTAGCTCGCCAAAAAATGAGAAAGTCACCAAGAAACAAACAATAACCAATAGTAGAACGACGATCAGTGGGATCATCATCCCAATCAGCATCTAGGTACACTTGAATGGTTAAAAATGAATGGACAGAAAAGTGAAGGCCATGAAATAGAGTGTCTTTGATGTAGCGAGGATGCAAAGAATTGCTGCATAGTGAGTAGTACGAGGAGCTGACAAGAACTGACTACAAACATGAACTAGATAGGCGATGTCTAGTCGTGTGATAGTCAAATAGACGAGACCTCTAACTAACTTTCAATAAAGAGTAGGATTATATATAATAGTGTCATCCACAGGAGTAAACCGAACATTAACTTCACGAGGAGTAGACTCAGTACGACTATCTGTAATTTCGTATCAAGCAAGAAGATCAGAAGCATACTTAACATGAGAGAGATAGATACCGTTACTTGAGAATATAAATTCAAGGCCAAAAAAATAACTGAGAGAACTAAGATCCTACATATCAAAAGTGTGGTGAAGGGATGCTTTAAGATAAGAGATATCATCAACATCATCTCCAGTAATGATCATGTCATCAACATACAAAAGGAGAAGAACAACCCCATGTTCACTTTTATGAATAAAGAGAACATTGTCATGAGGGCTACAAGTAAAACCGAGATTGCATATAGCGGTGCTGAACTTTTCAAACCATTCACGAATAACTTGCTTAAGACCATAAATTAAAGTGCCTTACAAAGGAGACAGACTTTGCTAGAAGGATAAGGATATTCCGGGAGTGGTTTCATTTTCTTATATACCTTCTTTTTCAAATTTTCATTAAGAAATACATTTTTCACATTCATCTGATTGAGAGACCATTTTTTTACTGCAGTAATGGCAAAGAGAGCGCGAATAAATGAGAGACGAGTAACATGAGCAAAAGTATCTTCATAATCAATATCATACTCTTGCGTACATTTTTTAGCAACTAATCGTGCCTTATAACAGTCAATAGAATCATCAGAGTGAGTCTTGATCTTGTATACCTATCTACTACCCACAATTTCTTGATCAGAAGGAGAATCAATTAAGTCTCAAGTGTGTACATTTTCAAGTGTCCGAATTTTTTTTTGCATTACTTGCTACCAATTTGAATTTATGGAGACTTCTTAAAATGACTTAGGTTCATAGTGATGAAGAATTGCAGAAAAATAACGATAATAAAAAAGATAAGGAGATGAATTTTGTATCATAGAAAAACGAGTAG
>NC_029774.3:4794926-4804754 GCF_000817695.3 Arachis duranensis | reverse complement strand
TAGAAAACTCGAGAGGTTGACTTGAGATAGAACATATAGTATTATCATTAGAAAAAAAAATCTAACATTAGAGTTAATAAAAAATGGTGAGTGAATAGAAAGAATAAATTTAAAAAAAAAAACTAAAAAAATGTAATACTTCCAAAATACAATATAACAAAATATACAAATACGTCAAGAAATAGAATTCTAATATAAAAATAAACGAGTGTTCTAAAATTTATGTTAATCAGATAGCAGGCTTTGGTTATAAAAGTGATGTATATATTGACTAAAGATTAAGATCACATATCCCACTATCATGTTCATATTGTCTCACCAATAAGAATTAAACGCATATATTGAAAACTTTTTTCTTCTAAAAAAAATTATTAAATTAATAATAAATAAAAAGTTAAATAACACATGTTCAGTTTTTATTAGTATATATCATATGACTAAAAATATAATAATAAAACAGATAATCTCTTTTCCTTGACTGATAATTATAATTTTCAAACTAATAAAATATACTGAATAAATAAAATAACAGTGTTACAAAGTTAATAAGCATAATTTATTTTTTTATCAAATATTTAGTTATTATTTTATTTTTATAAACTAATATTAAAAAATATATTTAATATAAATTAAAAACTTAAAAAAAAATATAACAAAATAAAATTTAAAAATATTTTAAAATTTTTAATAAATTTTAAAACAAAAAATATACTCTATTCTAAAATAATATATATACTGACTAATATAAATAAATTGTTGATCCTGAAATTTAATTTGCAGTAAATAAAATTTGTAGTTGGCAAGCAGTTTAATGATGAAGAGAAAAAGCAGCAAATGGGGTGTGCAATGCAATGGCCTACACTTCTCTCCACTTGACCACTTGTCCTTTTCTAGTTTTCTGGCCCTTTTTGGACTTTCTCTCCAATTAAGATACGTATGTCTTCGCTACTCCATCATTTCTCTAGACAATACAAGTACAAATATATCTTTCATAGATATCTTCATCAATTCTTAAATCTATGTTCTGTGTGCTTTACTATTATTAATCATAGCTTTTTAATTATGATCTAATTAAACTAACAACCACATTAACTACTATCCTCACTAGTTTCTAGTATCTCTCAGTATGACGATCAAATAAAAATGTTTATATAAAAAATTTCATGGTGCTAACAATAATCAAACTAACCGATTCAATTTAATTAAAGTAAAATGATAAATAAATTACTAAAAATTTATATTTTAAATAGATTAGTTTCTAAAAAAATATTAATAAAATAATTTAAAATAATAAATATAAATAAATTATTTTAAATTAAAATTTTTTATTTTAATCACAGGAGTTAATTTAAAAATAATATATTTATTTTTGTTATTTTAAAAAATGTTATTAATATTTTTTGGAAATTAATTTATTTGTCACTTTACTCATTTAGTTAATCACAAATCAATTGCTTAATTAATTTGGGCCAAATAAAAAAATATTGCAAAAATAAATAGTAAATCGATAAAATCAATTAAAACAGTTAAATTTGTTAAATGGGTCTAATTTTTTTATTAGAGAATTAGTTTTAATTAAAAACTTGAAAAATATATTAGAAAGTAGTCAAAATAATACAATACAGAGAAAACAGAGACGTATACTTGGATATACTCATTTGATGCATCATATATGCAATGTGCACCAGTGCACGTACATCCAAAGAGAATTGATATTATTAAAAGTTCAATTCATGCTTGTCCACTTTCACAAACATTCAAATGCAAATTGCAAAAATTGTCTTTGGTGAATATAGTCAAACAAACACATGATTTCAGCACATTAATCACTACAAATTAAACTATATAAGGATCAAAACACACAATTCATTAAAAAATAAATAAAGATGAAAGGGGTGAAATATATATAGAGAACTTGGTCAATATTACCATTATCATAAATTCATAATTAATATATAACAGAGGAAGATGACAACACCAACAACAACAACAATAATAATAATAATAGTGCCTCATTTTTTTTACAGAACCAGCAACAGTAGCACCTAACAACCCTCACCTTTTTTTTATGATACACATTTCATTGATTATTCCTTAGAGAAATAAACTTATCATCACTATCACCATTGATAGAGTGATTACAATTTCTCAACAACAGACTCAAGAACCTTAAATTGAAAAACCAATAATACCCCTGAATTCATCTATAGACTCCCAAAATCCAGATCTCAAGACTAGAGACAAGACGAAAAAGTTAAGTCTCTATTTATGTATGTTTCAGTATCTCTGTATTTTCTGTCTTGAGAGAATTACCAAACCAGCCTCAGTATTGTAACATGTCGGATGCTGAGGCCATAATGGGTTGGTTGAGAAAGGCCATGTTCAAAGAGTTGTTGAAGAAGCTATTAACTGGCTCCATGAATGACCCTCCTGAAGAAGAACCATAAACACCATTGCTAGTGTTATTGGCATTCAAGAAGTCAATGATCTCATTGAGTGAGTCCAACCTGTGACTAAGTTCCTCAACCTGAGCCCTAAGAACAGAATTCTCGGATTCAACATTCAGATATTGCTGCGTAGTGATGTTGACGCTTGTGAGGATCTGTTGATTCTCCTTCCTTAACGTTGCCACCTGAGAAACAAGATCGTCAAGGTGCTTCTGCTTCCTCATCCTCGACCTCCTCGCCGATTCGCGGTTTGATATCATCCTCTTCCTCTTCCTTTGATCCATCAAAGCCTGCAACTCCTCCTCAGAACCCGAGTTCTGAAGCACAAGAGTTGATGAACCTGAAGACGTTCCACTTGAAGACGCCATAGAAGTAATATATATTGGTTATGTTATCAACAAAGACTCTAAAAACACGGACACTGACACGGACACAGAACACTCAGGACCCAGAAACAAAGACGGAAAATTTATAAATTTTTATTGAAGAGATTTTGTTATTTTATTATAATATGTAGTGGGAAATTAAAATAGGTGAAGACGGTTAATTAAGAATCATGAAACGTAGTAGAGCCAGTAGAGGAAAGCAACGGAGAAAGATTGAACAAGATGGGTCCTGCGCCTAACAGTGGAATTGATCATACACCCGGAAAGGAAGATCTCACTGAGAATCGGATACATGAATATCAAACATCAACAACAAGATGTTGGACATTTAAAATCCGTTCAAAATTCCCTTCAAAAAAAGAAGAAAACTAAAGGGTTTCAAACTCTGTTTGATGAAGAAGAAGGAAGCAGCTGAAGAGCATGTGGAAGCTAAGAAAGGGTTGGTAAAGAAGAAGAGATATGAGGGACCATATATGAATATATGATTATATTATTATTGTTGTTATTATTATGGAGAACAAAAGAAAAATATCTAGAAAGGTGTGAATGAATGAAGAGATGAGAAGAGAGGAGAAGAAAGTGGAAGGGGAGTATGTGTGTTTCGTCTCAGGAATTTATAGAACTTAAAAAGTTAACAACTTGCAGTAAAATAATAAATAATAATTATTATTTTCTTTTATTTATATCAAATCCAGTAGACAGAAAACAGAGAATCAAACCAAAGTAGTCTCCATTTTACTTTAGGGGAAAATATTTTATTTTTTCATTTAGTTAATTTTATTTACTATCTTGCAATATAGTTGAATATAATTATGATATTTAGAGATATAATGTTAATTAATAATAATATATTATAATATTTATTAGTAAGTGGGAACAACATTCACAAACAACAATTCCAATAAGGAAAATAATAATAAGAAGAACAAAACAAAAATAGGACTTTTATTATTATTTTATAAGGAGATGTGAGGAGACATTGGTTGAAGCAGAGGTGGTAGGAAAAGGATAGGAATTAAGAGTGTGTAGACATATATAAAAAGAAAAAAGGAAAATAATAAGAACATAGGAGAATTGAAGAATGGGACTAAGAGAGAAGACAGAAGAATAAAGGGGTCCATATACAGCTGGGAACCAACAATCATAGAGAAATGTATGATCAAATTAAATTTGAAAATACTTCCAAAAGCAGCATCACACTCTCACTCTCACAGAAACTGTTTCTGCATAGCACTCTTCATAGCATAGCAGGTTTAGAGGGCTAAGTAATTTGCTCCATCTTTTTCACTTGTCCCCCACAATCACATAAATTGAAAAGTCTCTGTGTCTTTCATATGAATATGACCCCATGGCCAGATCAAACAATTAATTTTTCTTTTCTAATAAATCTGGTTCTCATCAGAATTATAAACCAGATTTTTTTCTATGCATAATAAATGTTATTTGTAACTATTCTAATTTGCCTGACATTCAATTATGCAGGCTATTTTTTGCATATGCATATTGTGTGTATTATGTCTGTTATGGAGATTAGAAGTGCTAGACCTGAATCTGGTGGTTGTTTTTTTGAAATGTAAGGAAAAAGATTGGACCACTGATTTTTTTGTTAGTGAAAGTAGATACACAAATCGGATGGTTTGATTTGTATGAAAAAAAAATTGAATTTGTATATAGGTAATTTGATCGTTCTATTTGTTTATTGGAAATTATTTTTCAATGTGTAAATAAAACTCAGACCAATCGATTTGTTATATATATTTATGCAACTCGTACTCAACTTGCCAGTTCATATTCATGCGAGGAAAAAAATAGATGATAAA
This sequence comes from Arachis duranensis, assembly GCF_000817695.3. Taxonomy (NCBI): domain Eukaryota; kingdom Viridiplantae; phylum Streptophyta; class Magnoliopsida; order Fabales; family Fabaceae; genus Arachis; species Arachis duranensis. Next base: position 4,800,101 of record NC_029774.3, on the reverse strand, counting down.
GTCGTATTAAAAGTACATTATTTTTGTCAGATTTTGTTACAAATATCTGAAAGAGTAAAATTTGTTTGTGAAAATTCATTAGATATTGTTATTTCACTCATAATCTTATTTAGAGAAGTAAAATGTGTGATTTGTGAGAAGATAGATTCTGAAATGTCAAGAAAAATATCATGTATTTTATATAGATATTCTATACCAGTATTTGGTGGATGCGTTCAATTTCAAACCAAATATGTAACTGATACGGCGAGTATACAAGAGATGTTTTCAATGTATATTGAAAGTCGTTCTCAAATGTCGTTCATTGAGTTGTATATTGAGTTCGAACAATCTGAAGTCGAACGAAATATTAAACGGAAAAATTACAATAGTGACAGTGAGAAAGAGTTTGAAAGCAATTACGAGGTCGTTGGTTCGGATGGAGATGAAGATCAAACTAATGGTACTATGGAGATAAATGTGGCAAAAATAGAAAATGCACTAGCAAACTAACATCCATTTGAGGAGCTATTTTTTAAGCGCGTTTTAGATTTGGAAACCATGCATATTCTGAAATTTTCTGAATATATAAATGCAGGCACGTAATTGCTTATATTTATACGAGATATTAAAATTTTATTATAATTTATATTGATTAATTACTTGATATGAGTACTTTTTATGAAAATATTTATTATATTTATTTATTTGGTTAAATATAATTAGCATTTATGTACGTATGCTTGATATTTTTATATTAATATTCATATCTTGATTTGAATATTTTTTATGGGAATATTTACGTATAACTTTAATATAAGTTCATAATAATTTATTTATAATTTATAATTTATAGGTAAATTTTATTTTTAATTTTACTTATTAAATATTTATTGCATAGTGTTATTGTAGTATAAATTCCTATTGTGATGGATATAAATTTGTCGTGGAAATGAAATTCAGTTTTAAAAAAGCTATTATTATGGCGATAAAAGATTATATTATCTGTAGATGTATAGATTATCAGGTGTATGAGCCAGAATTGTTGATATTTTATGCTAAGTGTACACAGTATAGGTCAGGTTGTAATTGGCTGATTAGAGTTAGTATGATCCGTAAAAAGTACTGTTGAACTATAAGGAGATATAATGATAATCACACTTGTACCAAAGCCACCATATCTTTGGATCATTTGAATTTGGATTCAAACACAATTGGAAAAGCAATAAAGCTGTTGGCAGAGGCTGATCTTCTGTAAAGATAAAATCAGTTATTGCAGAAGTACAGTCGAAATTCAATTACACCATAAGCCATCGCAAAGCATAGTTGGCTAAGTAAAAGTCAATGAAAAAATATTCGAAAGTTGGGAAGTATCATACGAAACTTTGTCCATTTGGTTTTAGGCTATGTGTCATAAGGAGCCATCAGCAGTCATCTATTTTAAAAATATGTCTGCATATCAAAGTGATAACTGGGTAACTAATATCCGGGTATTATATCGATTTTTCTGAAATTACTATCCTTACATTAGAACATTCAGACATTGTAAGCTAGTTGTTCAAGTAGATGTGACTTATTTAAAATTTAATTATATAATCAGATAATAGAAATAATTGATAATATAAAATTCAAGACGATCTACATCGTTAATTTTTTACTTCTTTGACATTGTAATTAATTTTTAATGACACTTGAAAAAAAGTTTATATTGATAAAGAAGAGAGAAAATGGTGATTGAAATTTGAAAAAAAAAAAAAAAGACTTCAGAAAAAGAGAATGGGGTTTCACAAGTGGAGTGTGTTGCACGAGGAAAAATATCACCGTGCTGGGCTATCATGCATGTGCAACAAATAGCTGGTGTAACATAAATCGGACGATCTGATTTATGTATCTTAAATCGGACCGTCTAATTATTGTACCTAAATTTGGATTGTCTAATTAATTTGATCCTCACACTACAGCTACATAAAACACTATAAATTTTCATATGTGTATCTTATATCATTCTCACTTCCATATCTAAGTTAAAAAATACAATTATATATGTGTTCTTACGCTTAATTTTTATACTCTGTTTTCCAAATTTTCAATTACAAAAAATATGTCAGTGTAGTATATTTTTTTTTGTGTGTCTCGTCGTATCATTTAACTGAATGTAGATGAAAAAGAATTTTGTAAATTTAGATATAAATAACAATAATATTTGGGAGGTAATAAAAAATAAATTTAAATATATATTTAAATTAACTATTAAAATTAATTATTAGTATATAATATTTATTAAAATATAAAATATATATTAAATATGAATTAATCTATATATTATGAAAATATATAGTAGTATACAAAATATTTTTTATTCGTTAATTATCACTAAAATGATTCTGTAATTTTACGTATTATAAAACAGAACTTTGATATATGTGATAACGCATATAATAGAATAATTATTTAAAACTTTTTTGATCTTCATATAAATAAAATCTTTGTTGTCTGCCTGAAATTGATATGGGGTAGTCAATATTAAAGTAACATTTGGTGGTTCATACTTCATATTCCATATACCTTATGTTTGGCTAGGGAGGGTAATTAATGTGCTAATTGAAATGCAAAATTGGAAGCATGTATATGGTTCAATGAGAGCTTAGAATCATTTGGGAATAGACGATGCAGCAACACTAATTATATGATGGAATGGAATTCTTAAGGGGCTAACTTCGTATAATTTTCTAACAAGAATGTGTATCATAATTTTATTACTTTTTAATAAAAAATTTATTGAAACTAGTTATAGTAAAAAGTACGTATTAATACAAACGGTAATGCTTGTTATAATAATTAATGAATGTCAAATAAAATAAGTTTGGATTGATTTTGGCTAATTTATTTAATAAAAATAAAAGACAAATAAATTCTAGAACATTAAGAAATTCTTAATTAAAATTAATTACTTATAGATTCTTGACCATTGAAAACCTAAGACACAAATCCTTTTCTTTAAAGACATAAATATCTCCATCAATCAATAATCAAATTAAAAATTGATAAACAATTAATTATTTTACTTAAAACTTATGTGTTTCTCAAGAAAAAAGATTATCAACCTATTTATATTTTTACTCCTTTTTATTCATCTAAATTAAGAATACAAGAATATAAAAGTATTTTATAAAAATTAGTATTTTGAATTTTAATAATAATGCATGAAACTGTAAACAAGTGCTCTATGAACATTTTTTTATTTTTTATTCGTTAGAAAAGAAAAAAAAAATGTTGTTTAATAAAACTTTTCCAAAACCAATGAGATCTTTTTTCCCCTTCCAGCTTTCAATACACTGTACGGAACCAAAGGCTGCAATCAGCAGTGCCGCACGTTGCTCGTTCGTTTCACCGTTGCATCTGCAAGTGGGAGACCGCAAAACCCACGGAATCCAACGGCGCGTATGAACACGCGCCAACCCCGCACGCAAGATCTGCGAGTCAGGGTTCAGAAAGCTGCGCGTGGCGGTTCCCACACTGCTCTCCGTGGTCATATGTAGTGGCGAATCTGGCATCAATGCGTCGCTGTCTCCCACTTGCGATAGGAAGCGCGTGATGTCACCTACGGTGCTAGTGTAGCGAGTGGCCTGAACGCTCGAGAAGTGAGATGGAAATTTAGGGTCAGTAACGTTGTGACACGAGTCACTTGTTGGCTGTTGGAGTTTACAAAACGAAATGAAATTTATTGTTTTTTAATAAAATATATTTTTTGTTTTTTAAATTTGTCAAAAAAATTTTAAAATATTTTCAACTCTTATTTTATTTTAATTTTGTCTTTAAAATGATCTATTTGCATAACAAATATTTTTAAAGTTAAATTTTTGAAAAATTTAGGACTAATCAGTAATAATACATGACAATTATGTTTAATATATTTGTGTTAAAAGTTATTTTTATAAAATTGTTGTTAATTAAATTTTAAATTTTTTAAAAAAATAGCTGTAAAAGATATATTTGATACAATTTAAAAATTTTTAAAACAAAATAAAATTTAAAGATATTTTTTAAAATTTTTAACAAATTTTTAAAAAATATATTTTATCATTTTTCAATAGTCTTATACAAAGATAATATCATTCTTATTTTTTATATTATTATTCAAAATAAATTTTAATACATTTCTCAAGTATTATATATACATTATAAATTATATTAAATCAGACACTCATAAAATATATACTGAGATAATTAAAAATATATATTTTTAAAATAAAATATATATTTATACATAAATATATAATAATTAATTTTTAATATTCACATAAAATTTTTTAAATTTTATTTTTGTTGTTGTCGTCTTTGGAGGTGTGATTTGATGTAGCCTACCAAATAAATATCGCTTTTTGAAATTGGGGCCCCAGCATATTGGGCCTTCATCATTGAGTTCACTTGAAACTTCAGAAGAGTTGAGACACTCCATTAGAGCACAGGAATTCTCTCCTCTAGATTTCTTTTATGGCTGCTTGTCATAAATAATAAATAATAAATACAGATCAAAGGTGTTTTTCTTTTCTAACAGACAAGATCAATTTCTATTGTAGTACTAATTATTTAAATAATTAAAATAAAAATAATAAATATAATTACTGATGTTTTTATAATATGTTATTCGAAGTTTAGTTTAGACAAAAAAAAATCAAATTTATTTGTTAAATATTATTTTTTAATGTATAAGTTAAAAAACAATTCATAATTAAAAACTAAAAATTAATAATATACGAGAAAATAAAATTAATAACTTCATAAATTTTAACAACATCAATAAAAAATAATATATAATTTCAGTTGTAACTAATTAATAACAACATTACTTAATATAAATAAAAATATAGTTTAATAATATATTTGACAATGCACATTATGAAATTGCGTCACACTTGATAAAACTAAACATTTTTTTACTCTATAAATATTAATTTACATACTTAGCTGAATTGATTTTGATTATTTTCTTTTTAAATAATATTTAAAATAGAGATTAATTTTAATAAATTAATATTGTAAATTATTTTATACTATTATTTAATTATATAATTTTCTTTTTTTAATTTTGAGTCCCTCCTCTTTAGAGTGGCCCTACTTCCTTGCACGTATTTTTGGGACTGAAACCAGAGATTCTCCAACGCATGCATGCCAAAGATTAAAAGAGGGACTCCA
>NC_029774.3:4793854-4794733 GCF_000817695.3 Arachis duranensis | reverse complement strand
ATTAATGACTGTGGGAGCTTTTAGTGTATTCCCGATATTGATCTTTAAGGGATATACTATAGGAAAATTGTCGAGTATTTTATAAGTAATTAAATACTAATATTTCAATGTTTTAAAATTAGCGGCTAAAATCATTAGAATATAATGCATTTGAATTATTTGAATTTTTTATATTATAAAAAGTCTAAACACTGCTAATTATAACAATAAAATAAATAAACTAATTTAATATTTGTCAAAAATTGAATTAATTAGACAAAATTACCTAGAATGCTAGACAAAATTATCTAATAAATTACAACTAACATTTACGTAATTTTTCAAACCATGCATGAAACAACTATTTAATACGTTTCTTTTAATTGTAGAAAAAGTTCGATATTAATAAGGGGGAAAAAGAGAGAAACAATTCAATCTAACTATTGTCCATTTTTTAAAGTATTACAGAGCTTTGAAAAGCAATGACAAAACAACTTTTTTAAATTATTCATTTTGTCAAATACTAAATTATTTTTCATCCGAAATAATATCATTTTGGTGAAACATAGCAGAAATTATCCGACCATTCAAAACAAGTTATATTTTTGGGTGAAAAAAGAGAGCTAATTTTCATGAAATTTTGGAAGACCGAAAATTAAATTCGCTTCCATAAGATGGAGCACAACGGAGAGTGACCACAAATTAAATCATCATCATCATTGCAACAGCATATAATTTGTCACTTTGTTGAAAATTTGTCTGTGTTTGGATTTGGTGGTGCATTACATTACGTATTAATAACAACAATAATATTTTCCTCCAGGAAAACGACAATTTGGTATTATACCTTCACCCCCATGAAAAAAAAAAAAGTGTGCTGTGCAGGGGCGGAATAATTTA
>NC_029774.3:4793306-4793803 GCF_000817695.3 Arachis duranensis | reverse complement strand
CTAATATAAAAAATATAATTTTAGAAGAAAAAAATAAAATAAAAAGGTTAATATAAAAATTAAAGGACTATATACATAAAAATTTTTAAATTGGGGGCATTGCCTCCGTCAAATATATGAGCCTCCTCCACTCCCGAGTGTGCACGATAAAAAAAAATGGTATAGGCACTTAGGCTTGCTTCTATAAAACTTTAACTTTTTCGAAGTAATCTATTAAAATTGACTTTTAAAAATTAATTTTATAAAAAATTATAATATTTATATGAGTTTAAATTTAACATACTAATAATATAAAGTATTTTATATTGTTGTATAATTAGATCTATTTTTTTGGATAATCATTCATATAGTCAATGTAAAAGTTAGTTATTTTTATTAATATGATATTACGTAATTGAATATACGTATAAAATTACTTTACACTAACAGTGTATGAAAATTAAATTTTATTTACATTTAATAAATTAAATAAAAATATTTTTAATAAACAAAAATAG
>NC_029774.3:4792676-4793251 GCF_000817695.3 Arachis duranensis | reverse complement strand
TTAATAAAATAGTTTTTAAATTAAAAAAATCATAATAGATATTAATATGAGAATAAATTCAAATATTTTTTAATATACAGAATTATATTTGACATTTTAATTTTAAAAGTATAAATTAACTGTAAAAAAACTCTCTTTTAAATGTTCTTAAAAACATTTTCGTTATGTCTGTATTTTTTTTTAATAAATAGTATTTTGACACCAATATTTTTTTAATAGTCAAACATGTGTTCTCTTTGATTTGTTAATTGAAAAATAGTTTAAATATATAATTAATTAATAAAAACTCTAATTTTATACAAGTGTCAAAAATATTTGATGTATGAATAATATTTATCTTTTAAAAAGATCCATAACTTTTAAATTACAAATGACAAATACAAACACCTAATCCTTTTTATTTACTAAATACTAACCAAGCCTAAATAATTATACAAGTATGTAATCTTTTCAAAATCACAAGAATCTTTTTAAAAAACTTTTATCCAACTAAGGCTTATTACTTTATTAGCATTCTGTTTCATTCACCAAATTGATAAATATTCTATTCTTTTTTTTTTTTTGTGGTGCATATA
>NC_029774.3:4699842-4792561 GCF_000817695.3 Arachis duranensis | reverse complement strand
TAGATCTCTATACCAACTACCAAGCTCCGATCCACTTTTCCCATTATAAATTTTTAATTACTATATGTATATATAGTCTTTAACAAAATGGGGTCTGAGTAAGCAAAAAAATTCTGTCATTTAGGGCTTAATCATGAATGATTAGTCATGATTTAATTAAATAAAGGAGAAGTATATGAAATTAATTTTTTATTATAAAATTAATTTTTTAACTTTATTTTTTCATAATTTAAGATTAGAATTTATAATTTGAAATTAAATTCTAAAATTAAAAATAGTTAATATTTAACCAAAATATAATTCCTTAATTGAACTCTTAAATAAAAAGAATAAGAGAAAGTATGAATCATGAATGACTTCTAGAACTGCTAATGTAAAAGAACGAACATAGAAGAAGATGGGTATAGAGTCACCATAGTAAATGTCATTTAATTTGAGACTGTTATTACATCATCCTTGTAAAGAATGTGTATAAATAAAAGCTTATAAGTCCCACTTAAGACCAATAAATTAAGAGTTGTGTGCAGCAGCAGCAACAACAACATTAAAAATAAATGAGTTTTGAAGGAGAAAACCGTAGTTCAAATGTAGAGAAGACAATTGTCAAGAAGACCAAGATATTGATTATGTCATTATCCAAAAAGGATAATTTTTTTTTTAACACCTAACTCATGTATGTTTTTATGTTGCCGTACATTTTAATCTTTCTTTTGGACACTGAATATTATACCGTTTTAATAAATAAGACCCATTTTATTACTTTTTGATTAAGTATTAATAGATATACTCCTAATTATTTTATACATATTAGCGATTTTATCAAATTCTCAATTAAGTATATATTCTAAAGCTATATATATGTATTTTTTAAAAGAATAATAACTAGTAAACACTTGATTACTAATTTTTATCTAGTATAGAGATTCGAATACAAATTCTTAAACAGACAGAATTTAATTAAAAATTTAATAAAACAATAAATAGTTAAAGTCCTAAGTTTTTTTTAGTGTATCAATCAAATAACACAACTTTTTCTATCCTAAGAAGGAAGCTTGGGAAGAATATTAGTTTCATAACAATGTGCGCAGGAATAAAGAATACCTTAAACAAAGACATAAATATTTTCCTTTTTTTTTTTCAAAGTCTGACTTAGCTTATAAAGTTGATATTGTGATCTATCAGATGTTCAAGTGGTGGAAGAAAAAGCAAAACAGGAGCAAGCAAATTGAGAAAATGGAAGCACAGGATCAGCAAGAAATCTTGCTTCAAATCAAAGCATTAATGGAGCTTAAGAAACGAAATTGAAATCTAGACGCAACCATGCATATATGGACGAAGTTTCAAGGTAGTTGCTGCTTATGACCTAGTGAGAAATTAGCTTATTATGTGTTTTATATGATAGCGGTTCTTTTCATATTAGACTAGAGATTAGAAAATTGAGATTCAGTATTATATTGATAATTAAATATTAAAATTAAAATTTCAGTCTTAATCTGTGATTTAAAATTTCAGTTCTTTTATCAATATTTCCAAAAAATAAAGACCCAGAAAACTAAAATATTTAAAAATAATAACTAAAATTTTAATAATATTTTTTTAAAATTATTCTTATTTAATTTTTTAAATTTCAAATCAACTCCTTAATTTTTATATTGATCGTAAATTAAATATAATATTAAAATATAACTCAATTCAATATATTTTATATTAAATATAATATAAAAATTTAATTTAACTTTTACCCTTTTTTTTGTTTCCATCTTTTAATTTCGGTCTCTTTTTAAATGCAGCCTATGTAATGAAATTAAAAAAGTCAAATGTTGACTTTTTGGTATAGAAAACTAAAGAATAATGTAGGACCATATATAGCTAGCAAGCTGAGTGAGTGCGAATGCGACTTGTACTAATAGCATGCATGCACCTAGCTAGTAAAATAGTAGTAGTATACATTATATCTTTGAATTTAAGTCCAACTTCTTCAGTTTGAATCTATCCAAATCAAATCAAATTTACTTCACTAGTATAGGGTCGTCTACTACTGCATACTATATGTATGAGGGTGCAAAGTTCACACCAGCTAATAAGATGGAGAAGGTGAAAATATATATAAGAGTAAAATGACACTTTTCTTTTATGTGAGATTTTTAAATGATTTTTTTAATGTTATAATTTTTATTTATTATTAATGTAATAAATTTATTTATTTTTAATATTTTATCATCAATTATAAAATATATAAAAAATTATAAAGTAAATATCTTAGTAACAAATTAAAATATTTTGCATTATGTGATAAAATATTAAAATAAATAAATTCTATTACAATAATAATAATAATATAGTAATGATATTTGAATCAATCAAATAATTAATATAAATTTATATATAATTATAATAATTATTAATAAGTATTTTGGTCAAATAGACTAAAGAGTTTTTTTTTTTTTTACAAAGAGAAAAGAGTGTATATTTTATAAGGTATAATTTATAAAGTGATTGTTCTCTTATCTAAAATTTATGAGAGAATTCATATCCTGTATATATAAACCAATATAATATAGACATATAGTTTCATTAGTCCCAACCAGCTAATAATTAAATAATTCTAAAAAAGTAAAATTTAATGTATTTTAAAAGAACATTATATATTATTTGTGTACAAATACCAATAGGTATATACCATTAATCATACATGATTAATTATAATTAAATATTATATTTTATTAAAATTAATACAAAATAAAAAAATCTTTTTCTCTTTTCCTCCCCTTCTCTATTTCCTAGTCCTCGAACATTAAAAATTCTCAACTCAGAGAAATATTTCACCCTCAAATATGAACTTTCATCGGCAGCTCTTTCACTACCGTCATTCACTACTGCTCACCAACACCGCCACATTCCTTCTATCTTTCACTCCTTCGTCTATCTTTATCAATGTCTATTGTATCTTTGGTCTTTGTGACCCTGATTCCACCATCCCTGAGTTCGCTTCCTCCACCAGCGCCGTCGTATCTCGCCACCATCTCTCACATCCTGATCAGCTTCCGTGACTCCTGTGTGTCCGCCTCCTCTGATCCACTAGAGTCGTCGCGTCTCCATCATCGTCTGTCACGGTGATAGAGACGCGACAACGCTGGTGGATCGGAGGAGATGGACACACAGGAGTCACGAAAGCTTAGTATGCGAGAGATATGGTGTTGAGACGCGATGGCGCTGGTGGAGGAAGCTGATCCAGGGGCGGTAAAATCAAGATCATGGAGGCCAAAAACGCGATAGACGGTGATGGAAATAGACGAAAAAGTGAAAAACATAAGTAATGTGGCGGTGGTAGTGAGCGGTGGTGAACAGCAGTAGTAATAGAAGAGCTATTAGTAAAAATTCATATACGAGGATGAAGTGTTTATTTGAGTTGAGGATCTTTAGTGTTTGAAGACTAGGAGTCAGAGTAGGGTAAGACAATACAAAAGAGAAAATATCATGTGTGTGTATTATATTGATCTATATATACATAATATGAATTCTCTCATAAATATTAAAGTATGAAAGCAATCCCCAATTTATAAATAAATAGAACAGAAAAAAAAGTCATTAAAAAAATGTCATTTTCTCGTAATATATAAAAAAAAAGTTGATTTAAGATTTTCAATCACATTCATCATTATGCTATTAAAGTTAATCTCTCAAGTTTATTCCCAATAAGTGATATCAAAATCGCTGGTGAGTTGGTGATGTAACCAAAAAAAAGAATGTACCTAACTATTGTCAAATAAAACAACGAATAGTTAAGAGGGCTAAAAGGGGAGAATAAATGTATCTAACCATTTTATGAATGAGATATTTGTTCTTATGTGAAAAAAAAAAAAGTTAATATAAGTTGTTTTTGCCTTTTTTTTTCCCACTTAGCAAGCTCATTTAAAAAAAATATTATTCTTATGATCTAATATTAATAAGTTGCATGAATCTAAATTTAATTATTTGAAAGTTGTCTTATTTTATGTAAAGAAATATAATATTTAGTTTTAATAAGGTTCATCTTTTACGTGTCTTAATATATATTATATACACAGTGGTATTTTATTTACTTTTTAAGTTTTATTTTTTCAAAATTCATATCGCACTCGTTAAAAGAAAAAGAATTTTTATATATTATATAGTTTACAATATGAAACTATCCTCATCATAAAATACACTAATACAAGATTGTGCATGTTTATTTTAATATTACTTTCTGAAAATAAGAGTTGCTTGTGCGTGTAAGTAATTGATGATGAGTTAAGCTTTATTCATTTTAAGTGGGTTTAAATGAATGAATGATTAGTTATTACAAAGAAAAGACAAATGAATTATCTATTATGCTAAAAGTTTATGGTGCGACTGATTTGTCTATTTTCATTTTTATTTTAAAAAAATAATAAAAAGGAAATTTGAAAATATGTTTGATTTTATTTTATTAAAAATATTTTTGCTGAAAATGTTTTTGGAATGACAAATAAGAGCGAAAATAATGTCTCACCTCTTAAGTATTTTCAGATATTTTATTATAAATAAATTTTTTCGATATTCAAAACAAGTGAGAGTTTTAAATTATTTCATTTATATTATGATACTTTAACAATACGACGAAGGTGGTTCAATTTAGGAAGCACCAATACGACACGGATACGGACACGACACGATATGAATACGCTGACACATTTTTTTCATAAAATATTAGATACGACACGTTTAGGATAAGTTGTGAATTAAAATTTAAATAATATATTAAATTAATAAAATATCATATTGTAAATATAAGAGTAAATATAATTGCATAAAAAGGTCTTAAAATTATGCAATTATTAAAAAAATAAAAGATTTTAATCTATTCTTGTCATATCGCTAACAGAAAATGTATCAATTTTTTCTCCTCCAAGTCTATCATTTGCAAACACCACAACTTTCATCATCTGCAAACACTACGCACCACACAATGTAGTTCTTCAGTTCGTCTTCAACTTCTGTATCTTCTATTCTTCTTCTTCTTCAATATAACGCAAAGAACCAAGAACGACTAAGCTAGTGAGTAAGTAAGTTCCAAAGACAAACGGTAAATAGATTTAGGTTTTGATTTATTAATTATTTTATATTTAAATTTAAATTTTGATTTGTTTTAATTTTAGAATATTGTAAAATTAGAAAGAAAAAATTGGTTAATCGGGCCATAAAATCACAAAATCAATTGAAGATTTGCAGTCCAAGAGAAAGATCCATCTCATGAACATCTGAATCGGGTCGGACTCGTTCGGATTCGTGACTGCTCCATCAAAATTCTGCAGCGCAAGAAAACACGCCGCCGATACGCTCGTTTGAAGTATTCACCGCGTGTCGGCGTCGGATTCGTGTCCGACACAGATACACCAGCACCATGAGAGAATCCGTGTTTCATAGGGTTCAATTCCAATTCACTTTCCTTTTGAGTTTTTTTTTTCATTCTTTTTCGACGTTATTCTTTTTTATTGATATTACCTCTTAATTTCTTTTTAGAATAAAATTAAAAATTAATTATTTATCATATAGAGAATATAGTAACAAACTTAAATGACATAACAAAATTATGACCTCAATTCTGTTATATATATTAGAACTATTTTTTGTTTTCTAAATCATCAGTTTTTTATTAATCTTGATTCTCTTATAACTTGTACTCTTTACATAATGTAATGATTCATTTCTCTTCCTTAATACGATGAGAATTCATAATTCGTTCTATTACACTTCTATTTTTCTGCATTCTATCATCTCAATTCTTAGATTTATTTAATCACTTTCCAATTATTTCATTATGAAATTAAGAGCCACAATATTGATTCTTCGATCTTAATTTAATTTTTTTTTCTGGTCTTTAATTTCATCTATCATCTGAATCAACAATAACCTCACACCTTCACCTCAAGAATCTCCTCTATCTAATTCCTCACAAGTTCAATGGACAACAATTTTTGTAGTGAAGTGTGTGATCCTAAGACTCTAAGTTTGTTGGGGATATAAAGAATATAATAGCAAATTTAACTGATATAACAGAATCATTACATCAATTCTATTATATATTTTAGAATGGTTTTTGTTTTTTAACGTATCAGTTTCTTACTAATCTTAATTCCATAATAGTTTATACTCTTCTCTATATAATATAATGATTCTCTCTAGATCAACACAATGAGAATTCATAATTCACTATATTATAATTATATTCTTTTGCATTCTATCATCTCTACTCTCAGATTCATTTTATCACTTTTCAACTATTACATTATATCAAGTTAACATATATTTGATAGAATTTATGGCACATTAAACCAGCGCAATCACCCTTTACATATAAATATTAAACATTTTAAAGTAAATTTTATTTCATAAAATAAAAGTAAGAGTAACGAATCTTATGTATTTTGTGCAAAGTTTTAAAAATTGGTTCGAATTGGCCGGTCAAATTACAAACCAATAAAAATAACAGTTCAGTTATATTTTAAAACCACAAAAATTGAGAACTAGAGTTAATCAGCTAAATCGATGGGTAACCGATTGGTCGAATTGAATCGGGACACGGCTGTTTTCCTTAATTTGACCAAAAAACGCAAAATGCTACCGTTTAGCATTTTCATCTACTAATCCCTTAACCCTTACCAACCCAGCAACTCTAACTCACTCCAACGACACAACAGCAGCACACACTCCCTTCCTCCCATCACCTTTGAGCTGGTCGTTCCTCTCAACGCCAGCGAACTCAGTCCCTCACTTCTGTTCACCGCCGGAGACAAGTTGGAGCTTCGAAACTCACTCGGTCCTTCACTTCTGCTCGTGCAGCTAACGTCTCAGACTCTCAGCAGTGGAAGCACAGTCGCTAGGTTCGCCTCCTATCTCCGCCGTAAAACTCTGTTCCACTGTCGCTAACGCCATCTCTGTTCCTCCGTCGTGAGCTCAGCATCTGCTCTGCTCTGTTTTATACTTCTAGTTTTTAGGTATTTTTTTAACAATTATTGTTGAATAACCTGTGAATTTGTTATGGGTTGAATAATTGTTAATTAATCTGTGATTCTTGTTGTTGTTATTGGGTTGAATAATTGTTGAATAATCGTTTTTAGTTAATGCGCGGGTTGTTGTGGATTGTATTGTTATTGGACTGGTAATTTTTAGGTATGGATGAGAGTATCAACCAAGAACTACCTAGAAATAATAATGCAGAGAATAATTCGATTTCGAATGAAGCTTCTCTTCCTCCTGGATCTAACGATAATCAATCACAAATTTCTAATGTTCGGGGAGAAACTAATCCTGCTTGGAGATATATTACTTTACAAAGTATAAATGAAAAACCGCATTTTCAATGTGTATTTTGTCTGAATACTTTGGGGAAAAGGAAATTAATAGAATAAAAAAGTATTTGGCAAAGATAGGTGGAGATATATATATTAAGAAGTGTTCTAAGGTTCCTTATGACGTAGAAAAACAAATGGAAGATTTATTGAAAGAGATTCAAAAAAAGTAAAACTAGTAAAAGGAAAGTAAATTTTAATGAAGAGTGTAATAAAACTATAATTATGTTTTACTGTGTTTATTTATATTTTATTTATTATAAAACAATTTTTTCGATTGAACCATAGTTGAATCACTTGAACCAATAAACCAATAAATAAAACGATTCGATGACCGATTCAATTTTCAGAACCTTGATTTTATGCACACTAACTACGTCTAAGAATTTGCAAACCAAATGTGAAAATAATCAAATGATTAATTTTTTTTTACTATTTAAAATCGTAAAAAACTAAAATATATATTACTTATTTAGAATATAAAAAATATAAAAAATAAACCTTTTTATTGAGAAATTATAATAATAATAATTAAAAAATGAATACTGACATCCAATTATTTTACTAAACTCATCGTTATGTTATCTTCTAGAAGTTACTAGTTATAGATGGCTATAAATCTTGATAGCAACATCCATGAATATAACATCCTCTTTTTTTAAAAAAAAAAATCTCAGATGAGAGTGAAGCTTGTACAAGTAAATTATGTTGGATTTTTTGTTTTTGACGTGTGCGTTGGAATTTCTTTTCCTTTTAATCGTGAAAATTGATTATGACATGTAAATTAACGAAAACTCTACATTACATAGAAGAGATTGCAAACACATGTCGCATAAAAAAATATGAGAATTCATAAATGCACGCAGACACTCACTCCCACACTTGTTCTAATAATGTTCTTATCATTATTTCATTCAATTTGATTCCATACCCATTTTTTTAATTAAAAAATATTAAAAATCAATTAATTTGTTATACTTACATATCATATTTACTTGAATTCTTTTTTACCTAATTTTTTGGATCAATCGGAGCGTGACTGATATATAATGAACAATATTCATTTCAACCTTTCAATACTGTCAACATGTGAGTTGTTGATTTTGATAAAGACATAAACTGTGCATCTAATTATTAATCCAAAAATTAAATTGAAAATTCCTCACTACTAGTCTACTAGTAATAACTGTTCAGTCTCAAGAACTTTCTTTTTAAATCTAAGTTAACTATATTATTCTTGTAAACTGTAAAGTTATATACTCTCATGCATTCATATTAATTACGTAGTTTCTTTCTTCATGTTAAACTTAGTATTATTATTTTGTGCATTAATTTTTCTAAATTACTATTCTATATTAGTATAAATCTGCTAAAAATTTAATTATTTAAAAAATTATTTTTTATACATAATATAATATTCAAATTTTTAATATTTATTTAAATAAATAAATATATTAAATTAACCACTTAATCAATCTAAACATGTGGTAAATTTTTTATTAATATTGGATCAAATTAGGCTAGCATTGATTGAGAAAAGATTTACTGATTTAGTGCATCGAAAATACAAAGACAACTAATTCTGTGCTTCAACTTTTGTGTCTTTATCGTACCATATATTTATCTTGGACATGTTCCAACGTAACAGCTTTTGCTTTCGCGCCCAAAGTTTTGTTTCCTACTTTTCTTCCTATTTTTCTAAAAATATATATATATATATATTCTAAAAAAAATCACAAAATACATAATTGAATCTCACAATCAAATCACATTCCAACCCTCTAATAAAAAAGAGATGTTAAGATAAATAGCTAGCACATGAAGCACCAGGAAAATTTTCTTTGGAAAGAAAAATAAAATTGAAAGTTATTAACAATTCAGAGCGATATTACACTTACTAGTACTCATGGTTACACTTATAACTTAATTTGTTTTTTCGGGATATTTTTCACCTTCATAATACAAGAATTAATTTATTGTAGATCTAAATTTTATCGAACGATTCGGCATTCATTAATAAGTTAGTGTATATAAAAAATGAGATTCGAACTCTAACACTTATTTTAGCAGATGAATGAACTAATTACTCAATCAAAAACAACTTAAGTTGGTCGAACAGTTTTCTCACTCATCTGCTTAAACAAATGTTAAGAATTTAAATCTTAACTTGTGTATGCAATAATTTATTGGCCAACAACAAACTCTTAAATGTAAGAGCGGTCAAAACTCGGCCCGATCTAAAATCCGACTCCAAATTTGAGATATATTTTTGCCAGATTTGGTTTTGCCATTTCTACCCGATATTATTTTTTGATTGGGTCGAGTCATGCTCCGGGACACCTGACCCGGCCCGAAAATTTTTCTTTTAACAATAAAAATATATTTTAAAATAAAAAATTATTAATGTCATATTACATTTTTATACTTTAATTAATAATTTTTTATATTATTCAGTATTATTTTTGTTTTGAAATAATTTATTTTAATATAAATATGATATAACATTTATAAAATTTAATTTTTAAACGTAAAATTTTATTACTTAATATATAAAATTTACAAATTTATATATATATATATATTAATTTTATATTAGATCGATTTCGGTTTAACCCGATTTATTCGAGTTGTTTTTGGATCGGGTCCAAAATTGACTTGGTGGTCTTTTAGGCCGCTATTTGATTAATGTCTCAAAATAAAAAAGACATAAATACAAATACATAGAAGTATATAAACACAAGAAGACACATTATTTTTTTTATCTTATTTAGTAATTTAGACACAATAGAACACACAACTTAAAATATTAATTTTGTCCTCATATTCCTCCACTATCATCGTTGTCCTTTTTTCTCTAAAGAGTTATCTTGAGTCATCAATGGCATTGTCACCTTCAACCATATTCAAAAATAACAGTATCTTAATCCAAATTAAATTTAATATGTATAAAATCAACAAAAAAATTCAATTTGATGCATTTCAAACAAAATAAAATACACATATTCAATTTTTTAATTAAAAAATTTAATGAAAAAATAGAGAAAGAAATGTAAACTGATCGAAAAAGATTTTTTTTTACAGAAAATGAACAGTGTCGCCAAAGATAAAATAAAAAAAGACGCTGTTGAAGATCAAAACTAGTGGCAGATGTGGACGACGACCCGAAGTATGAGTTTTTCAAAAGAAAAGAAAGATGCGTAGATATAGAAGAGCAATGGCGAGATCTGAAGAAAAAAGTGAAATTAAACAAAAAAAATATACAATAAACAATGAGAAGAGTAGCAGAGAGGCAGTGGTGATTGCCGTGGAGAGGAAGATGGATCAGAGAGAGGTGGTAGACGTCGCCAACAGTGGGAGAAAAGGAAAAAAGGAGGGTGGCGGTGCTGGTGGCGACGGCAGAATGATGAAAATAGTGGATAAAGGAAGGAAAATAAAGAAGGAAGGATGATGGAGTGTTGGAAGAAATTGAATATGAAAAAGAGTGTGATGAGAAGATAAGAGATATGGGACAAAATTGGAATTAAAAAAAAGAATAAAATTAAAAATATTTGTGCTTATAAATTGTGTTTTAGACTCTTAATATTCCATGTTAAAAGAGAGATATTAAAAACATATATTTTATGTGTTTTTGTGCTACTATATTTATAAAAAATTTGTGTTTTATAAACAAATAATAAATATGTACCATAATATTTATGTTTTGATCATGTATAACAAATTAAATACTGTCTTAAGATTAAGTCTAAATCTATTTAAATTTAATTTCGTTTCGTTCATACACACCTATATTTAAATGAAATATAGATTCTTAATAAATTAGTATATGTTTAGACTTATCAAATTTAAAAATATCATGAACAAATCCAAAAAAAAATTACTCGATAAAATTAAATATTTTATATTAATAATTTTGATTTAAAATTTAGAATTTGTAATTTAAGATTTCAGTATTTTATATTTTCTTCTTTCTTAACTACACTGCTTAATTTCTCTAAAATACATTGACATTCGCCATATATGTCAATTCGTTCCTATATACGACAAGTTGAAATGATTTGAAACAGTTGAAGATTCAAATTGATACTCAACACGTGTGTATGCAGTACACACAAGATTAAAAACGTGTTTTGTTTCCATTTGCTCTCATGTGGAAGGGAGTTTAGTTACGTGAACCTCTAATGACCTTTGCTAAGGTATAGATAAGATAAGATGTTTTTTTCTTCCTTAACGTTATTGTTTATGGACATAAAATAGTTATATATTGCTATTATCATGTTACTACTGTTCAATTATTAGAATATATAATGTATTAGAAACCTTGGAAATTATTATATTTTCAGTGGAAAGAAAGTTGGCTAGAAAATTTCTGCATCACTTATATTAAAAGTTATTAGAAACCTTGTGTTGTGTTGTGTTAGTCTTTAAGATTCAGGCCCAATTAGGCCCATATTTATTCATGGGCCATATTTTTAATTATTTAAAGTCTCTGTATGGATCATACTTTTTTCTTTTCTTGGTTTTGAAATGAATATTAGAGTGGACCTTTTTGTTTTGCATGATACGATTATTTTCATATTGTTACATACTTTCTTGGACTTCAATTTAAAGCCCGTACTTAATAGTTTTGAAACTGGTGTTGGATCCATGAACAAAAACATAAACAGTTGTTGATCCAAAAAGATAGAAACACTTGTATATGATAGACCAAAACCGTTATGTCCCAAAAACTATATCAAAACTGTTAAAAGCATAATGTTAGACTAAACCCTAAATCCAATTTAAAAAAAAATGCCAATTCACTACTAGGTTAAGTTTCATTTTGTATAGTAATCAATTTATTGGCTAATAGATCTTTTAAAATGGAGCTCAAGTATTGAGAATAGAAAATTTTTGTTGTCTCCTTTTGATTATAATAAAGCGTTGGGTTCCTAATTGTGCTTCCGATGATAGGTAGTTTATGTTTCATTGTTTCGGCAATTTGGATGGAAATTTTTTTTTTTTACTGAAAATAAAGAAATTCGAACCTGCAACCTTTTAGGTAAATATAAAAAATTATGTCATTTGAGTTATAATTTATTGACAATTTAAATAAAATAGCATATGTTATTATCAAGCATATAATATTGTAATAACAATTATAAGAGTTGAAATAAATGACCATTTTGGTGGATACATGTGGACCCCCAAAGATGCAAACTAGGTCGCTTTTTGCACACACTAATTTGTACCGTGTTGTACATGCATGATGCATTCTGCATCATAGACAGTAACTTTTTATTTTGACTATTTGATTCATAATCTAAATTAGTAGTAGTTGGCAAAATTAAGATGCTATAATATCAGTTCACTCGTTTATTTAAATAAATATTAAAAATTTAAATTTTATTTTATATATATAATAATTTATCAATCAATAATAAATTCTTAAATAAAATTTAAATCTACCATAAATTAATTCTTGACCGATTTAACTAAAAGACACAGTGAAAAAATGTCATGTTGCTTTTTGGCCACTCTAATTTAACAATAAATGTTTTGACAACTTTCGATTCAAGTTTATTTATTGTTTCCTTCTATCACGGTTTTGATCACGGTTGGTGAACCAGTACTCCATTACGTGAGATATCAAATTAAAACGTTTCCATGTGTGCTAACTTCTAAGGAAAACCAAAGTATGGAATTATAATAAATGAATATTATTATCAATTAAGAAATGACAATATTTATTTCGGAAAAAAAATTAATTCCTCTTTGAAAAATATATATTTCCAAATCATTAAATTTACGTGCGTGGTAGGAAATTCAGACTAGTCTAATTTAAAAGGGGCTGTGCATTATGTAGATAAATATCTCAACTTATTTTTGTTCATTTATTTTGAGATTAACATTTATTATTATTAGTATTGTTTATAGTGGCACACAATAAAACATTGAGAAAGCACCATCAAACCGAATCACTTGTATAAAATAAACATAATTATTATCGATTACTATAAAGTCTACACGATATGCTGAGTTAAGAGATAGTTTGAGGCATGCATGATCTCACGCGGGAGTAGCATTGATTGATGCTTTTTTAAAAGCATTATTACTTACTGGCATAATAATTTAAGAAGAGATTAAATTAAAAATATTAAAAAGGAGTTGCCAAGTGTGAAAACAAGGAAAGGACAATAAAGAATAAAAGGGTAGCAAGGTGGTTGGCTGTTAGCATGCATTAAAGTATTAACTTGTCATGAAAAAGAGACCTCAACGCATAACATTTTCAAACCATGGATTAGTTTACTAGTCTAGTTAATTAAGTATTAAAAATTTGAATATTGTCTTTTATATATATATAATTTATTGTACAATAATTTTTTTTTAAATAAGATTCAAATCTACAATAAATTAATATTTAATTTATCAGAATATAAAAAAGCACATAACTTTATCACATTTAAATAATTTAGCCAAATTTCTTTTTCAAATCAGTATTTACTTGTTTATTTGCTTGTGTAATAAGCGAAAACGATTGGAACCAATTAGGAGGATTCTCCCAAAATGTAGATGGAATTACGGAAATCATTGCTTATTTAAGGCAAATATATATCGCTGCAAAAGTTAAGGTATAATAATATTTTTTTGGGGGGAGGGGGGGAGCTATACAAGGTATTATAAATGGTAAAAAAGAAATAATATTTTTTCTTTAGCGTTTTGATTAAATATAAATTTAAAAGCAATATAATCACTACAACAAAATAGCATTTTGGCAATGATTTTTTTAATACTTGGTAACGGTTTTAATTGCTACTAAATAGTTTTGCGACAGTTAAAAAAGCGTCACAGATTTAAGCGTCGCGCAAATGATATAATGACGGTTTTCTGCTACTGTTGCTAAAGAGTGTCGCTAAATTGTTTGTGACAATTTTAAGAATATAAAACCGTTACTAATTTATAACACTTATAAAGGTGTTTTTTATACTATATTTTGCGACATTTTGAAACTGTTGTTAAATTATTAAATTATGTGATAGTTTTTTTCTATTTCGTGACTGTTTTAAACCGTTATAAAATTTTTAACGACAATTTAAAACCGTCATTAAGTTATTAGTTTCTATGACCGCTTTCAACTACATTTAGTGATTGTTTAAATTTGAGTTTATATTTTTTATTCTGTTGTAATTTCAATTTTTTATATTATAGGTTTAAAGTTAAATAAAGAAATTTCTCTGGTCAAGAGCATAATTAGATGAAAAGAGAAATTTTTTACTAAATTTAGAATAATCATATGCATAGCACATAATAAGTTTTTATTGGTAAATTTTTTCTATTATAAAAAAAAGATCTTTAGTATTCACAAAACTGCACTCTTTTTCTATTAGTATTATCCATCAAATAATAATGTTTTGTTTTGTATATATGCTTTGTCGACATGAGTAGGTTACAAATGTAATTTGTGGTAAAAGAATTAAAAAAAAATCAAGAGAGTCAAAGAGAAAATCATTAAAGAGAGCCATAAAGTTATCGAATGTAAGTACACTAATTTGATTTTTTATCAAAATAAAATACATTCCTATATGAGTGAAAAATTAAAATTTCATAAGATTTTATGAAAGGAAGTAAATCGAATAATTATTATTTTAGTTGATTGGCATTATATTTTGGATGTTATTCTCAATATGATAACAAAAAAATGATTTAATTGAATAACATAAACTATGTTACAAATTATTATATTAATTTTAAAAGATTAATTTAAATATTTTGATATTTATTCTAGTCAAATTGAGTAACTGATATATTGACAAATTATAATAATTTTGTTTAATAAAATTATTTGTATGTGTTTGTACACTTTTTAAAATTTAGAGTACTTTTTAAAGTTAATTTATACTTATTAAAATTAAAAGATCTAACATAATTTTATATATCAATAAAATTTAAATTTATTCTTATATTATGTCTGATTTAATTTTTTTATTTTAAAAATATTTACCAAATCAAATTTTTATTTCTTGTGCTTATTGATAATAATTTACTTTTAGTTTAATTTATTAAATATAAATGCTACAACTCTTAAAAATATATTTTTTAAAAGTTAAATTAACAATTTATTTTCAATAATTAAAAGTTTAACAATTTGTTAATTAATAAGTTCTAATAATATTTGACTAGTATTCCTATACATGCATGAGAATAATTATTGAATTTAAAAGAGTAATATAGTTATTAAATTATATATTTTATAATAGATCAGTTCAATATAAAATAAAAATAATAAAAATTAACTAATATTAGAATTATTATTAGGTGTTCTGAGAAAAATAAAATAAAATGATCTATATTTTTAAATTAATTTATGCCACATATGCTAAATTAATTTTGTTATAGACACTCATTAGTCATTAATAATAACTTATCATTCAATTAATATATACTGTAAGAGTTATTAAATTAATTTTTGCCAATGAATTATAATTCAAATGGTATAATTTTTCCATACTCATTTAAGAGGTCGTAGATTCGAGTTCCCTATCTTTGATAAAAAAAAACATAATAATAATTTTTTCTGATATCATATCGCACTATTTTATATAAATGCAACAACAATCATATTTTATCACTCGAGTTAAAAAATAAAAAACATACCAAGTTAAAATACCATATAACCCATATTATTATCTTTTTTAAATAATTAATTAAAAAAGATAAGTCACAATTTTTGTGAAAAGTAGAATAAAATAAAATACACAAATCAAATAGGTAAAATTTTATTAACGATCTCCCTATTTAGAATTGCCATTTATAATACTATATTAACAATTTAAATAAATTTATTACTATAAAATTTATTTTAGTGCTTATTTTANTGTAAAATAAATAAAAAATATCTTATAAATAAATCATGAAAAAATTATAACATTTTAAAAATTTATTAATCAAAATTTGTGAGACAAAACATTAATATAAATTAAGAGAAAATTAATTTATTTATTTCAATCAAATCAAATAATTAATATTTGATTAGTTATAGTTAATATGATGAAATAAAATATTAAATAATTTAATATTTATCTGAGTCAAATCAAATGAATAATTAATTATAACACTTTTAAAATTATAAAAATATTATCTGTATATTAAAATTAATTACTAAAATCAGTCACTATTTATATATTATAAATATATGTATTATTTAGTTCATTTTTTTATGTATTTTGTATTTTAACATATAAATTATATTAGTGGTTAGAGATAACAAACGAGCTGACACTCACGTAATTTGTCAAAAATAAACATATTTAAATAAATAAATAATTAATTAGCATATTTAAATAAATAAAATAAAATTAATAAAAAATATCTTTAAAAATATACTAGGTCAATTATATTAGTAATTGAAAAATTCGAGTTTAATAATATATAACAGAATAATAGACGGACAGATTCGAGACATCTGAGTACCGAGTTTTTTTCCTTTGGCAAATAGATTAAATAATAATAAAATAAATAATGTTATCAACTTCAAAGAACACATGCAATTGAAAATACAACATTGGGGCCTTGCGGGCCCAATTTTGAAACCTTCATTATTGGTGCATTTCAATTTGCCCTTCTTTTCGGCGATTTTCAATCTTCTTTTTCCTTTCTTCATTTTCCTTTTCCCAAAAATTTCTTTTATTTTAGAATTTTATGAATTATAAATATAATTTTCGTTTCCTCTTCTTTTGAGAAAGATGATCCAGGTTCGGCTTCTTTCGTTGACTGATTATCAACTTTTCTCAATTATTCAACAAAACTATAAATATAAAACATTAATAATTTGGAATGCTCGTAATATTCTTAAATGGATGTCTATATAATTCAATGAAAATATCAAAACCATAAATATAAAACATTAATAATTTGGAATGCTCGTAATATTCTTAAATAGATGTCTATATAATTCAATGAAAAGTTCAAAAGCAATTGAAACAGTTTCACAAGATATAAAATACAATATATGCAATTAAAGATTCACCTTCATTTTTTGTTGTGACTACAAATTTATTTTTTAAAACGATTTATAAAACTCAACAATCTTTTTTTTTTTAACAGCAGAGTTTAAAAAAAAAAACTAAAAGATAATAATTTTTAAAAATAAAATACTAATAGAATCAACATGAGACGAAAAAAATATTATAATATTAATACGTTGATCAATAATTTGATACTAAACTCATTTAAATTAAAACTCAGATAGGTTTTTTAAATTTCATTTTATTAAAATAAAGACATTTTAGAAATTTAATAAGAAATTTATAAATCAAGTTATTTTAATAAAAAGTTACTCTAGTTTTCATTTTTATACCAATTTTGCCAAAGATCTTTTTCATATATTGACCCAAAATTTCGAATTTCAAAATTATTATTGGTAGTGATTCCATTTTGAGAAACGATTAACACCATAAGTCCATAACCCCCCTCAATTGACCAAGAGGCAATAATATATTATTATTATTATTATTATTATTATTATTATATTATTATTATTATTATTTTATATTATTTTGTGGTCAAAAGGAATAAAAAAAAGCCCCGCCGGCGCATCCTTCATTATTTTCACCCTTCCACCGCCACGTGTCAGTTACACTCTTTTTCTCTATAGCTGTCTCCTACTGTAACTGGCTACTAATATTATTGTTACCAAACAATTATTCCACCTCACATAATAATAATAATAATAATATACATATAATTAACTAGTGCAAAGAATCAATATTAAGATTATTATTATTATTATTATTATTTATTAACCTCTTCTTTATTCATTTCGCCTCTTTGCTCTCAGATCGTGGAAAAGTAGCAACAGCAGCGAGAGAGAGGAGAAGAAGAGAGAGACAAGTCTTTGGACTGAAAAAAATTTCAGACATTAAAATTTTGGGTTGTGTTCGATTTCTGGAACATTCTCTGACTCGTTTTTTCAGCTGCATCGATTGCATTAGGGATTCTCTTCCCTTCTTTTCCCTTTTCTGTGGTTTTGTTTTGGTTCTACAGTGATTACTATTAGCCCCTCTTTCTTTCTTTCTCTCTTTCTTGTTCTTCTTCCTGAATTGTTAGGGTTTGTGGAAAACGGTGAATGTGGCTTTGCCTGCTGCGACATTGATCTCCGCTGCATAAATTCATAACTGCATCTATGTCTGGACCACTCGATCGTTTCGCTAGACCATGTAAGTTCTCTCTTTTTCTGTGTTTTAATTTGTATGCTACTGAAAATTAGGGTTTTTTTAAGGGGGAAGTGGCAAATGTGAAAGCTTTGGGCTTGTAGGACTTTAGATCAAGGTAAATTCAGCTAAGCTTTGACAGCTTAGAAGGAGTGGGGTTTAGGATTTTTCGCATTATGTGTAAATGCCGCTATCTGGGTTGTTCTACCTGAAAAAATGGTGATTTTTGGTGAAATGGTTTCGTTATTCCGCTAGGAAAGATCTGAAAATTTGTTTGATATTGTTTGGTTTTTTGTGACAAGAATGTTTCTTGCCCTAATTTTGACAAGATAATACATGCTGGGAAATTGCAAAGGTGAATTTGGTTTGTTTATTTATTTTTACTTGTTTTGTTTCTGCCAGGCTTTGAGGGGTTCTCTGGCAGTGATGAGAAAAAGGAAAGAAGATCTGATTTTGAGAACTCTGAGGATGAGAGGAGGACAAGAATTGGATCTCTGAAGAAGAAGGCGCTCAATGCATCGTCGAAATTCAAGCATTCTTTAAAGAAAAAGAGTAGCAGAAGAAAAAGTGACGGACGAGTCAGTTCGGTTTCGATTGAGGATGTTCGGGATGTGGAGGAGCTACGGGCTGTAGATGCATTTAGGCAGTCATTGATTATGGACGAATTGCTTCCTGAGAAACATGATGATTACCATATGATGTTAAGGTGCTCTATCTTGCTGTTGAATCAGTTCTATGATAGATGCTGATTAAGTGGTCAGTGATCTTATGCCTTTTGTTTCATTTTACAGGTTTCTTAAAGCAAGGAAGTTTGATATTGACAAAGCAAAGCATATGTGGGCTGATATGCTACAATGGAGGAAGGAGTTTGGTGCTGACACTATAATGGAGGTAGATGTGGACAGAGTCTCAATTTATATTCAGTATTTCACTTGGCTTTTGCTAACATAGATGCCATTTTTTGTTTTCATTACCCTTGGATCTTCTGTGTTAAATATTCGTGTTCTTCATCAGGATTTTGAGTTCAAAGAGTTCAACGAAGTTGTAAAGTACTATCCGCATGGCTATCACGGTGTCGATAAGGAGGGAAGACCTGTTTACATTGAAAGGCTTGGAAAAGTGGATCCAAACAAAATCATGCAAGCTACAACTCTCGACAGATATGTAAAGTATCATGTACAGGAGTTTGAGAAAGCTTTTGCGATAAAGTTTCCTGCTTGCACAATCGCTGCCAAAAGGCACATAGATTCAAACACCACGATCTTAGATGTTCAGGGCGTGGTATGTTGCTATTAATTACTACTCGTTGCATTGCCTACGAATTTCTGTAAAACATGAAAAAAACTTATGTTATATTGTCAATTTTTAGGGCCTTAAGAACTTTAACAAGACTGCCCGAGAACTCATTATGCGATTACAGAAGATTGATAGTGACAATTATCCTGAAGTAAGTAATATCAGATTTTAGTTCCCCTGAATTTTATCATATTACTTATTCTCATATGATCAATTGCTGAAAAATTTTAAATATTAACAGATATTAGGACCTCAGTGATCAATGATTAATTTTCCCATTTTTTGATGATGCAGACTCTTTGCCAAATGTTTATCATAAATGCTGGCCCTGGATTTAGATTGCTTTGGAACACTATCAAGTCCTTCCTTGATCCCAAAACAACTTCCAAGATTCATGTATGTAAAAATTCTGTATTATAGCTGTCTAGGTCTCTTTAAATGATTATATTTGGCAGCTGACATTGCTCAATGCTGCTTTGGAAAACATTACTCAGGTTCTTGGAAACAAGTACCAAAGCAAATTGCTTGAAATAATTGATGTCAGGTACTTAAATGGGCCTGTTGCTTACTTTTTGTTTCTCTGAACTTAGGGTTTTTTCTTTTTATGATTCTTTCTATGACCAATGCATCTTAATTTTAAATTATCTATGGTGATTTGCTTCATCCTTCAAATTGAATATATTTTTTTTTTCATTTGATGAAGTGAGTTGCCAGAATTTCTGGGAGGTACATGCACATGCGCAGATCAGGGAGGTTGCCTCAGATCTGATAAAGGGCCTTGGAAAAACCCTGAAATATTGAAGGTCATATCCCTGATGTTACATACCATTTGATAGGTTCAGTGTGTGTACCACAATATTAATATTACTTAACAGTTCATTGCATGTGTACTTTCTGCAGATGATTCTCAACGGTGAAACACGGGGCACAAGGCAGATAGTAAAGGTTTTGAACAGTGAAGGGAAGGTTATTGCATATGCTAAACCGCGATTCCCAATGGTAATTAACGGTTTAGTATTGCCTAAACTGAGTGGAGTGCAATTTTAAGCTTTTGTGCCTCTTTAAGTTTTTTTTCTCTCCCTCCGTTGTCTGATGTTGTGGATTCTTNNNNAAACACCTTGCAGGTTAAAAGCAGTGATACTTCGACAGCTGAATCAGGGTCTGAAGCTGAAGATATGGCTTCTCCAAAAGCGATGAAAAGCTATGGGCACCTTAGATTGACGCCTGTCCGGGAGGAAGTAAGTGTTGACCTTAGTATATGTTTTCTGCCATTGTTTTCATTAAATGGTGGAAATTTCGATTTGGTTGTAGGTCTTTTGTGAACAGCCTCGGATTTTACTTTGGCAATATCTGCGTTTCTATGTATATTGTTCTTGTGCATCATTTAAATGAAAATACCTTATACCTTGAAGATGATCGGAATATATGTAGTCAAGTAGCCTGTTCTTAGGATTTCTATTCCGAACATTTCTTTTCAATCAAATTTTTTGTGTTCTGTCAGGCCAAGGTAGTTGGAAAGACAAGCTATGCTGGTACTAGTAACTTATCTGGGTATGATGAATATGTTCCAATGGTGGACAAAGCTGTTGATGCTGGCTGGAAGAAACAAGCTTCACTCCAGATGTCTCAAACGTCTAAAGGTTAGTAACTCTTACCCAGTGTTTATAGTAAATATGCCCTTTTTATATTATTGTACGGTGCTTATTCACCAGAAATGGATACAAATGCTTCAAAAATGATGTTGAATATTAATGTTCTGCAAACTTTCTGGTCCAACTCAAGAATCTGATTCCCCCTCAGCATTTTGACACCAACTTGTCCCCTAGGCTGCGTTTGTTTTCAGGGACAGGACAATGAGACAGGAACATGGAGACATAAAATCGTGTTTGACAGATGAGACATGGACAGAGACACTGAATTAGTGTATTGTGTCCATCCTGACAGGAAGGACATAAAGATACTAACAAGGGAAACAACTTATTTTATATTTTTTCTTTCATTATTCTTGTTAATTTTTTATAATTATATTTTTTTATTATACTTTTCTTTTCAAATTTTTAAATGAAAAAAATAAGAATAAATTGGATTTTCATAATTTGTTCTAATTTATCACCAAACAAAATACAAGAACACAAAATTTTGTGTCTCTGTCCTTTGTGTTTTGTTCTCAGTGTCTTGTCTTGTCCTCTTCTCAGAAACAAACGCAGTCCTAAGGCCCTAATCATCCTATGACAATTGATGGGTGTAAACAAAGTATGCCTGTGCATCAATCTATTATTTTTAGCATATCATAGTATAAAGGATAAGGTTTTTTTATAATAAATGAACTGATATCATGTGGTTATTTGTGCTTTATCGATGTTTTAACCACCCGACTTATCTTTTATTTTTATTTGTGTGGAGTGGAGACAAAGACCTCAGAAGGCCTGGCTTTGTGCCTAAAGCTTGGATTTCTCTGGTTTCTTGATTTGAATTATTTGATCTAACTTACTTTGGAAAATTTCATTTGGAATTTCCTTTATAGGAACGTCTCCCCCTCCTGAAACTCCTAAAGCACCAGAAAAGATCCATGCTCGGATTTGGGTAGCCCTGACTGTCCTTCTTTTGAGCCTATTCACTTTCTTCCGGAAAATCCCAATGCGAGTGTCCAAGAAACTTCCTGCAGTATCATGCAATGATGATCAGAGCACATTAGAGCCACTTGCTAATACAACAACTAAGGGAGATTGCCATTCTTCACCCTCCCCAGCAAACACAGATGAAAATCTTCTTTCTTCTGTGATGAAGAGGTTAGGGGAGCTTGAAGAGAAGGTTGACACGCTACAATCAAAGCCATCTGAGATGCCTTATGAAAAAGAGGAGTTGCTAAATGCTGCTGTCTGTCGAGTAGATGCTTTGGAGGCCGAGTTAATTGCAACTAAAAAGGTAGGGTGCAATATTTTTTATCTCCATTGTTTTTTCGAAGTAGCTGCAGTGATGTTGATGCATTTTTATACTTGTTACATGCATGTCTGTTGCATTTTTAAGAGGGTGAAAAATACCCTACTTGGCTTGTTGCTTCATTTTTATACATGTCCTATGTTGTTAGATGAAATATTTATTTGTGGTTATACTAGTAATGCCAAGTATGTTGCGAAAGCTTTTATTCTTTTTAGGTTTTCATTTCCTTACTGTCACTTGAATGATGACTTATCTGAATTGCTTATTGCATACTCGCCATTGTGCATTTGTTCTCTTCATGCGAATATTTCATTGTCATCATCATCTTTTTTTTTTCTTTGTAATCTAGCTATTTATGTTCGTATGCATTTTGAAAATGTCATAGTGATATGGTTGTCGATGTGATGAATACTACTTTTTTGGCCCCTGGTTTCCTCACCTAAGTAATGCTCTGGCACTATGTATTAGGCTCTGTATGAAGCTCTAATGAGGCAAGAAGAACTGCTTGCTTACATTGACAGCCAAGAAGAAGCTAGGCTAAGGGTAAGTTGTCTAAAATCTTCTTAGAACACAGTTAAATCATATAGTTTCATTCTCCATATGATTTCTGATAGTTCTATTTCCTTCATTTTGATGATGTTATTTAGCAGAAGAAGAAGTTCTGCTGGTGAGTGTTGTTGCTGAAAGAGAATCTGCACGACCAAGTTTTTCATACCATGGTGTTTCTGAGGATTGCTGAATGCTGACCCCTTGCACATGTAAACTCTAAATATTGATTTATACTTGATAATGGATTTGACTTTAACTAAGGAAATTTTCTAATGTGTGTATAGCCATTCTGGCTGCTTTGCCGAATTAAACACAAGTTTGCTGTGTTACACTTTTTTTATAGTTGTGTTTAATGTGATTTGCCTTTATCAGTCGGAAAATGAAAAGCGTTTGTTCCTCTGGATCTCTCTTTGCATAGATTAAATTAGAAAATTAGTTGGTAACTTGGTTATACAAAAAAAACCAAGCATAGTTATATTCACTTATTCAGCATATATACATAATACACATACATTGGAGGGATGACACAGTGCATTATACATTGATCAAATTTATACCAAAGTGAATTCAATAATAACATCTAATGGGGCTGAAGATGGAAACGCCACCAATCATATCAACACAAACTAGTAATAATCTTCTGAGGTTAGGCAAAACATTCGCTTCTTTCCTCACCAGTGGAACTGCAATACAAATCAAAGCTTATGCATGTTAAAAGGAAGAAAAAAAAAGTTTGTGAACTTATTTATAATTTATATCAATATGCATCTCAAATTATTCAATGGTCATAGTTCAGATGACCTACTAGTGTCTTTTTCTTCTTTTTGTCAATGTAGGCTTGGAGTTCTACTAGTCGAAGATGTGCTGCTTCAAGTGCCTAAAAGGAGCCAAAGATTTAAATATCTTATTATAAATTATTGAACATTTAAATCATGATTTTCATAAATTAATTGAAGTTATAGTAAAATGGTGGGAACTTATACTATACCGTTTTGGCCATGTCTAACTCTTCTTCAAGAATATTGACTCTATTTAGAGCATTATTAAGAATCAACTCTTTTTCTGGAGGCATTTCTGGTCTCTTGCTGAGTTCTTGCACCTTCTCTTCTAGTTCAAGCATGCGCCTCATCATCGCCATCTGCTCCTCCATGGAAACGTTACGTGCTTTCATTACAGCGCCGTCATAATAAATCGGGTTACAATTATCATGCTCGGCCATGGGGCAGATTCTCTTCGGCATTGCCCTCGTTAACCGGATCATGGCAATGATTCCCATTATGAAGGCCATGAATCCACCAAAACCTTGAGTTGAACGACCATAAGAAGTAGTATTGACAGTGTAACAGTCTTCAGACACAAACAATTTTTTTTAGCATTTTAACTAACAAAATCTTCAAGGGTCTTAAACATGTATAAATTGGTAATTAATTAAGGTGAAAAATTGTTGATAAAACTAAAATTGCTATGGTACCTTTAGAAAGTGAAAATTGATCATTTTCTACTGTTTTCTTCCAAGATCCATTAATAGACTTGTCAACCATTGGGAGAAAAGCATCATATTGATATGCACTACATTGTTTTGCAACCTGAAATACATAACATAGGGAAATTATAGCATGTTAATTATTTGATTATAGACCATAGAGTGTATTATGAAATCAATAATTTGTGTATTGTTTTTCATCAAGTAACTAAATTGAACTCTACAAAACTTACTTCAGCAATTGGAGATGCTTCAGGATGTTCCACTTTTGGCACCACATATTGCACTTCCTTCTTAACTAACTCTTTGTTGTGAGAATCACTTTCCTTATGTTACAAAATAAATAAATAAAGGATGTTAATAAATTCTTTTTATTAGCAAAAATTCTTTTTAAGAAACTAACTAACCTTTTGGTATAATGTCTCATCTTCAATGATTATTTTCTCCTTAATTTCGGATAAGGTTTTGTTGATTCTTTTTTCCTCATTTTTTTGAACCACCTAATTAGATTTCATCCAAAAAGGTTATATGTTACTCTCTTTATCTATTTATCATATGATTCTTAAATTGATGATATTTGCTACAATAAAGTAAGTAGTACCTTCAAGATTTCTTGGCTTTTCCATGGACCCTTGTCAGAAAGCATGCAACCACCTTCACAATTGCAAGTACCACCAAAGAATTCTGGAAGTTCACTGATAAATATACAAAAACCAAGGAGTAATTAATTATAATTAATAAATTAAATGAGATAACATAATTCAGTGAAAAAAAATACTGACCTGGCATCAATGACTTCAAGCAATTTGCTTTGGTATTTGTTACCTAGGACCTAATCAATAAATCATCACTAATCTGTTCAGTAACACTGCTTCTGAGTGACAATATTTCTATAGATGAGTAACTGTCTTTTATAAATTGTATATTAATTTTAATTTTTTACTTTAATAAATATATAACAAATCCATTGAAAATTTAAACTTTTTATATATTTTTTTCAATTTATAACCTTAATAAGTCATATGTTGATAAAAATTCTAACTTCTAAATTCTAAATAAACCTTAAACGTGGAAATAATAAGCATGTCGCAAATGCTTACATTGATTTTTGCGGTGGTCTTGGGATCAAGGAATGACTTAACAGTATTCCATAGCAATCTAAATCCAGAACCGGCATTGATGATATACATGCGATGCAAGGTCTACATGGAAAAGAAAGGGTTCAATTAGTGAAAATTCAAAATTAAGAATACGAGGAATGTAGATAAATATATGGTAGAAACTCAGGTGCAATCGACTTAATGTAAAGTTAATAGCTGAGAGAGCCGTTAGATAATTTGACTGATTTGACTAAATTTTCATCTAAAAGCTCTCAACTATCAACTTCACGTGAAGTCGACTGCACTTGAGTTTTCACCTAAATATATAATAGGGTACCTCAGGATAATTATCACCATCAATCTTTTGAAGTCGTTGGACAAGGTCCCTTGCAGCTTTGTTAAAACTTTTAAGACCCTATACAAAAATTGAAGTCAGTTATTATCTTCACATGAAAATATCTTCGTATGAGTAGTCGCCTTTTCATAAATACGCACCACTCCTTCGACATCCAAGATAGCAGTGCTTTGATCAATGTGTTTTCTTGCAGCGATTGAGCAAGCAGGGAATTTAAGTGAAAATGTTCTCTCATACTCTTTAACATGATATTTAAGATAACGGTCCATTGTTGTGACTTGCATTAGCTTGTTGGAGTCAACTTGACCTATTCTTTCAATGTACACTGGTCTTCCTTCTTTATCAACTCCATGATGCCCTTGTGGGTAGTATTTCATTACTTCATCTATCTCCTTGAATTCAAAATCCTTCATAATAATAATATAATTAGACATCATCTATAATTAATTTCATAGGAACAATTTTTATACGATGAATACCTCCATAATTGTATCAGCACCAAACTCCTTTCTCCACACAAGCATATCTCCCCACATTTGCTTTGTTTTCTCAATGTCGAATTTTCTTGCTTTCAAGAATCTACAGACACAAGAATAATAACAAAAGCATGTTAAGGATTTGTCGCAAGCTGATCACTCGACCAACCTAAGTTGATTATAATTCTGCTATTTCTAACACTACCTTATATATCAATCCTGCTCAATGAACAATGAAAAATGCGAACAACGTGAACAATCGGATGCATTTCAGGCCCATTAACCATTCAAAACAGTGATTTTAGTGAACAATAACAGTTGTGCATACGGTGATCTCCTTTCTTCACTTGTGATTTCCATACGGGTGTAGTGTGTTTTTATCTTATTGAACCAATTTTAAAATTTATTGTTCACATTGTTTATGAAAGTCATTGTCTTTATAACAAAACCGAAACAAGAATTATATTTAATTAATTCAAAATTTGATTTTTTTAAATTAAAAATAATTTCTTTTTTAACCTATTATTTAGATTGTTCCAAAAAAGCGTTGTTCTCCTGTACTTTTTTCCA
The DNA here is from genome assembly GCF_000817695.3 of Arachis duranensis. Classification (NCBI taxonomy): domain Eukaryota; kingdom Viridiplantae; phylum Streptophyta; class Magnoliopsida; order Fabales; family Fabaceae; genus Arachis; species Arachis duranensis. Next base: position 4,765,254 of record NC_029774.3, on the reverse strand, counting down.
AATCTAAATCTATATATACCTTAGCATCAAATGGTGATCATCAAATTTTGGGAGCAAAAGACCATCCTGAACATGCGCCATGAAGAAAATTTCATGTTCTAAATTGTTGAAGTTGTGATATTGATGATTTTATAAATAAAAAGAAATTTTTTTCATTCTTTTCATACGTATTTTTTATTATTAACTTTTCTTTATCTAAATCTATATATACCTTAGCATCAAATGGTGATCATCAAATTTTGGGGGTAAAAGATCATCCTGAACAAGTGCTTGGCGTAGAGTGTTAACGGCTTGCAAGTCTTCTGAATTAAGATGATCATCAATAATAGACATAACCCTACTATGCTTCCTCCCTTTCTTTGTTAATGTATGTCTAAACTTTGAAGATGCATTCATTGCTACCTTCTTCAATGACCCAAGCCTCCTTGGCTTCTTTTCATCATCCTCCATTAATTCAATTTCAACACCTAATAATAATTCATTGCAATATAAATTAAATATGATGATGATGATGAATAACTATAACTCTATAATAATTACTTATTATTATTAATTAGACTTACCAACTTTATAAGGTCGATCTGAATTAGATAAAGATGACAAAGTGTCACACATGATTAATTGAATCTCGTAGGCTTAATTAGCTTATAACTGATGAAATGATCGATGATCAACACATATAGCTGTAAGGCATAAGAGAATCAACAAAATCACATATAACAAATGCCCCCAGCTGAATCCTCACGTGCACTTGCACCTTTTATCCATAACCAAAAAAAAAAGTTAATTATTAGAAGAAGCAAAAGAAAAATTACACCAGATTTCTTCATATTTGTCATGCATTAAAAAAAAAGGATGAATATATATGATTATTGTCGCAATGCCATAGAATAAACTGGTTTTAATTTATTACCTACTTAATTTGCATGTCAAATCATTCTAGTTGAAGAAAAAAATATTAAATCTAGAAAGAAAAACAATAATCCTTAAGAATTTCGTAAAGTTTATTATGAATATTGACAACAAAGAAGAAGAATACAAAAACAATACCTGGTGTGAACTTTGAGATAGAATTGTAAAAACAATAGAAAAATGCAAAATATATGACCCGAATATATCTCTTGAAGTGAGGTCATGATATGGAGTTACCAAAACGGGTTAGCTACGTTACCGCAACTCAATTTTAGTGTTTGCTGTTTTATTTTTTGTTCTAATACTTCTATTCATAGATCTTCGTTTAGACGAGTATAATCTCTTTCTTTTTTTTTTTTTTCTTTTTTCTACACTAAGAAGCAACAATTTCATTAAATGGGTTCTATTCTTTTTTCTATTTTAGGGTTATAGATTATTATTTTTAGTATTCATCAGTATTTTTTAACTAGATAGTGTTACATGTATACTTTTGTTAGTTAGGAGCTAAATCGCTTAATATAGTCTACTTGAACGTATATTATTTGGTTAAGTAATTAACTAACGAATCTCGGTACGGAACAATGAGAAATTTCGACCATATATACAATGGGTTGGTTATTTAGCCCAATAAAAATAAATAATAAATTCAAAAATTCTCATTCAATTATTTTATATCAAATTTTAAATTTTAAATTTTCTAATTTTAAATTTTAAATTTTTAAAAAATTTAGTTAGTTATTTAAAAAAAATAACCATCTGAAATCATAACTTATTAAAGTATTTTACTTCAATACTCTCTTCTTTTTCAAGCGACGGAGGTGAGGACGGTATCGGTGAGAGGATGCGGCAGCCGGCGAGGAATTCAATGACGCGAGTTGAAGACCGCAAAAGATGACAATGAATTTTGAACGTGTATTAGAAGTTACGATAAAATTAAAAATAACCGTATATAGTGATATAATTTTTAATTATAATTTTATCTTTTTTTTTTACTCCATTGTACACATTATAACATAATTAATATTAGTTTCCAGTACTTTTTCTTAACTAAATTACTGAAAAACATAAATTAGTTATGACTGCATTCTCATAATTGGCAGCAGAGTCAATTGTTAAAGCTTCTAAAATTATGAGAATGGTAGTCATAATTTCAATCCTAATGACATTTTTAACACTCTTGTTAACTGTCCTTTAATAGATTAATTATTGTCAATCTTCTCTCCCCTTATTTGTTTATTTATTTATTCTAATTAATATTCTTGGAGAAAAGACTTGCTTGCTAGCTCCGAGCCTCTAAAATAAATATTTGATCTATTTCATTAAAATAATACCACATTAATTAACATGCATGGTAGGTCATCAATTAAAATAATTTGTTGGTTCTTGCTTGTAATTTAGTTTTTTATTTTTTAATTTTTTTACCCAGTTCTCCTCCCATCTCAGTTGTAGTCCTTGTTTTTTGATAAGGGTATTCATAGATTGGATTCGATCCGCATATCCGCGATGTTTATCCGAATCCGATCCGAAAATTGCGGATAAAGATCCGATTCGCACACTAATCGGATCGGATTGCAGATTTTATATTGGGATCCGCATATCCGCGTATTCCCAAAAATAAAGAAATAAATAAGTAAATATTCTTTTTATGCTTTATTTCAACTAATAATTATCATATATGTTATATTATTTTAATTTATTATTTAAGAAAAGTATGTTTAATATTATTTTAAGAGTAAACATATTTAAAAGAATAGAAAAAATGAATTTTATTTATATTTTTTAATAAAAATAAACTTTTAAAAATATTTTTATATTTTGCGGATATATATTCGATATCTGATCCGATCCGCAAATATACGGATCGGATCGGATCCCATCCCAAAAACGAACCCCTATCCTCAAGGAAACCAAAAGGCTCCACAACCACGAGACCACTATTTTTTCTATTAAAATTTATACAAATTATAATACATATAGATATTTTTCATCAAATAGTTTACTTTTATTTAATTTATTTTAATTTTAATTATAAACTCACTCATTCTTAAATTAACTATATTTTTGTTTAACAATAATTATAAACTCATTTATTTTTTTATAATTATATAATATCTATTAATATTATTTTTTAATAAATACTTGTAGTATATAATAGTATAAAAGATATAAAATAATTAATAAATTATTAAAATTTAAAAATAATAGTTATTTTAATATAAAAACAAAATAAAAATATTGATGATAGAGTAAAAATAATAAAATATTTATTGTTCATGTTCAATATTGTTTTAAAATAACTTGATATTTTAAAATGTTAGTAAAAATATGTATTTTAAATTTTAATTTTAAACTTTTGACTATTTTTTATTTTTTATTTACATAGGACCGAGTCAACCGGTTCAACCAATAACCCAGCGGTTGAACCAGTGACCCAGTGACCTGACCAGTTCGATCACCGGTTCGGTTCTGACAACTATGATCATTATCAACTCAAAATTCATCATTTCATCAAACATCATCATACAATAACATCCAACAATTCATCAACTATTCAAATCCAATCCTATCCTATGGGTCACTAGCCTAAGTGTCCATGAATATTATATACTACATAGAGGAAACTGAAATCATACCTTGGCCGATTTAACTATGGATATGACAATAAGGGGACTATCCTTTAAGTTTGTCATTCTTTTTGTGAAGATTTTCCATTAAAACAATAAGCATGCAAGTTCCAAGTGATAAAAAGAATTTTGGTTACTTGTGAGTACATAGTTTCTTCCTTATTTTAATGGCAACATTATTTAAAATGATTTCATGTTACTTTCATTTGACATGGTTGCATATCATCGTTTCTAAAACTTTAATTAACCTTTCAAGGTAAACAACTTTTCACCAATTAATTTTAAATAATTATAATTAATAACTATTAATTTTGTATTTTTTAAAAGTAAACTTTAAATAATTACTAATTAATTAGTGATAATTGATTAATATGAAATGCAGTTTAAAAATGCTTGTTAACTTGTTATTGGCTAATTTTTTATTAGTTACTTAACAAGATTATCAAATATTATCTTATGGTTGAAAATTATGTATGTTAATTTTAGACATAATTAAGTTTTTCATCAATTAAAAAAAAAAAGCTTCTCTATCGTACTCACCAGTCACCATCAAAGTAACATATAAAATAAGTTGACATACATTAGCAATATTAAAAAAAATCAGTTGCTTATGATGATTTAAAACAAATCATTCTTAAATAACAAGTTATTGAATAATAACTTAGTTACTATAAAGCAGCTATTGATTACCTATTGTGAATTTGAATAAATGAGTTTGAAGTTATTAAAGGGTTAAGAAAATGGAACACTAAAATGGAGGTTGGATTGAAAAAGAGTGATTTGATAGAAAAATATCATTGTGATTTGTGAAAGTTTTAAAAGAAACAGAAATTAATGTGAGAATTACAGTTTGGTTATGTTAAATAATGTTGATAATGACATGGACGGCCAAAATTGCATCAGCGATGCATATAGATATTTTTCATCAAATAGTTTACTTTTATTTAATTTATTTTAATTTTAATTATAAACTCACTCATTCTTAAATTAATTATATTTTTATTTAACAGTAATTATAAACTCACTTATTATTTTTTTTCATAATTATATAATATCTATTAATATTATTTTTCAATAAATACTTATAGTATATAATAGTATAATAGATATAAACTAATTAATAAATTATTAAAATTTAAAAATAACAGTTATTTTAATATAAAAACAAAATAAAAATATTTATGATAGAGTAAAAATAACAAAATATTTATTGTTCATGTTCCATATTGTTTTAAAATAACTTAATATTTTTAAAATATTAGTAAAAATATGTATTTTAAATTTTAATTTTAAACTTTTGACTATTTTTTATGTTTTATTTACATAGGATCGGGTAAAAACAGTTGAACCAGTAACTCTTCAATTGAACCAATAACTCAATAACCCAATAACTTGACTGATTCGATCACCGGTTCGACTCTGACAACTATGCTTAAAAGATAGAAAAAGAAAGCATGACAACATGGTATATGTTCATTTCTCTTCCTTTTTTTTTTCATTTACCGTATTCCCTCTTTAATTTTTGGTTCGGCCTCAACGATTAACTGCAATGACTAGAAACCCTAAACCCTCTTTAATTTTTAATTTTACATTGACTATTTCTCGTTAATAACACCTAAAACTCACCTCAATACTATAGTCAAAACCAACAAACCCAGCTGCATCTAATAACCTTATCTTTTTGGTCTTGGAATAACCTTATGTTAACCCCATGCGGTTAACAATTTCACTATAAGGACACTTTTCCTTTTGATCCATTTCCCTCCTACTCCTTTTTTTTCACTCCTTTTTTTTTCCACCATTTTCTTACTTTTGACTTGAATAAATCATTTTTCAGTCCACTACTAACATGGACCAAACACTCTCAACAAAGCGTATCATTGGACCTTTTTTTTGGGGAATACGAGGTCCACAGCAACCCACCGTTACATTGCACGGCGTTATATGTGGCCCGTAAGAGCTGCCTCAAGCCAGCCATCAGCCATCAGCCATGCATGGTCCGAAATGTTAGCCGCAAGAATGGTTAATAATTAATTAATTAATTAATTAATTAATTAATTACCCTTAAAATATGATTAATCAGCAAACCAAAACGTCATGGTCAATATTGCTGATTCAAGTGGTCGCTTATTTACGAAGGAATAAAACTTTTGTTAGAAGATATTTTTTTTGCATGATGTGAATATTTTTTATCCACAATTGGATAATTAATTCAAAATTTCAGAATTTTTATATGGAAGACAATGATAAAACTGTCAATACTTAATATTTTATATCAGTCTTCAAATTTTTCAGTCTGATGTTTTAATTCCAACAATTTTTAATTATATGCAACATTTATTTTTAAGTTATATTATATTTATTTTTTCAATGTTTTTCCTCTTATATATTTATTATTTTATAAAATTGAAGCTTGTCAAAAATATATCTGATTTATGATTTTTCATGCATATTTAATTTAAGAGTTTAATTTTGATGTACTAATAATAAATTTTTTATATAATTATATAATTCAATTCATAAATTTAAATAATTTTTTAAATATTAAATTTAAAATTTAATTATTTTTACTATAAAAATTAAATCCATATTTTGAATATTATAGCATATTTCTACTATTGTCTTTACTCTTTAAGATGTTTCTAGTAAATTTCCAAAAATAAATAATTGTAATTATTAGTATGGAAATTGTATTATATTCCAAATATAATGTTTACTAAAAATACGATGGTTATACAATGGGTTTATTTTTTTAGATATTGTAAAATGAAGAGTGTAATACAATAATATTATGTAAATTTAGTGCAATACATTTATATGAAATAGAATAAATTATCACTAACGATTTGAGTTAATAACAAAAAAATACACTAACCACGTGAGTAACGATTTGATGGAGAACACTAATATTAAAAAAATCAGTATTTTTATTTTTTTTTCAATAACTTTTAACAAATAATTTTGACTTCTTTTTTTCTCCTTTTCTCTCTTCACAAGTCATAATAAGAGTGAGCATGGGTCGATTTAGTTCGAATTTGTGTTTTTTTGTATATGTACCGAACCAAACCAAACCGATTAAAAACGAATTGATTCGGTTCGGATAATTAGGTACCTGATAACTTTAAAATTTATAAAAAAAACTAAATTTTTATCTTAAAAATTCAACGAGTATAATAAATATGTAACATCAATAGAAATAATCCAAACATGTTAAACACCAAATACATTAAAAACTAAACTCATCAAAATCCAAACATATTAATAATGAATAATCATTGTCTAATGAAAAAACCATATATATATTTTTATTTTTTTTATTTGATTAATATATGATTGGGTTTGCGGGTTAGTTCGGATTCCGCACCCCAAAATCGATACCCGAACCAATAACTAACAAAAGTCATCGGTTTGGTTCGGGTTGGACTCGATTATCCATTGGTTTCAGAACCAATTTAATTAGTTCGATTCGAATTTAGACGGTAATCGAATACCCACTACTCGTGCTCACCCCTAAATCATGATTCACGATTTGATTTAAATCGTGTATAACGATTTATGTAAAAACTGTTATTAATCTCATATATATGTGCATGATATGTTTAAATTCTCGTCTCAATGTATTATATCTATCTAATTATGGGCTAAAAATTTAGATATAAAAATAAGATGTGTGATATACTTTAATATTATAATTTTGAGTGTTTTGTAAAATTGCGAGATGTACATAAATTAGACTTATAAAATTTTAAAAAGTTGAAATACACAAATCTGACCCTCTAATTTATGTTTAAAAAATTTTAAAAATTTAGAGTACACAAATCTCACGAACGGTCCAATTTTTATATCACTTACAAATTAAATGGTCTAATTTTAATATCTAACACCACAGCTACGTGAAACATCTATACATTCCATAACTATCTCCTATACACTATTCTTTCTTTCCTATTTAAATTAAAAAGTGTCTAATCGTGGTATTAAAAATAAAAAGCATTATACAAGGTACTAACTGAGTGTTTGGAAATGCTTTAAAATTCAATTCTTATAAGAAAAAAAAAAAAAGAACACCAAAATGGCATTGATTTTGACAGGTTGTGTCAGAAGGTTGTGAAGCGGAATGTACTATGTAAAGTGACAGGTGGCGATTCATTATTGGGTAGCTCTGAATTTCCCGCCCTTGAGGTAGAACTTCACATCCTCTGGGCCCCACCAATGCCTTATGCCTTACTTTATTAATGTCACCTACCGACCGCATACACTATACACTAATTATTACGTAATCCTCAAAATACCCTCGTAACCTTCCAATAGCAACATTTTAGTTGGGGAAAAAGACAAAAGGGGCAAGGGGTAATGATGGAAAAGAGAGCAAAAGAGGCTCACAAGTCACAAGTCACACCCACTCTGTACGCTATACTATATACAATACGTCTCTACGGATAATGTATTGTACGCTATACATACGCTACTTGGCGGCACTTAGCGTCAACCGTGGTTTTCGATTTTCTTTCCCTTTTCTCTTTCTCTTTCTTTCATCTCTTTTTTCCTGCAAAAAAAGAAAGAAAAGGGATAAAAACCTCACACATTCTCGACCAGTTTTTTGCATTTTCGCTTCTTTCTCAACTCTTTCAGTCTTACTCCACTCTTAGTTTATCACTTTTCAGCTACTCTTTTCTTTTCTTAAATCGCTCTTTTTTTTTTCAATTTTAATTTTCTCATCTGTTCTGGATTTTGAAGAGCAGATATACTTTGCGGAAGACTTTTAGGTCAGCGTCATTTCCAAAATCTCTCTATTTATTTATTTGTTATTAATTTTTTTTGAATTTGTGTATGTAAGATCCGCGACTTCAATGTGTTTTTGTTGAATATTCTGCATTTTTTTTCAAAAATGTTATTTGTTTCTTTTTTTTCCTTAATTTGGTTTTTCGTTAATGTGAATTTGTTGCATGTGTTGTTTTTCGGAGTCACAGACGAACGCGATGTTCGTGTGAATTAGTACACTCTTTGCTTCTTATTTTCGCAGTTTCTTCTCGTTTATTTGCTGGCTTTCGTGATTCATTTGATAATGCAGTAGTATTATCATTATCTTTTGATTTAGTTTTAACACTGTAAGTAGATCGTTGAAATTGAATTCTGAGTTATTCTTTTTACTAGTTTGACCGATTAAGAATTGGAGATGTTCGTAGTCTTTAACTTATTTCAGTGTATTTGATTTATTTGTCTTCTAGTTCATAGTTTTTGTTTACAACAATTTCAATGAGGTTTAAACCTGAGGTCTCATGTATACTATCCAAAGGCGTGATAGCTCTTTCCACTTTGGATTTAATTTTTGTTTTCTTATGAGGCCTGTGTTGTGCCTGTTCTGTAACTTGCATGGATCATTAGTTATACGAATTCTCCATTCCGTGATTGTTTTGCACAATGATAATCCTAAACTGCATGTCTGATTCCGTTTCGTCTGTGTGTTAATTCATTGCGTTGTTTAATTCAGATTCCATCGCATTTCCAAAGCGATTCACGCGGTTAGATTTTAAGTTCTAGTATGGCTAGTATCCCCAATGGCAATGGCAACGGCAACGGCAACAGTAATGTCGGTCTACAGCCTGATCTGCCGCGGAGGACTTACCAAGCAGTAGTGGCTGCGACTCGAGATATGGGAATTTCCAAGGATGGGAAAATGCCCTGGAACTTACCTTCTGATCTCAAGTTCTTTCAGGAGATCACAACAACAACATCTGATTCTGGGAAGAAGAATGCAGTTGTGATGGGTAGAAAAACATGGGAGAGTATCCCTCCCGAGAAGAGGCCCCTTTCTGGTCGACTTAATGTTGTTCTGACTCGCTCTGGTAGTTTCGATATAGCTACAGCAGAGAATGTTGTTATATGTGGAAGTCTGTCTTCTGCTATGGAACTGTTGGCTGCATCTCCTTACTGTCTTTCAATTGAGAAAGTATTTCTTACAGGAGGTGGAGAGATATTTAGGTGAAAATTGTATTCATCCCTTTCATATTAGGCTCGCTCTCTCTCTCTCTCTCTCTCTCTCTCTTTGCCCGTACCTGATAATTTTTATGTTCAGGGAGGCTCTTAATGCACCTGGATGTGAGGCTGTGCATATTACAGAAATTGAAGAACGCATTGAGTGCGACACTTTTATCCCTCAAATTGATACCTCCATGTTTCAGCCATGGTACTCATATTTTCCTTTGGTGGAAGACAACATCCGCTATTCTTTCACCACTTTTGTACGTGTGAGAAACTCTGCATTGGAGTCCCTGAGTCAGAATACTCATTCAGATTTTGATAATAGTTCAGACTCTAGAAAGTTTGAAGTTCAGAAATTTTCTTTTCTTCCTAAAATGATTTTTGAGAGACATGAGGAGTACAAGTACCTTAGACTGGTTCAAGAAATCATTTCTGAAGGTACAACTAAGGATGATAGGACAGGGACTGGTACCTTGTCCAAATTTGGTTGCCAGGTAATGTTTTGATTGGTTTGTTGTGAAAATTTCTGTAATTTATATGCTGACCATCCTCCATGATTTCTCAGATGAGGTTCAATCTGCGCAGAAGCTTTCCTCTTCTGACAACTAAGGCATGTACCTGTTTTGTTTGAAAATGAGTCCAATATACTCTGCAAGTTTATTTGTTTTCTCATTGGTTTTGGTAGAAATACTTTCGTATGTTATTTTGGATGTTTATCTAGGAAGAGGAACGTCCATTGTAGGTTGACATGATTTCTTTCTTTGTCCCTAGAGAGTATTTTGGCGTGGGGTTGTTGAAGAGCTTCTCTGGTTTATCAGTGGTTCAACAAGTGCTAAGGTAATGATATCTTTTGGCCCATCTTTTTCTGGTTTTCCCCACATGATATGACTGATCAATTTCATCCTAAAAACAAACACGTCATATTGACAGGTGCTGCAAGATAAAGGCATTCATATATGGGATGGCAATGCTTCCAGAGAATACCTTGATAGGCAAGCATGATAATAAAAAAATCGATTGCAAATTTTTCTTGTCCGTTGCTGCATTAACTGGATTTACAATTTATATTGCAGCATTAGTTTGACAGACAGGGAGGAGGGTGACTTAGGACCTGTTTATGGGTTTCAGTGGAGGCACTTTGGTGCCAGGTAGGTGAATTGTTACTTTACCTCTGTACCATAATTTGTTATTATTTGTTGTGATTACTGGGTTTTCACTTTCTATCTCATATTTTTATAGGTATACAGACATGCATGCTGATTACTCTGGTCAAGGATTTGATCAGCTTTTAGATGTTATTAACAAGATAAAGCAGAATCCTGATGATCGACGGATAATTCTCTCAGCGTGGAATCCAGCTGATCTTAAATTGATGGCTCTTCCACCCTGCCACATGTTTGCGCAGGTCTGCATTTATATTTGGATTTCTCTTTCAAGAAATCTATGTCTCTCACACAAAGTTTTACCTACTTTATCCCCCCTTCATTTCAGTTTTATGTAGCAAATGGGGAGCTCTCGTGTCAAATGTACCAGCGATCTGCTGATATGGGCCTGGGTGTGCCATTTAATATTGCATCTTATGCGCTCTTGACATGCATGATTGCTCATGTTTGTGGTATGCAATCTATTTTTCTGAACTTTTTTGTGCTAAATGAAAATGATTACGGATGTGTTAATAACATCTATGCTGATCAAATATCTACTCTTGCAAATTATGCTAGACTACATACTTGGTCAATCACTCTATCTTGCAATGTGACAACTTAAATGTTGAGGTTTTCATGGGTTCAATAGAGATTTTTGTCACTTTGGTTGGTTGTAAATGGCTAAGCTTTGAAGCTGATTAGGTTGTGATTGTTAATAATTTAACATTATGCTCTGGTTAGTTTGTGTACAAAGGGCTGTATGGCTGCGTTTGTTTACAAGGGCACCCGCTGAAACATTTACACAGAGACGCAAAATCGTGTTTGGAAGGTTAGACATGGACAGAGATATTGAGTCCTGGGACACTAAATTCATGTATTGTGTTCGACAGGAAGGACAGAGACATTGGGCGGAGATACGGCTTATTTTTTTTTATTATCACTATCAAATTTTCATAATTGTATTTTTTTATCATTTTATTTTTTATTCTAAATTTTGTGTGAAGAAAACAATTAAGGCAAATTGGACTTTTTATTGTTTGTTCTCTTTTATATTCAATTTATCAACAAACAAAATATAAAAACACTAATTTTTATGTCTCTCTCCTTTGTCTCCTGTTCTCACAGTATCTTGTTTTGTCATGTTCTCAAAATCAAATGCAGCCTGCGGTCCATTTAAAATTCCAGTAACATACGAGTCTATGTATTGAACTTTGCCACTAGCAGCTTGATTTAGTTGTTTTATTAAATAAACTTAGATTAACCAACCTGTATATTATGTCCTCTTTTTTTCAGATCTTGTACCAGGTGATTTTATCCATGTTATTGGGGATGCACATGTTTACCGCAATCATGTGAGACCTTTGCAGGAGCAGCTCCAGAACCATCCTAAACCTTTTCCGGTATTTAATTTTAGCATATTCACAGCAATTAGATATTATTTTATAGTTTACATGAGATGTGAAGTTTGTATGATAAAGCATTTGCTTTAATTTAGTCAGTTCACATTTGAGCAATGCTATGGATTTTCTCAAGTTAAACTACCTGAATTCCATGCAGATTTTGAAGATAAACCCAAAGAAGAAGGATATAGATTCTTTTGTGGCAGCTGATTTCAATCTCATAGGCTATGATCCTCACCAGAAAATTGAAATGAAGATGGCTGTTTAGGAATCTATTAGCATCTCAATCCTTTCTTCAAGTTGTTATGGTTTTTCTGAAACGAGGCAAGTAAGAAAAAATAACTCTTAATTCAGTTGAGCTAGTTTCGAGTTGGTAACTGTTAAAAGAAAAATCCGGGTTTCCAAAATTACAGTACCTACAATAATATTATAAGTTTGAAAATCACTCCATTATAACAAGTTGATGTATCTGCTTTTCAGAGAATTTTAATCTGTGAAAGCATAGGCCCTATTTTGAAATTAGGGTATTTCTTTTCATTACATCTTTAGGCACTTATTCCGTATTCTGGTCTCTCTCTACTGTACTGAGGCATATTCTTATTGTTTCAGGCTAATACTATAGGAGGTTTATGTTTAGTTTCATAGAGAAAATAAAGAACTACTTTGGCACACTTCATATTTTGTGTGTGTCGCCATTGAGAATCCTTTAGTCGTGGGTCTAAGGTGATTTAGGTTATTTTGTTTTTATCAAATGCAGACAATAAGTTATATGAAGGTCAGTAACTTGACATTTATGATTACCGGCTTCTTGTTTACCTGTTTTAGTCCTTTCTCCTACTTCTCACAGGGAAACTTTGGTTGTTATTTTGTTAAATCACTTATCCCACGTGAGTTTTCTTCTTTCTTTTCTGTTTATTGGATTATATAATTGGATGAATTTGGGTGGAGAGACCCCATCCGTTGCATAGATAATAATTTATCTACAAATAAACTTTTATAGTAAAAGTCTCTCTTCGTAAATGACTATACAGGCTTAAACCCATTGAGTCATTGAGGATAGGTATAGGGACTTACCACCAAAACTCAACAATATTTGGCACATACGGCAAGTTATTACAAAGGAAACTCTATTAGGATAATAAAAGACAAAAGGGTACAGTTCAACCAACCGTAAGATATATTATTTCTCATGTCTCATTGTCAAGTATCTTTTGTCATGTAGGCGACTAGAGTAGCACCCTTCAATTTCTTTACTCTGTTGAGTTGGATGGTTTTGCTTTTGAACCTTGTGAACAATTCATCCATAATTTCCTCCCCAAATTCTGCCTTCAAAATAGGTTCACTTACGGCTCTTATGGTCCTGGCTTGCCTCTCTCCAATTGCGTCTTCATCCTCATGAATAAAAGAGTCGTCATTACTAGTCTCCATTACACTCCACTATATCATATATTATTTTCTCCATCCTTTGAATGTTAAACGATCCTTCTTCTTCAATTACTTGCCTAACCTCTTCAGCCGTAGGAAAGTATGATGATATGTTGTATGAGTCTAACTTTCTCTTCTCAACCTTGTGCTGCGGCATAAATCACACCATTATGTAGGTTATGATGTAGATGAGTTTAACTGATTAAAATTCACACATGATAAGAGTCTTAAATCTTAATACAGTGTAACTTGGCGCACTAAAAACGGAGATTAGAGCTATTCCTTGGTCAATATATCCTATATCATTGGTTATTTTTTGTGTACACCTAGAATAGTTAATATTAATACGAGGTTGCATTTACTTACCTATGAGACCATGTTGTTGAGTATTGCACCAATTACCTCCCAACCATTGATTGTATTATGATTTTGGTCTAAAATGATCATAGAAAGGACCATAGCACCACCAGGAATCAATTCTTCTGAACGTGATCGCAAGAACACCTTCAAGTCTCTTTGAAATTGCTCACTATAAGCTTTGTGAACTCCTGGAGGGCTTGCCTTTGTGAGACATATTGCTCCTTTGTTCATTGGCTTTTCTACTTCACTATTCAACTCCTTCGGAATCTGATGTCACTTGCCAAAGCAAAATTAAAATGCCACACTATTATTATATACTTATATATTTTGGTTAAAAATAATAACCGAGTTTAGGTGATGCAGTAATAGATAATTAGCTGTTTGTATAAAAAAAAATTACACTTATGGTGCCTAGAAACTAAATCCATTGTTATATTAATTAAACCTGAGAAAGCCAGTGCAAGGTGCTGGAAGAATGAAAGAAGTGAATGGAATGGTTGGGGAAGAGTCTCCCATAAAATGTGCCAGGGGTGCCACTAATGAAACATGGTCCAAATTTGTGACCAATTTCCTCTTCCATCCTCTTGTAAAAATCAGGGACTGACTTAAATATGTTATTGAAATCATTGCCATATAGATCATTCAGGAAAAATTGGTACATGGGTGGGTCTTGATTCAAGGTTTGACTCATGGCATCAACTACTTTGACAGTAGTAGATGCTACCATAAGTGTATTTGGACCCGATGAGCACCCTAAATCCGCCACTTTCAAACATTCTGGTGAAGTTGACCGATACAATTTGATTATGCACTCTTCCATGATATGTTTTGTACGGAGTATAGCATTTTTCTGCATGAATGAACATTAGAAGAGAGAGAGAAAAGAAAAAAAAAAGAAGGGGGGGGGGGGNNNNTGTATAAGTTAAACGATTTGAGGAAGAGAAAGTAATACTTGAAACGTAGAGTTGTTAGCGTAGCTTGTTTCTCCGGTACCTCCATTCATGTGAAGGACTTGCTCAGTTGCCATCGTTGATCATATGGAAAAGACGAGAGAACAACTTAATTTGTAGGCTTGTACCTAACAAGCATGCACTAATGTAATTAAGCAATCATCAGCTGGCAAGTCGATGGTGAATTGAATATTGATCATGATGGCAACATCCCAACCTTGCAAGTTTGACATAATATCGTTTAGTATTAATTTATGTCAATGGTCATCAATGACATAATAGCTCATTTGTTGAATTGTAAATTTGGACATTCGAAATGAAATAGAGAATACTAGCATTAATAATATTACGGAAATATAAATTTTTTAAAATTATGATCTACTTTGTTCTGACATTATAGATTATGCATGATACAAATGATTTATGAAATCAAACAATTTTTACAAAAAAAAGTCGTAAGTTGACAAAAGTCTCTGGCTAAGAAGACCAATGTATATGTAAATAAAAAAATCAAATAATAAGATTTTTAGTTATTATTTTTATATGAAAAAGTCTAATTTTTTATTAATAATTAATTTTAACATTCGTTATCTAAAATTTAAAATAATTTAACATGTATATTTTTACATTTAATTAGGTGTCAACTGTTAAGTCTGTTGCATAAATAGAAATAATTAATTTTTATACTTACTATTTAAAAATAATATTTTTTCTCTCTATGTATATAAAAATATAATTAGATATTAGCATAAAAAAAATTATACTGATAGTTATAAAATTAACTCAAAATTAATTTTTTTAAAGCAATTGAATCTTGATTCTAACTTTTAATTATAACATTAGTATTCTTTCTAAATTATTTCTAAATTATATGTAATAAATATTTAAAAGAAGAGAAATGAAAATATCGATTAAAAATATAAGCAGTAAAAATTTAAAACTAAATAAAAAAATAAAAAACTATGTATTTAATAACAATAATAATACTATTTTTTATTTAAATTATATTATTTTGTTAATCATATTTTTTGTAAAAGAAAAAGATAGAAAAAATAGAAAAAGAGAAAAAGAGAGAGAAAAATAAAGATGAAGAATGAGAGTGAGAGTTTGTTAATTTTAGAAAAAAAATTATTTTAATTATAAAAAATATCAAATGATATATTTTGATTTGTCAAATTACTAATATAAATATAAAATATATATAGAGTAAAAATAGAAAAATGGAGAGAAGTAGATGAGAGAATTTAGGAAGGAAATTTATTAATTTTGAGAAAAAATATTTTCTCTCAATTTTAATCAGAGAGTGTTATGTAATATATTTGTTATTAAATTAGTAATATATGATACATAATATAGGTGTATTTCAATTTCAATTTTAATATTTCAATTTTAATTTTAATGCAATTAAAGAATATCATGTTGCACATTTTGATCGTCAAATTAGTAATTAGTCATTGATATTGATGATGATATATAAAATAGATAGAGTGGTTGAAGGAATTAGAGAAATAGAGAAGAAGAGGGAAGAATAGAGAACTATTTAATTTTGAAGGAAAAGATTTGATTTCAATTGCAATGAGGAAGTGACATATGACATATTTTGGTTGTAAAATTAGTAAGAAGGAGTGAAGAATTTATTAATTTTTGAAGAAAAAATTTGATTTCAATTACAATGAGAGAGTGATATATGGCACATTTTAAGATTTAATTTCAATTACAATGCGAGAGTGATATATGACACATTTTAGTTGTAAAATTAGTAAGGAGGAGAGGAGTATTTTTTTAATTTTGGAGAGAAAGATTTGATTCTAATTGCAATGAGAAAGTGACATGTGATATATTTTAGTTGTAAAATTAGTAAAGAGAAGAGAAAAATTCTTTAATTTTAGAGAGAAAAATTTAATTTCAATTACAATTAGAGAGTGACATGTAGTATATTTTTGTATAAAATTAGTAAGAAGGAGAGGAGAATTTCTTAATTTTAGAGAAAAAAAAATTGATTCTAATGACAATAAAAAGTGACATGTAGTACATTTTAATTATAAAATTAAAAAATATATAATAGATTTAGGGGAAAAAAAGATATCAAATAATCTTTTGAGACCGACTCAAAAAACGCACGTCCTCAGTTCCTCATGTGATCCTTAGGATTGAACTTACTGCTTATATATTGAGTTTACCGAGTGAAAATATGCCAGACTAGATATTCTTAACAAGCCAATTTTACACTGTAGTTAATTAGTCTAAGTCTTGTGGTTTGTTATAGTTTTTTTTTTTTTGTTAAATATCAAGTCTGATATGTTATTAAGTTTGACCTAAACTAAAGTCTATTAAAATAAAATTAAAATCGTCCTCAATTTTTTTTTTATTAAAATCATTCTCACCGTTATAAAATGTTATAAGATTATCATTTTTTTAATTTTAGACTAAAATGTCCTTAGTAAAATAAATTAAAAAAAAAACCCTCTTCCCTTCACCCTTATTTCTCCCCACCTCTATTTGGCTTTTTGCCCCTAACTTACCCACACGAAAAAAACAAAAATCAGAAGGAGAATAGAAAACACGAGGGAGAGAATGAGAGAAAAGAGGGGGGTGGGGAGGGGAAGAGGAGGGACGAAGACGCCGGCATAAATAATAAGGAGAGCTCGCTGGCGTAGGTGCAGCGCTAGCCTTGGTTCAGCCTCTTTGCAATGCTGCACCTGCCTTTTCCTCGTGCTGCACTGTGTCTCCTAATTCTGCCTCCTTGCAGCGCCGGCTTGCGTTCTTCCTCCTTGCAGCGTCGTGCCTCCTTTTTGCCTCCTGTAGTGTCGCCTCTTCATTCTGCCTCCTCATCGTGCTGCACCTCCTTTCTACTTTTATTCTGCTCTTTTTCTCTTTTGTTGAATTTCTGGTTTATTTGAAAACAAAAAATTGGTTTATTTTTAAAAAAAAATTGTTGCAATTGATTCTGTTATTATTGAATTTGTGTTGTTATTTCATTGTAATTACTAATTTGTAATCGTATAATTTTTGTTGTTGCTGATTTTGGATATGAAACTATAGTGATAATTGTTGTTTAATCTAAAACTTCTATTAATTTATTGTGGTTATTGCTGTTGCTAAATTATTACTAGTGAGTTGTTTAAGTATATAAAAAAAAAACAGAAGTAGAAAGAAAATGGTTGGAAATAGTGTGGTGGGTGGGTGATAGTGATTTGGACACAGTTAAAGTTAGATTTATGATAGTTTTATTGTAGTAAGAAAAGAAAAGGCCAAGATAGTAGTGTGATGGAGGTGGCCAGGCTTCCTTATCTTTCTCTGTTCTTTGTTATTTCTTTTTTTCTTTTTTTTTTTTTTAATTTTTTAAGAACATATGCATGAGGAGTTCTTTTTTTTTTAATTTATGTGGTTACTAATTTTATGATTGTTGATGTTGTATTGTTAATTTATTTTGTAACTAGAATAAAATCCATGCGATGCGCGGGTGGTAACTTAATGATAGTATATAATAAATATTAAAAATTGTTAAGTTTTGTAGAATTAAATTAAATACGTGTAAACTAAAGTTAAATTTGAAAGGTATTTTATTTAAAATAATTTGTAGTACAAAAGATTTGGATATTGGAGTTGTACGAAGTAACATTTTTATTTGGTGGTTTGATTTTTGCATTTGTTTTAGTTTATGGACTTAGTCTTTTTATGTGGCACCCATCCTCCTTTTTTATATTGGTTGTTGTTTGAGTTGTTGTTTTCTTCTTTCTTTCGAAGATGTGTCTTGAATTTGTATGATTTTCTTTCTTCTTAATCTCTTGATGTGCATGCAGTTTTCCAATGACATCTATAATAAAAAAGAACAAAAATATGTAGAATTTTTTTTTAAATAAGTTATTTTGAATAAGAATATATAGTTGAAATAGTATAAAGTAAAATTACCCGTTAATATTTTTCTCTGACCTACTTTTCTGACGATGTTTCAAGTAATGCAAATTCAAAATAGTGTTAGAGAATGTTTAAAATTGGATCTTTAATTTTGTTCACAACAGTTGTGAGTAAAAAGTTTGCTTTAATTGTACCTTTAATTGGTCTATACAAATCATTTGTATCTTCTATTCTCAAATTTTTTATAGTATAGACTTTTCCTTCTTGTAAAAATGTTTGAAATTTTTTCATCATTTTTTTTCACAATTACATGAAGAGGTGTTCCCTGCAGTGTTAGTAAATCATAGTTAATAATTAGTTAAAAAAATTGATTACATTTTTTTAAGTTATTAGTAAAGGAACAATGAATAGCATATTGAAAGAAGTATAATTTTAACGATATTAAATTACAATTATATATAAAGTATTATAAAATAATATAAAAAGTATAAAAAGCAAAAATAATTAAAGTATTTTGTTCGTAAATTCAATTTAAAAATACAATAAATATGTTTGTTTTGTACATTGTCATCTAATATAATCATTTCTAAGCAAAGAGACTCATCTTCATTTATGAGTGTTAATGTGAACACAAGAATTTCGATAAACCAATTGTCGATTTGTTTGGTGATATTGTTTAAAGAATGATGCTTCATTGAATAAGTTTGAGATGTTGTATAGTTCGGAAAAGGAATAGTGATAAAAGACTTATGAATAGTTCAAATAGTATAGATTTTGAATATTTGTAACGTAAAATTTATTATAATTAATAATATTATTATGACATTTGTAATATGGATGTTTATTATATTTAATGAGTTATTTATAGAAATTAATAAATTGTTTATTGAGGTTATAAATTTATTGTATTGTTTATTAACGGTAAGATATAATAAATATAGGAATATGAATTCAATGTTTGTATAGTTATAAATTTGGTTAGACATTATTAATTTCTAATTATTGTCATTAGTAATTTTTCACCATAATTTGCATATATTTCTATTACTTATATATTCTTTTGTATATTTCATTTTTTTTGTTGATTTGGAAATAATAGTTGATTTGGCAAAAATTGAGTGATTGATTCTAAAATTTTGTCAAGTAAGCGATATTGCTGACATGGTATTAGTAGAAAAAGAAAAATGTCTTGAAAGTAATGTGAATAAATTTATTCATTTATTTTTGTATATTAAGAATAGATTAATGATGTTGGTGGATGTTTTATTTATTTTGTGGTTGGCAATAAGTGATGAGGAAGAGTAAGAGTCTTAGAGAGAGAGAGGGGCTCAGTGATAATGAAGGAGATTGGGGTTAGTGATGTGGAGAAAGACTTTTTTTTTAAGAGCTTTTTAATTATACAAGATATTTATATCATTATTTATATTTTAACATATTTCACGTGCCAATAAAACTAATTTGTGAACATGAACTAGATCTATTAACAAATTTAAATTTTAAAATAGTCCGGGCCCAAACTTATTTTATTTTAAATGAGACTAAATACAGGTCAAGTTATAGACCTCCAGCTATCTAATCTATTTTCACTGCTAATTGATTTTACATTACATTCAGAGGCAATGCGTAGTTGTGTACATTCACTTTTATATATACATGACAGTGTCGAAAAGATGCCAAATGAAAATTAAAAGCCAATACACTACCAAGATCAATCTATACGATGAATTCAAACTACATATGCAATAACTTTTCAGATGTTACATGTGCTTAGATAATGAATTATATAACTTATTACAAGTGATGAGGCTACTTTATATATGATCGGTTGAAACAAAGACTGGTAAATTAAAAAGATTAACTCAAATTCTTTTACTTTATTTAAAAGCTGTATTAGGATAATAAAACACAAGAGGGAAAACTTAGGTGAAAACTTAGGTATAGTCAAACTCTAAGTGAAGTTAATAACTGACATCCGTTATATAAAAATTTAGTCAAATTATTTAACGGTTCTCAACTATCAATCAACTTCACGTAAAGTTGACTTGACTGCACCTAAGTTTTCACCATATTATTATTCCTTTTGTCTCTAGTTATCAAGTATCTTTTGTCATGTGGACGATTAGATTAGCACCCTTCAATCTCTCTACTCTGTGGAGTTGGATGATTTTGCTTTGCAACCTTGTGAAATATTCATCCATAATTTCTTCCCCAAATTCTGCCTTAAAAATGGGTTCGGTTGCGGCTCTCATGGTCTTGGTAAGCCTCTCTGCGAACGTGTCTTCATCCTCATTACCAATCTCCATTACACTCTCCATCGTATCATATATTGTCTTCTCCATCCTTTGAATATTAAAGGATCCTTCTTCCTCAATTACTTGCCTAACCTCTTCGGCCGTAGGAAAGTATGATGATATGTTGAATGAGTCTAACTTTCTCTTCTCAACCATATGCTGCACCATAAATCGTACCATTATGTAGGTTATGAATAAGAGTCTTAAATTAGGAAGCACGGACACTAATATTGCATGGCTCTTAAATCTTAATAATGTAATTTGGCACAATAAAGACGAAGGAGATTAGAGCTACTCCGTGGTGGTAATATATTCTATATCACTAAGGTGAAGTCGATATCTGAGAGTAAAAATAAGTCAAATCATCTAACGGCTCTTTTTAAGGTATCAACTTCACATGAAATTCACTGCACCTGAGTTTTCACCTTTTTGTATGCACATAACATAGTTATTAATATTAATATGGTGTTGCATTTACTTACCTCTGAGACCATGTCGTTGAATATACCACCAAATACCTCCCAACCTTTGATATTATGATTTTGGTCTGAAATGATGAAAGCAAGGACCATAGCACCACCAGGAATCAATTCTTCTGAACGTGATCGCAAGAACACCTTCAAGTCTCTTTGAAATTGCTCACTATACGCTTTGTGAACTCCTGGAGGGCTCTCCGATGTGGGACATATTGCTCTTTTGTTCATTGACTTTCCTGCTTCACTATTCAACTCCTTCGGAATCTGATGACACTTGCCAAAGCAAAATTAGAATGCCATATTATTATTATATACTATATATTTTGGTTAATAATATCAACGACTTTACACCTGAGAAAGCCAGTGCAAGGTGCTGGAAGAATGAAAGAAGTGAATGGAATGGTTGGGGAAGAGTCTCCCATAAAATGTGCCAGGGGTGCCACTAATAAAACATGGTCCAAATTTGTGACCAATTTCCTCTTCCATCCTCTTGTAAAAATCAGGGAGTGACTTAAATATGGTATTGAAATCATTGCCATATAGATCATTGAGGAAGAACTGGAACATGGGTGGGTCTTGATTCAAGGTTTGACTCACGGCATCAACAATTTTGACAATGGTAGATGCTACCATAAGTGTATTTGGACCTGATGAACACCCTAAATCCGCCACTTTCAAACACTCTGGTAAAGTTGTCCTATACAACTTGGTTATACACTCTTCCATGATATGATTTGTACGGAGTATTGCATTTTTCTGCATGAATGAACAATATTATTAGAAAGGTGAAAAAAAGTTCTATATGCAAGTTAAATGATTTTGAGGAAGAGAAAGTAATACTTGAAACGTAGAGTTGTTGGCGTAGCTTGTTTCTCCGGTACCTCCATTCATGTGAAGGACTTGCTCAGTTGCCATTGTTGATCATATGGAAGAGTGAAGAGAACAATTTATAATTTGCAGGGTTGTACCTAACAAGCATGGGCTTGTGTAATTTAGCATTCATCAGTAATGGCAAGTGGGTGGTGAATTGAATGTTGATCATGATGCAATGTCAGATATGTATTCGACCTCAGTTGTCAAAAGAGTAATAATTGCTTGCGTTTTGCTAAATCAATCATTCAGAGATTTGTCTCAAAATAATATATTCTACGGATGCTTTATCTGTCTACTCTATCACCTACAAAATTAACATCACTAAAGACAATTGAATTAAAAATATTAGTTTTAGGATATCATAAAATATAATTAGTTATCCCATGTATGAACATATTAAATGATTCTTTTGACAACAGCTAAGTAGGATTTCTTAAGTTGAGATTGAAACGTGAAGATAGATTCAACTTTAAATGATGTCAGATCTTGATAAAATCAAATACATTAATATTTTAATTTTTTTTATAAAATATCTTATTCACATTCTTTTTTTATTCATCTTTTTCCATTTTTATGTTTAGATGCATGGGTATTCCTATAGATTTAGCATATTCTATTCTAAACTCTTTTACTAGCTTCTTTGCATATTCTTTTTATGTAGGAAGACGCTTTAAGGAGTTTGTTTAATTTATAATCCAAAAAAAAAATATTAATTCCCTCATCATACTTTTATGTTTTATCAAATTCGCTAGGCATCAACTTTACAAAATCTGCATTCAAAAGACTTGTTAACCAAACCAAAAACAATATCATCTAAATTAAATATACTTAAACAATAATAATTTGATCAAAAGAGCTTTTAATAAATAGAATAGTATTTGTGTTTTCTCTTTGAAAATCATTTAAAAAAAATTAAACTTTTCATACTAGACTCTAAAAACTTGTGTCAAATCATAAACAATTTTAGCATGTTTAAAAACATATTGAAAAAAAAGAGAAAAGGACAAATAAGTCCTTCACTTTTTACCCTGCGAACATTTTCGTCCCTAAACATTGGAAAATACATTTAAATCCCTGACCTCCTTGAAAATACGACGAATCTGTCCCTCCGTCCAAAAACCACCGTCAGACACAACGGAAAAGTCTGACGTGGCTTCCCTTCGTCTTACCTGACATGACGGATGCCAACGTGGCACGTTAGTGAGATGAAGCATTTGGAAAGTGGACAAATAAGTCACTGGAGCCCATAACTACGTCGTTTAGATTGGTGTCCCTTAACTGCATTATCACTCCTTGACTTATGTACAATGTCCATTACACCCACACAGTTGAGAGAGAATAACATTAAGCCCTAAGAAGACCAACGATCAAACCCAAGAAGACTCTGTTTCTCCCTCCAAAATCACTACCCAGACTGAGGGGTTTTCGGTGCGCATTCGTTGTCGAGGAGGGAGAACCATTTAGTGTTGTCCGATTTGTCGTCTTCGTCACCGGAGGTAAGAATCCATTTCGCTGCTTAATGTGTTGATTTTCAGGTTCTATGGTTATGGAAGTAAAAACTGTTTTGTGAAAGGACTGTTTGTGCATGGTGATAGTAGTGGCTAAAAAAGTATGTGCGTGGTTCCCGTGAGAGTGATTGAATGTTAGGGTTTAGGGTGTTCTTGGTTGTTTTTTGTTTTCGGTTTTTGTTTGAGGACATTGCTATTTGAGTGTACGCTTTTTTGATCATTGGTTTTTGTGTTTTTGTTTAGGAAGATGGTTGATGTGTTTGTCGTGCCAGTTTTTCACCATGGAGGTAGTTTTGTTAGAACGAGTGATGGAACCCGTATTTATCAGAATGGGAAGGTAGAGAAGTTTCCCGAAATGGACCTGGATTTTGTGAATTTTGGGGACTTGATCACACTATTCAAAGGTTTGGGGTACCAATCGTACAATGCAGTTTATTGGTATGATCCAACGAGTGCTGATGTTGAGTCGGGACTGCACATCTTGACGGGGGATGCAGGTATTAATGCCATGCATGAGAACAAAATGAAGAATGCACAGACGAATGAGTTTTACCTGTACTTTGACCACCCAGTTGATGAGCATGAGATTGTGGAGGATGGTGGAAACAAAAGTAAAGGTAAGAGTCCTATGTTAGAAGAGGTTCAGAGTTCATCTTCGGACGATGGGTATGAGAGTATGGAGGATGAGCCCTACAAACCTCCACCACCCGGATTTGAAAGTGAGAGTGATGATAGTGCTGCTGACAGAGTAGGGAAGAGGAAGAGAGTTAGTAAGACAAAGGAAAACATTGTATCGCCAAGTAAGGCATCTAGAAAGAAGCCAGCTGCAAAGAAGACAGGTGTAAAAAGGAATAAGTGCTGCTGTTGCATCCATGGTTATGCATGGAGTCAATCCACAAGACATATGCTCATTGTATTCAGCCTGTGCCAAGTCAGGAGTTTTGGACAAGGACCGAGTATTCAAGGCCGGATCCTCCCATCATAAAGAGACCAATAGGCAGGCCAAAGGTGCACAACAGACAAAAGGATCCAGCTGAGCCAATGATGCAGCAGGGTGAAAAGCTTAAGAGGTCATTCAAGGTTACTTGTAGTAAGTATGGTGCAACGGGACATAACTACAAGACTTGCAAGGGGACTCCCTCTGACCCCAACTGAAAACCTAAGACAAAGAAGGTTAAGAAAGGTTCCACATCTCAGGCATTGACAGTCCTCCCACTCTCACAGTCAGCTCCTACTGATAGTGTAAGTAAACTGCTATAGTCCTAATATTTCTTATTAATTTATCACAATGGATTTATGTGTCTTCTTTTAGTGTTTAGCTATATCATGTGTCTGATTTTTGTATGCTAAGCATTGTCTGTATGTAAATGTTTGGACAGGATGCTCCATCTACTCAGGATCACAGTATACCTACTCAGCCACCCATGCCTGATGTCACCCCTGGTCATTCTAACCCTGTGGCAGCAACAGCAGTAGCTCCCCAAGTCAAGCCAGGTCCAGTTACAAGAAGGACACACTTTAGGCCTCTACTCCAAGTTCCATCCACAACCCACCAAAACGCTCAAGCAACTCAATCAGAGATGAGGCCCAAGCAAAGGATATTCAGGCCACCAGCTCCACTAAACCCCAGTCCACTCCCACCTCAAAGTCAGCCAAATCCACCTGGCCCACATCCTCCTCAAGTCATCCTAGGACCAAATGCAGCAGCTACCCAGGAGACATTAGCACCAACAAGCACGACTACAACTGGCATGTTCAAATTCATCCCTAACCCACCTTCTATTGTGCCAAAGAAGTGAAAAACCGTGTGACTTTGGGCATTCTACTATGCCTTGTATTATGTTTTAGTAAACTTGCTTTTGTATTTTGGCTGAGTTTTAAGATCTGTGATGTTGTGTTTGTGAGGCTGACTTTTGATTTGTCATGTTCAGCTTCATCTTCATCAAACTCTGTACTTTAGGAGGCTATATCATTTTGGAAAGCTTTAGGAAACTCTTTCTGTTATCGAACATCATCTTTCGTGGATTATGTATGCTACTTTTAAGCCTAATTCAGCGTTTTCTTGTCTATGTACTTATTCAAAACATAATTTGAACATACTCATATAATAGCTACAGTTGCATTTAGATTACAGGATGCATAACTTGCCAAAATAGCATGATTCAATACACAAGAAAAAACTCTGTACATCCCTTTCTCTATCATGATGTCATTACTACATCTCTCAAGCAACAAATACATAAAAAGCAACAAATATAGCACATATAATCACAGTAATACACCAAGCTAATGGATTCTTCTTCTTCTCTAAAGCAACAATCTTCTCTTCCAAAACAGCCATTCTATGATCTAATTCCTCTTCCTTTTTTACATCTTCAACATGTTTCCTGTCACAGATGCAACAATTGCTTCCTATTCTGGGAAGATACTCATCGAGCCAAACAAAAAATTTGCAATGACCTTCCTTTCCCTGTCAAAATTCTCAATGATCAGATACTATTTGTAACCATCTAACATCAGACCAAAGTCAAAATTCCTTAACTTACCTTATAGAATGGACAACCCAAGAAGATTCTGTTAGGGTTACTAACTGTCTTCGACATATACATTATTGCATAAACTCTGCAGAAACACCTCGGTACGACGGCGACGTTTCCATCTCCAGCATGAAGCGCAGATGGAACTGAGCTTGAACCAGACTTCTCTTCTCTAAATTCACTTACGCATCTTCTTGAGGTTGATGATGCCCCTGCGTGGCCATTGTTAACATACGCAGAACTCTTCTCCTCACACCACCCACCAGCCTGAACGAAGAAGCCAAACGAATTTCAAGATTAGGGCACCAATCTAAACGACGTAGTTATGGGCTCCAGGGACTTATTTGTCCACTTTCCAAATGCTCCATCTCACTAACATGCCACGTTGGCATCCGTCATGCCAGGTAAGACGAAGGGAAGCCACGTCAGACTTTTCTGTTGTGTCTGACGGTGGCTTTTTGACGGAGAGACAGATTCGTCATATTTTCAAGGAGGTTAGGAATTTAAATGTATTTTCCAATGCTCAGGGACGAAAATGTCCGCAGGGTAAAAGGTCAAGGACTTATTTGTCCTTTTCTCAAAAAAAAAATATGTTTAAAATTAGGAGGTTGAACCAGATATATCTTTTTATTTATTATACCAATTAAAAAGCACACTTTACTTTCATTTGGTATAATTTAAATCCTTGAAGGCAGCATAAACGAGCAGCCACCTTAGCTTATTGCTTCCATTTGAACAACTAGAATAAATGATTCATCCAAATCTATTTTTTCTTCTTGATCATATCTTTGAGCCACAAGTTTTAATTTATTTCTAACAATCTTGTCATCTTTTTTAAACTTGTTTTTGAATAGCTATTTGGTTCCAGTGACTTTCTTATTAGAAACCAAAATCGAAACCTTAGTCTTTTCGAACTCCTATTTCAACTGTTCTTTCATCGCTTTAATCCCATGATGGATCAACAAGTAACTCTTCAACATTTTGAAGTTCAATTGTTAAAATAAATGCAATATTATTTAGTTCCAGCTTTGCAGAAGATTTTGTGGTAATTATGTGTTGAATCTCTAATAATAAATTGTTTAAGATAATTCTAAAGGAGTTTTCGTCCTCTCAATTTAAAAAAATTTTAAGCCGATTTTGTACTACACTTTTTGAAGTTTTTCAGATACAATGATTTTTGCAGAAATAAGAGATAATTCTATTTTGTCCTTTAAATTTTCGACAGTTGTAAAATTTGATTGTACTTCAGTAATCGCACTTTGTCTAAAGCTGATTGTTACCTTTGTTTTATCTGCAATATCATATAAAGAAATATTAAAAATAGCATTAGATTCACAAAATATGACATGCATAATTGTTTTCATAATTTTAGAGTCTTTAATATAAATTTTGTAAATTTTTTTAGTTGTGAAATAACCGATGAAAATATTTTCATATCTCTTTAGATCAAATTTAATAAAATAAGTAGTTTGTAATAAAAATAACATATTTCAAATTTTAAGAATAAAATTAGAATTTAATTCAAATATTAAATACTAAAACAGTATTTTATCCTATTATTTATTATATTTTTTAGATAAAAATATCAATGAATTTAGGTATTTTGTTAGCGATAATCTATTTTTAATATATAAAAGAAGATACATAAGTTTAACCATATTACTTTTAAAATATTTTTTTCTTTTTATTAATGCTATGTCAGCATTCAGCAACATCGCTTATTTGGCAAAATATTAGAATCAACCACTCAATTTTTACTAAATCAACTATTATTTTCAGATCAGTAAAAAAATATACAAAAATTTATAATCATATTTGTAACCTACAAAGACATTCAATCCATATCCATATATTTATTATATCTCACCGTTATAAACAATACAATAAATTTATAACTCCAATAATTAATTTGTTAATTTCTATAAATAACTCATTAAATATAATAAACATTTATATTACAATTTACAAATGTAATAATAATATTAATAATCATAATAAATTTTACGTTACAAATATTCAAATTTCATACTATTTGAACTACTTATATAAGTTTCTTATCACTATTCATTCAAATGATATCAAATTTAGCACAAAAAATTTATTTCCGAACTACACAACATCTCAAATTACTCAATGGAGCATCATTCTTTGGACAATATCACCAAACAAAAAGATAATTGGTTTATCAAAGTTCGCGTGGTTCATTTATGGAAAACATTAACACCCACAAATAAAAAAGTCTCTTTACTTAGAAATGATTATATTAGATAAAAAAGTACAAAATAAAATATTTATTATATTTTTAAATTGAATTTACGAAAAAAAACTTTAATTATTTTTTCTTTTTATACTTTTTGTATTATTTTATAATACTTTATATATAATTGTATTTTAATATCATTATAATTATACTTTTTTTAATATGCTATTCATTGTTCCTTTTTAACTAATTATTAACTATGATTTACTAACACTGCTGGGAACACATCTTCATATAATTGTGAAGAGAAATATGATGAACAAATTTAAACATTTGTTACAAGAAGAAAAAATCTATACTATAAAAAATTTAAAAATAAAAGATGCAAATGATTTGTATAGGCCAATTAAAGATACAATGAAAGCAATTTTTTTACTCATAACTGTGAAAGAAATTAAAGATTCAATTTTAAACATTTTCCAAGACTATTTTGAATTTGCATCACTTGAGACATTGTCTAACAGAGTGGGTCAAAGAAAAATACAAAGTCCATCGACTAAAACAAATACAAAAATCAAATCATCAAATAAAAATATCACTTTGTACAACTCCAATATCTAAATCTTTTGTATTATAAATTATTTTAAACAAAACACCTTTTAAATTTAACTTTAGTTTACACATATTTAATTTAATTCTACAAAATATAATTATTTTTAATATTTATTATATACTATTATTAATTTACTGTCCACGCATTACGCAGGTCTTATTCTAATATATGATTAATTGTTTGTATAAAAAACTTTTATACTTACGGTGCCTAGAAACAAAATATGGTATTGCCATATAGAACATTAAGGAAAATTGAAACATGGGTGGGTCTTGATTCAAGGTTTGACTCAGGGCATCAACAACTTTGACAATAGTAGATGCTACCATATAAGTGTATTTGGACCTGATGAGCATCCTAATTCCGCCGCTTTCAAACACTCTTGGTAAAGTCGTCCTATACAACTTGATTATATAACTTGATTATATTTTTCACCATCTATTATGTTAAAATTGTCCTTTTTATATACTGAAGAAAGATTGATAAAATAATGGAAAACTTCTACATTTTTTATCAGATCATTGATAAACCTTTTAAATGTAAATTCAAAATAATCAGAAAGAGAAATATAATCACGACATCTTCCAAATCAAATGTTAAACATGAAAAAAATCCAAGATGCCAACAATAATGGTCTATCATCATCCTAGAGCCCTTGTACCTTGGCAACAAAGTTCAAAAGAAAGAATCAAAATAATTAGTTAAAGAAAACTTTAACAAACTTACCAAGAGTCGCAAGAAGCAACAAGATAGATGAGAATAACAAAGGATAAAATTGCTTGTTTAATGAGGACATATGCAGCTTTCTTGTGAGTCATGTCAAAATAGAAATATATACAGAATGCAAAATATGAGTTACTAGATAACAATCTAACATGAAAGAAACCAATGCCTCATCTTTTGAATGCATGGTATCCACAAATCATTAGGGGAAAAATCTTCAATCTCTATTATCAGGAATAAACAAAAATGTAGCAGTAAAAATTCTAAAAGAGAAGGATGCTTTAAATAAAGGTATTTATCTTGGAGAGAAAGATAAATGCTTTCTTGGAAAGAAAGATTGAACCTGAAATAGAGAAGTGGAACTAAATTGTGAAAAAAAAGCCTGATTGAACAGCAAAGATTAGATCCAAAATATTTATCTTCAGCAAACCAAGTTTGTGTTTGATGTACTATCAAGTTAGGAGATGAAGTACAAAAAGGGCAACGATACGAGTTCACTCTTATGGACAAACCACATTAGCACAAAAGCAGTGATACCCTTCTTACTCCTGGCTTCAACATCAGCACCTTTCTTCACCAAAACCTCTGCCATATCAGCACAAAAGCTTCTCTATGAATTTTTCACGTATTTGTGCATGATATTAGCATACCCTTCTTCATCCTCTGCATTCAAATCAATCCCTTTCTCCAAAAGCACATTGGCCATATTCAATTGCAAAACTTCAATCCTGAAAGAACAAAAAATGACTCCTTTTACATAAACATCTCTGGACAAGGATCTGCATAAAATATCTTGATCTTCTAACACCATAACTAACAGCATTTGAATAACTGACTTAATATTTTTTATACATTATATTAATTTTAATGGATAAAAAAATTAAAGTACTTCTCCTAACTATTTTAATTGGTTTTTTTTATTCGATTGTTGTATGTATTCTATTCCAAAATACATACAATAATCCAATAATAAAAACCCCAGGATTCCTGCAGTAGCTGTATCGATAAGTGGAGACAAGTCTTATTTTTAAAAAGTTTGATTATTTGGATTGCAAGACACTTTATGGGACAATTAAAAAAGACATTACTACAAGTTTTGTACTATTCAAGGTACTGTTGATTTTATCATTGGTACTGGCCAATCATTGTTTGAGGTAATTTAATTTCATTAAAATATAAAAGGTGCATGCTATTGTGTCTATTATTATAGTTAAAATAACTTTTTTAGTAGTAAGAGTATCTCTAATACTTAGTTTTAGTTTAATTTGTATTTTAAATTTTATAAGATGTCACATAAAAATTAATTTGAAATTTTATGTGAAATTCATATAAAAAAATATATATGTAATAATACTTTTTAAGTAATGTTAAAAGGTGTTTGCTCCTGTACGATAATAAATTTATACGTACCGATACGTTTAAAATTTAGACAAATAACAATAAGCCATGCAGAATTTATTTTTCACATCAACATCTAATTATCTTTTAAAAAAATATATATTATATCACTACTTTTACTAAAATATCCTTATAATTTAATAAAAATAAAAAAATTTATTTAATTTTTTAAAAGACTTAAATACCCTTTTCTACATGTTAGACAAAAATTACCCATTAGGAAAATTTTCGGTGATTATCTTAATGGGCGATGTATAAAAGTCGATTGTAAGTCGAATCACCCACCTCATAATTTGCTAATGATTGCATTAACTGTAACGACCTCAATGTGGGAACACTTACCAAGCTCCTATGGCTCCGTCTGCTGCTGCAGTGGCTGCTGCGCAGGCAATAGTCGCTGCCCAAGCACTTCAAATAAAATAGAATATTAGTATCCCAATATCCAGAGCGATTTCAGTTGATCCAGTATATACAAATCTAGTCATCGATCAAATAAATAGAATATTAATATCCCAATATCTTTCTATATGTCAATATCTATAATCTCTAATATACTCATAGTCATAGGGTGTTATATTGTTTGTTAGTGCTAAATGAACGAAATGTTGGTTGTAAAAGGTTTCCTTGACATATATTGGTGGTTGTGCTTGCTGAAAGACATCAGATGATAGTAACTAATTTTGGAAAATTTAAATTCATCAAATTTATGTATATAAACACGGTGCTAGTTGATGTTTTCATTTTTCATTAAACAGATGTTCTATCTTCTATATTCTGCCAGAATTATGGTCTTACTATCTCATTATGCTTCTTATAGTAAACTTGACAATTAAAAACTTAGCTTTCCTCTATAGGTATTGGGCTTGCCAGAGACCGTGAAAGCAGTATGATTTCTTTCTTGAAACATTGAATCTATGATTGGGACTGCTAGCCTGTGTGACTTGAAAAACTGGTGGCAATTCAATGCTTGGTTGCACCCTAGCTAAAATGCCTCTTACTAGAACATTGCATACTTCTTTAATCTGTGGCTTTTCATCAATAATAAATCCTGTGCCAAGATAACACAGACAATTGAAAAACTAATATCGCCAACATATATATTAGCCCCCCCAAAAACTACTAGGAAGTTTCTATAAAAGATATGGCTGCAGAATTTATAAGACCTCATCAGCTCAAAAAATCTCCCATCTAATATTTGGAATCTCAATATTATCCTTTGCATCCTTCTCCCGACATGAATAGAACATTTGTATATTAGTTCTAGAAATCTAATAATCTATCTCACTTGCTGCTTGAAATTGCAATACAAGTTTTATCAATTATATCATTTTCTAAAAAAACAAATATTGCATAGTACAAGTTATTAGAAGGTTGAAAGAATATAACGGGAGTGGATCCTCTCTAATGGAATAAAAACTGGATAGTGTCTAGTGTAGGATCTCACCCTTCATTGCTCTCTCTCTCCTATTTAATTTTGGTCCCACTTATAGAATTAAAGGTGAGAGATCACACTTTATTCTTTCAAGTGTTAAAAAAAATGGAGAGGATCCATTTCCGAATATAACAACCGAATGAAACCATGGGTGATAAACAATGTAAATTGTGAAACCAAGTGAAATCAACAATGAAGTTATCCTTGATATATGGCCTATACTCCTTTCTAGTTTTTCTTCAACAGAAATGGGGGGAAAAGCATGCTGCTTCAGGGTATGAATGATTAATAGAAGAAGTAGCATTCTCTGTGTGCGCTGTTTGTTTTTCTCTAAAGTATGCATTGCTTTTGCTTGTCTTATCACAATTATTCATAGTCTTGGTTTTTAGTCATATCATCGGAATTTATGTTTTACAGTATTAGTATGATATTTCATTTACACCCTAAGATTAGTATACAAAATTTGTTGGTTGACTTTAGAAGATGTCAATATATATGATTAAAATATGTAAATTAATCAGCAATGTTATTTGAATTATTATATAGCTTGTAAAGTTCATTTGAGGATGTCATTACATAGCCACATAGATGATATTTTATAATAATGATTTGTTACGAAAATGGACATTGCAGCAAATCTCCTTAATTTACATAGCCATCTGGTTATATATTTCACGTTATAATCAATTGTTGGATTTATCTGCAAATTTATCTAAACAGATAAACTTAAGTAAATTATCATATAAAATTCTTTGTATAAAAATTATACTCAAAGTATTACTTTGTTTCTCATATCTTGGGACAAATGTGTATACCATTGCCTGAAAAAATGGCATAATGGAAATAAAATAGGTATCTCTATTCTAAAAAAAATTCAAATTTATTTTTGGTATACTTAAGAAAAACTTTTTTTTTTAGAATTTGGCAATAAAGGACTAAAGGTCATCTGAATTGGGAGTTTGACAGAGCCCAATATTTTTCATTCTATGCTATTTTTTTTTTCTTTTTTAATGTTCATCTCAGGTGCAAGATTTACACTTTATTATTTCTGATTTTTTTTTTAAGTGGGATAGTGATACACACCTTCTTTCTGATCACGTTGTCGATCCTATCTAGTAGGACAAAATTTTACTTTTTGCGTATCTTTGTCATTAGCAAATTCAATCAAACTTAAAAGTGAAGGTTTTGGTCCTTATTTATATCACGAAAGACAAACCACACTGGAGTATTGTCTAGGAGCAATTTAGTGAAGGCCTACAATGAATGGCTGCGTCCTTTCCGCACCTTGGTGAGTGGGATTATGAATGAGAACACGAATGATTATGATCAACTAGCAGTTGACGCTGTGTGTACTTTGAACCCACTTGAACTTGTTTTGTATCGTTGCATTGAGCTTGTAGAAGAGAAGTTTAAGCAATCTACCACATAAGTTTTTTTTTTTCACCAAAGTTGTCTTCTTTTCTGAAACATTCCCTCAATGGGAATAGTTGGTTTCAATATTAATCTTACTTGTAGATAAGGAATACAAGTTTATTAATTATATAAAGAAATCATGTTTATACATGGTTTACAATGTAAACAAAATATGCATAATTGCTTATATCTATCTTGTTTGCATTGTCAATAAAATCAAATTATTGGACAACTAAATTAATATTTAATACAATTTAAATTGATTAAGAATATAAAATTGCTATATTTTACATTTATATTATATCAATTAATATTTATTTTTTTTATAATAGAGCATAATGACATTGTTTAGTCTACTAGCTCTCCCACTTGGTGGGATAATTTCTTTTTTGGTTCAAAAATTGCTTTACGTCACCAACTAAGCTTGGCAAAAACTCGCAAGATTTGTTTCCGAGCTAAGCCTCAGAGTGGTCCCTGAAGTTACACTCATGCTTCATTGTAGTCCCTAAAATTATTAATTATCCAAATTGGTACTTGAAGTTAAACGCCGGGACTCAGTGTTGTTCTTCCGGCACATTTCTTCCAAGTAGCGTCATCGGAAAGCTGATGTGGCTAATTTGGTGACACGCGGGCAATCATAACGGCTAGCTGAGGTGGATGAACGAATTTTATTGACTCAATTTGGTCCCTAATTCGAAGTTTAAAATCCCTAATTCCCAAATCTGAAGATCAACCTCCAGTGCCCTTTTCTTCTCTTATGGTCTCTTCCGTTGGTTTCTCTGCAGCATCTTGATACCCAGACAACAATGGCTAGCGTGAGCAATGCTGCTGGAAGCTCGAACAACCCACGATCGTTTGGAAGCATCATGAGAAGAATGAACAGGAACAGGGATTCGCGTTTGCCAGAATGGTGCAGATGCGGTTTGAGACCAGTGCTGCGATGGTTAATGACGGATTCTAATCCAGGGAGACCCTTCGTTGGTTGCCCAAACTACAATGTAAATGGTTGTTGTTGTTGTTGTTTGCTGTAATTTTGGATACAAATTTGGTTGATTCTTTTACCTTGGTGCAGACTGTAGGCAAGAAGTGGTGTTGTTTGTTTATGTGGATTGATAAAATTCTTGAAGAAGATGTGATCACATGTGATGGTAAAGCAAGCCCTTCAATTGACAATGAAGAATGGAAGATGAAGTTTGCCTGGAAACTTGGAAGATTAGAGTCTGAAGTTAGAGTTCTAAAAGTGGGTGGAGTTTTGGTGTTTGTATTTATGCTGGTTACAGTAGCTATTCTTGTCTTAAAGTTAGATAGGCAGTTTGGCCAATTGTATCTGGGAAGAAACAAATGAATTATGCATGTTGTTGCTATAGTTGTACCTGTCAGTTTGTTTGAAAGAAATGAAAATTTAAGTGATTGAGACTAGTGTGCTTGCATATGTTGGAATTTGGAGAAACAAGATGAACTACCAATTTATTCATCCAAAACATAACTGTTGTCAATAAAATAAGAGTTGATAGTGTTTGGAAAGCATGTTAATTGCATATGAGAGTACAAAATAAAACCAAAAATCTGTCACAGATCTCTTCAAAAAGTCATAATTCATATTTCATATTGTAGTGATTACATCCAAAATAAGGCATTATAAAGCCAGAACAATAGTCACCAAAATAAGGCATTATAAAGCCAGAACAATAGTCACCAACTATATCAGAGTTTTCAAAACATAAGTGTCATAAGTTTTCAATCTCCAACACTCGAATTGTAAGCAAGAAAGCATAAACAGTACATTACTTCAGCAAAACAGACAAATAAAGACACCCTACTGTCCCTAAATATAAAAAACTAAGTCAGTAATTCTTGGTTCTGGGTGGCTTGAATCCCAGATTAGGCACAAATCGCATTGCTGGTAGATTCGTTGCTGTTTCAGTGCTTCCAGGATGACTGCTTGTTGGGAAAGTGCTTGCAGATGGAGTACTTGCAGATGGAGGAGATGGAGTGCTTGCAGATGGGGTGCTGGTTGGTTGGGTGGTAGCAGTGGGTGTGGACAACTTTCTCTTAGGAGGCAGTTTGAATGGCCGAACAGGAGATGGTTGCACCTATGTATGAAACACAAAAAATTTAAAGTGACTAAGAAAAATTAATGTATGACCACAATACATGTATATATATATGGGTAAATAATATTATCCACCTGTTGCGAGTCATCAGTTTTTGACATAATAGGCTGACTAAGATCAAGCTGAATCTCAACCTGATCCTGTGACACAGCTGGGGCATCACCACCATTTACAGCAGTAGTTGGAGCAGAATTGTTGACCTCACCTCCATTAGTATCAGAATTAGCAGCAGCAGCAGCCGCCGCCACAGCAACTGATTCTTTATCAACGGCCCTCTTATGACAGTTCCTCTTTGTGTGACCAGATTCACCACAATAGCGACAATGTCCTTTTTTATGAACTCTCTTCATTGAGGTCTTCTGCTTCTTGCCTTTACTTGGCTCCTCATCAGCATCCTTTCTTCTTTTCTTCTTGATTGGCCTTGACTTCTTCTTGAACTTTGGTGCTTGAGGTCTATTATAAGGTGATTTCTCCCACAGTGCCTGGCTAGGAATTGGATTTATATGGAAGCCATAGGTGTTGTTGTATACTTCCATGGTCAACCAGCTATGACAGAATTCATCTAGCCTTCCACCAGCCCTGGCCAAAGCGGCACATGCATGCACACATGGCATCCCTACATAGAACATCACAGCCATACATAAACAAAATCCGAACTGCAAATCGAAAATAAAAAAATTAAAAAATATGCATAAAAAATCATACCACTTAGTTGTCAAAAACCACAGGTGCATGATCTCTTGCCTAAGTCCACAGCCATATTTGTAAGCCACCCATGAACTTCAAATATTTCGTAATCTGCATCACCAGACCACATGGGAACCCATTTTTTTTATTCCTTTCTTATCTTTTCCAACCTACTTCTCTGTATTGGAGGTAGAATCCCGTCATTGTTCCTCAACTTCACCTTGTTCTTGGCTATAGATCTCATGATGTACATCCTGACCTCCTCCAACAGTGTGATAATAGGCTTGGCTCTAGGGTCCTTGATCCGTGAGTTGAAAATCTCACATGCATTATTGCAGATATTGTCCATTTTTGGTGCAATGCTGAAGAATGCCCTGCTCCATGAATTCTTTGGCCATTTGCATAGATAAGACCAAGCATCCTTATTTAGCTTTTCCAATTTTTTCATCCCTTCCACAAATCCCTCTTGAGTCGTAGACCTTGCACACTCCCAAAGCAAACCTCTAAGATGATTATCCTTCCACTGTTTGTTGAAGTTCCTCCATAAATGCTATACACAGAATCTGTGATGGACATTTGGGAACACATCCTGAACTGCATGAATTAGACCCTGCAAATCCAACAAGCCAGTCACAAAGTTTCAAATCGAGCCTCAAAAAGGTCCCTAATGTTATTTTAATGAACTCATAGTGGTCCCTAAAGTTGTGTAAGTGACATCAACTTGGTCCTTCGCTTAGCTGAGTACACAGATACTACCCCCTATAATGCAACCATCAACTATGCAGCATACAACAATTACTCAATATGCGTAAACAGATTTGTGTTTATAAACCAGCAGATATTCAATTCAACAATTATTTAATTTACACAACAATTATTCAATTTATACTACTATTATTCACTACTCAGCAGCAGGTATATCTAAGAATCACTACTATTATTTAGGATAACTAGCAATAGATATGCATACCTTTTGCATGTCTGAAATAAAACACCAACCATCTTGCTTGTAGTCACCCAAGTCTTGGTGCAGAAATTCCAGAAACTATCACCAATTCTCTGTGTTTTCGATGGACACTATTGCATAAGCAATCACATAAATGTGATTGTTTGCGTCTTGACCAATTGCAGAGAGGATTTGACCACCATGTTTTGTTTTTAGAAATGCTCCGTCCAACCCTATAAGTGGTCTACAGCCAGCCTTGAACCCTCTTTTACACCCATCAAGGCAAATGTACATCCTATCAAAAGTTGGATCTTCATCAGGATTGGGATGAGCTGTAACACCAATACTAACAGTGGAGCCAAGATTAGTTTTCAGTAATGTCAACCCGTAATCCCTAACCATACCATACTGGGTAGCAGCATCTCCATAAACTATGGTCCTAGCATCCCCTAGAGCCCTTGTCAGTGAAGACTTGTTGAAGTCCAAGTTGCACTTGCTCTTAAAGTACTGGGCAGCTTCACAATGTCTAAGGTTGGGATATTTTCTTAATTTCCTAACCAGTTTGCAACCCAGCCACTTCCTGTTAGCTAGCCTGTTCTTAGTCTCTCTAGGACAAGTGTGATCATCCATAAATGTCTTGATCTGCCAGCAGTTACCCTCACTGTCCATGGAAGCATATACTACCCAGCCACACTCCTCTCCCTTACAAACAGCCCTCATCCTTAAATTGTCATTCTTCTTCCACCAGATCCGCCTTCCCTCCTGGATACAGTACTCACGAACAGCTTCCTTGAATTCCATCTTCGAATTAAATTTCATCACAACCTTTAGTTTAAGCTCACCAAACCTTTCTCCTTCCCTAAATACCGGAAACACCTCATCTAACTCAACCTCGTCTAACTCATCCTCAGAGTTCAGTGGAGTCTTCATTTCCTCAGAGTGCCAAGACTCTCCACCATCAGATTCATCATAAGCTCCATCTTGAGCATCATAATATGCTCTCGTTTCACAACCTTAGGAATCGGACTAAAGAAGAATTCATCATCTTCAGACCCTGACTCTGCACACACAATCCCATCATCCTCAAGCATAACTGAAATCTTTTCATTAACTTCTTTATTATCTATTGTAATCCTCTTTTTAGCATCACTCTTCTTTTCAGTTGATCTCTTCCCAACCACTTCTTCTTCCTCACTAGAGACATCATCAGTAGCAGGCCTATACGGTTCGTCCTCTACATTATCATAACTGTCATGGGAGCCTGAAGATTCTTTCTCACTAAACAAGCTAACAAACACAGTCTCAAGATCCTTTCCTTAACAGATGCTCTTCCAAAAATTCCAGTTGCAGCTGATCTTGTTAAAGGCCTCCTAGCATGTAATGCTGCATTCTTTACTTTTTGAGGGCCTTTCTTTGGTATTTCAGACCTCCTTGATTTTTGTGATGTTGATCTTGTTAGAGGTTTTGAAGTGGGTTGGGCCGTTGACTTTGGTGGTGGGTTGGGCTTGTTAGTAGGAGTAGCAGTGGACTGACCCATTCTTTTTGGTCCTGGGTTGGGCTTAGAAGTAGTAGCAACTGTGGATTTGGCCATTATTTTTGGTGGTGGGGTGGGCTTAACAGTGGGAGTAGCAGTTGTGGATGCTGCCATTTCTTTGGGTGGTGATTTAGAATAACTAACAGAAGTTGCAGTAGTGTGACTCTTATGCTTTGGTCTTGAAATACCTTTATCAGTAGGCATAGTTGGGAGATTGTTGTTGGAGTAGGAATTGTGGTGTTCATTGGTTCTGAAGTTGGAACTGGTGGTGATGCGGTGAAAATTGTATTGGCTGTCACATTGATGCTGGGGTATGTATGTGGAATAGGGTCTGGTAGCACTATCAACTCCTTGCCTTTGGATGATGCTAGTCCTGTTTTCTCATCAAACACAGGTTCAGAGACCCCATGTTCATAATACATATGGACAATTTCCTTGTTGGTCTGAGCAGCATAACACATCTCCATGAGCTCTTTGTTATGTGTCAAAGCTCTAAGACCACTTTGCAATGGCCTATTAGGAATCAGCCACCAACAGTGAGTCACATTGACATACCCAAGTGTCTTATAGTAGTCTCGGACAAAAAATACATCCACCGTGTCTACATCAACTCTTGACAACTCAGAAATCTGTCCACCACTGTAATTCACAGTTCCATCACGCTCTGTGACGAATAAGCCTCTATGGTGAAATATGATGGTAATCTAAGGGTCTCCCATCTGCAATTTAGAAACAAAATTTCATGATCAACCTCATCATCTTCAACCATATTAACAAGTTGGAAACCACATTAACTGTAAATGCAGCAAAGCATAATAGATAAAAAAATAGCATTTTCCCATGACAAACAGCCCTCATACAGTCAACACTTTCATTAGCCTAACCACTCAGAAAACTAGTTGCGATCAAACCATAGCTAAATATTGTGAAACACAAACATGCATACCCACAGATAACACTCCAAAAAATTGTTTCTAACTACTGAAGAGATTAAACTAACAACCTTAACAAAAAATAGAGCATTCCTTATATCACATTATATTTTTTCTTTTTTCCTTACCTTTTTCAGAGAGACAAGCCTTCGATACAGTCTTCGTTTGAGGCAGATGACGATATCCGATGCTATATAGCAGTCGTGCTCCACAGAAATCGCTACAGTTACCACAATCCAACCACCGCCATTGACGAGTAAAGGGGAGGAGGGGTTTGTGTTATATTTTGAGGGAGGGAAGACAATGTGTTACATTAACGTTTGATGGGGGAGTCTTCAAAACCAACTTTTGGAGTAAAACGACGTCGTTTTCGGCCATTTACGCGCCACTATCAAAACCACGTCGTTTTAGCCTTGCCCGCGTGTCACCAAATTAGCCACATCAGCTTTCCGATGACACCACCTAGAAGAAATGTGTCGGAAGGACAACACTGAGTCCCGGCGTTTAACTTCAGGTACCAATTTGGGTAATTAATAATTTCAGAGACTACTTTGAGGCTTAACTCTTTGTTTCCACATGAAATATTTAATCTCAAGAATCAAAAAAAGAAATCTTGCGAGGCATTTCACGGTACAGCTTGGTTAATTTGCTTTCCAAATCATCTATTTCCTTTTGAGGGTCTTGCAAAGCATCATGATGCAGCAATATCTGAGCTGCTTCTTCTTTCAGGCCTTCTACTTTCTTTAACCAATCATTCATTTTGTTCTTCCTGCCACAATACTCTAGCCACTGCCGTTCTTCGTTACGTAGTTCTTCCAATATGCTTAATTCATCAAACTTTTCATGTATTTCTTTAATGCAAGTTTCAAGACCACTGTTACTGATACCAACAGCCTCATTTGAACGTGGCAAACCTGTTTATTTGGAAAATAATAATTGAAAACAGCAAACATGTTAGTATGTTACCATTACTATAAGCTCTTGATGGTAGCCAGAACAAGGAAGGATACCGTACCTTCCACCATATTGCTGGGTCCGGCCGCATCATTTTGATATATTGGACCGTCAGAGCAAGCAGATATCATATTATGATGACCCTCAGCCTCTTCTTGTAACATAGATATAAAGGTAGAGAAAACTCTGGTCCTATTTCTTTAATCAGCAAAGGAAAAACTCCAATATGAATGAAAGTAGGCATAACACATGCCTAGTTTTGGCAAATTTGCCATTCGTATTGTGAAACAAAATTATCTTTAAAAGCTATTGTGAGACTTTAGGTAACATTTGAAAGAGAGATAGAGATAAAAATACTAATATTTGAAAAACAAATTGAAATAAATCTCAGTATTAAGTTTTGTATAAAATAGAAGACACAAACTGAAATAAAAATAAAGCTCTAATTTAATTTACATAAAAAATAAAGTTAGAATTAATTAATTAAAATAGAACATTTTAAATATAAAATATTATAAAGTTTCAGTAAGAAAAAAATTTGTTGATAACAATTTGTAGCCACATCCCAAAACAATGGGGAATGATGAAAATTATGTAGTAAGGGAATATGAAACTTATTATGGTGGTGAAAATTTCTTTTATTTAAAATTGTGCAATTGGAAATGCCAAAAAAATTATCTTTAAAAGCTATTGCATGAAGTAAAATTAGGTACCAATATATATTATTAGCCTAAACTAGAAAACTGATTTTTTTTTATGACAAGTAAATTTGTATTTTTAATATATATAATTTAACAAGATAAAAATTTAGCATATCAAAAGATATATTTGGAGAAGTATTGTTTATTATTAAAAAAAAAGCAATACATATTAATCAATATTTTTTTCTTTTCAATATAATTATTTAAAGACAGAAGGAATATATTTAAAGAATTGAATAGCTGGATTTAAAATTATAAAATTTGTAATTTTTTCAAAAATAAATCTGTGCATCTGATTTGTAAAATGA
Organism: Arachis duranensis; assembly: GCF_000817695.3. Classification (NCBI taxonomy): domain Eukaryota; kingdom Viridiplantae; phylum Streptophyta; class Magnoliopsida; order Fabales; family Fabaceae; genus Arachis; species Arachis duranensis. The sequence continues at coordinate 4,722,958 of NC_029774.3, read as the reverse complement.
CCATAACAATAAAATAGAGAAAGCTGGGTTGAGAGAAACTGTTAAGAGACTGGTGACTTGGACTAACAAACTCTGCTAGCTCAACAAACTGTTACGGTGTTACCACTTACCACTACCAATAACGTGTAACTAACTTCTAAAATAACTTGGACTTTGCCGTGAAATTTGGGAAGTTGTGACTTTTATAAATGGTGAAATTGAGTAGTTGGATTGGAACCCGCCATAAATAATATTATGTCACTTAGAAAGATACTCTTGATTTTTTGTAGCTGAGAATAACTCCAATAGAAATCAAACTTGAGCTAGACAAAGAGGTTTGAGTGACTTTGATCAGAAATAAAGAGAATATTAATTTTAATATTAAAAACGGGAAATAAAGAGGTTAGAGTGACTTTGACCATGAAAAATGGATTATCTGAGGTGAATTTCTTAGCTTCTTTCAGGGCTTCTTCATTTGGCTCAAAGCCGGGAGGAGTCGCCATTGATGCAAACAAATCCAGATAATTTTAGAATGCACTCCGTAGCAACTAATTACACTATTGTTTTTTGTAAAGTAGTTTTGGCAATAATTATGGAAATAGTTGAAATACTTTTAATGTCACACAACCCCTGGGGAAAAAGAATATTCTTGTCACAAACTATCAATGCTAAAGACCTCAGCAATTACATTAAAAAATTGAGATAATATTGATCCACAAGATTGTGTAAATGCACAAAGGGTATAAAGAGTCAAACCTTTTTTTCCCCTTAACAATTGAGCACTTATGATTTTTGTGAGTAACAAGATCTTGCTTGCAATTGGCCACACAGCATAAATTTGTCCTGAATTTACCTTTAATCTAAATGGGAGATTCTATGGTGCTTATAGTTAAAAAAAAGCAGAGTATGCTGACTATATGTGTCAAGAGAAGAAAAGTGACACATGACTTTATATGCTTGTTTTTGGATTTGGATCTTCTAAAGTTTGAATTTCACTTTAGATAGTAAAGTGTGATCTTCTACCTTTGAATAGTTTCTCTTTCATATTTATTTTTGGTCCTACCTATGAAATCAATGGTGAGAGATCACACTTTATTCTCTAAAGTCAAATTCAAACTTTAGAGGATCCAAATCCTTTGTTTTTTACCTCACACTGTCACCTTTACACACATAGTTACAGTCACACACACAATTTTCCGTTTTTTATTATGAGCTAAATTACAGCATAATATTTTGATTAATTTTTGAAAAGCTGAAATTTATTTTTGATAATGGACTGAATTTATTTAATCTTTTGACTTTTAACTGAACTTATAATAGTTTATATTTTATAGACCAAAGCTTATTGAAATCATATATAATAAATATATATAATTTCTTGAAACTTAAAAAAATATATATATAACCCCTTCGGTACAGTAAAAAAAAAGGTATACGACGCTGACTTTTTTTAATGTAGTTTTTTATAATTAATATCCCATGACACATCAAAATAGAAAAAAAAAATATTCTTAAAAATTTAACAATAATTTTATAAATCAAATAACATTGGTTATTATAAAAACTTCATTTCATAATATTCGCAAAAGCTACTAATCAGTTTATTTGATATTTTAATCTAATTTATTATTTTATTTCTATTTTTATTCTTAATTATTTATATAGTTTAACTAAGTTACTAATCATAATTGTAGATTTCTCGTAATAATTGTAGTTCATTTAACTAACAACATGAATTAGATTTGTTAGTTAGGTAGGTGGAGTTCGTTAATACAAAAATAAGTTTTTGAATTAAGAAAAATAAAACAAATAATTAAAAATTGAGAAAAAAATTTATTACTAATAATAATGTATAGAATAAACTAAGTGTGAGTAACAGTGATTTTATTTTTGATAAAATTAAAAGTTATGAGAATATGATATCTTTTTGCCTTTAAGAATTTGATAAGTAAAAGTTTATATTTAGTATATAAAAAATATTATGTACATATTAAAATTAATTATTATATATTTAATCATAAATACATGTATTGTATGTTTAATTAATTTTTAAATTATTTTAAAAATATCACATTAAAAATTATTTACCAAAAAAAAAAATCAAATATTTTAAAAAATGTTTGTAACTTAGCTCATAATAAGAAACGGAAATTGCGTGTGTGATGATAACTGTGTGTATAAAGCTAATCTTATTATATATAATAAGAGAGCAGTGAGTAGTTAGGTGCAGGACAAGTGGAACTTTCTTTTATTGACAAGTGTTCAACTTATATATTACTTTCTTTTACTTATTTGTTTTTGAAATATATATACATATATATATTATCTTATTTTTTATATTTATGTATAACAAGAAAAGTAGTGAATACCGTAATACCAAAAATGTTGTATCAAAATATATTAGAATAATAGTGAGATTTAAAACACATGCTTTTGAACAATCCTGGAAAAAAAGGCGGCAACTGTTAAAAGTTAAATATATTACAATGACCAAAAAAACTGCTATTTATTTATAACATCCTTTTTTCTTTGACATCGCAAACTGCTGTACTCTCTTTCAAAAAACGAAACAAGATATTCATCCATCACCAAAAAGAAAAAAGAGTTTCGCCCCCTGCAAACTGTATCATCATGGCTGAGAACTTTGATTACCTTGCTGATGTGAATGCAAAAACTCTTCATTGGAGTTTCAAGGTCTTTGTTGTTAGGGCATGGGATGTTCCAAGTAGATTTAATGACAAAGAGGTTATGAGCATGGAGCTGGTGCTTCAGGACAGTAAGGCAAGTAGTCTACATTTAGAGCTTTTTGGTTTTTTTTTTTTTCATTTTTGTAAGGTGTTTATGTATTAGTAAAGAACCTAATGTGATTAAACGTGTGCATTGTGAATGGCAGGGTCATAGGTTGCAAACTTCGATACCAAAACCATTGGTTAAGAAGTGGAAGGATGTCATAGTGGAGTTTCAGATGTACACGATGAAAAATTTCGTTGTTTTGGATAACACTACATACCCCAAGGTAACTCCGGATAAATATATATTAGTTTTCTCACACCGGACCAGGGTTCATCACGTTGAACATCCAAGCTTTCCACTTGATGCCTTTCGCTTGAAGTCATTTAAGGAATTGCTTAATGCTGATAAGTTGGACGACTCTGAACTTATTGGTAAGAATTCCTTTGGTGGTGTACATAACTTTCTAATATAAACATTTCCCCCAACCCCCGAACATGGATTTATTTTCTAAAGCTAAGCTTATTTTGTTTCTGGACATGTAGATATAATTGGTGAGGTTGTAGGCAAAGAGGATCCCAGAGATTTGGTAACCAGCAAAGGGGTGGAGACTAAACGGTTGGCCATAATCCTACAAGATTTAGAGTATGTGCTAATTATAACTAAGGGCTTTACATGTATAAATCTTTAATTAGTGCATGTTGTCTCATGCAACATTTTTTTCATGCAATTGGCAGCAACAATAAGATTAGCTGTGCTCTGTTTGGTAAAATGGTAGACGAGCTTTTACCTCATCTTCACGATGGAAGGGTTGAACCTCTCATTGTAGTGCTCCAATATTTTAAACCTAATAGATGGAATGGTATGTCTTCTTCATACTGTACAAACGAGAAAAAATCACTATAATTGTCCTGATATAGTAACTCCTACTGACATAAGTATTATGATGGATTAATGCACAAAAACTAGGTAAAACATCTGTCCAGAGTCATTTCTATGTTTCCAAGCTGCACATCAATGATGGTTTAAAAGAAGTTGTTGGATTCCGAAATAGGTTAGCATCATCTTATTATACATCAAAATGCATTTTTATACATTGAAAATATAAGCACTAGGCGGAAAATATATTAAAAGAACTTTGGGAATTTTGTAGATTGCTTAGCGGAGTGGCTGCAAGTTCCTCTAGGATTAGCCAAGTTTCATCTCAGGGGGGATGGTCTGGAGCTGATGAGATAAACCAAGGTGCTGTTTTGGTGAAGACTATTGAGCAAGCACTTAATGTTAAAGAGGTAAATAATATATGATAACTTTCAGTTCATCCCTTTTATATTAGTTACTTTTTGCAGTCTTACTGAAAGGATAATACTCAAGTTGTTAATGAAAACAGGAATGTCCGATATGGATATGTGCAAGCATTGTATCTTTAAATGTTGGCAAGGATGATTGGTTTTACAAATCATGCAGAAAATGTCCAAAAAAAGTTGATACTCCTATTGGAAATAGATATGAATGTACCAAGTGTGGACACACTCATGGTTGTGCTTCTTTGAGGTGTGGATAAATTTATTTTCATCAATAAAATTATATCATTATCTTAAACTATAAACCTGTTTGGATTCTCAAATGATATTATTCCTTAATATGTAATCTTAGGTTCAAGGTACAGGTCATGGTCCACGATGGAACTGGGAGTATCACCCTCTTGCTTTGGGATAAGGAAACAACTCAACTTTGTGGAAAGAAAGCTGAACAAGTAATGGAGGATGATGTCAGTACAATCAAAGGCTTTTTAGTGTTTAGAAAGTGGCATTTCATTCTTATATTCATCATATAACCTATAGTTTGCATGTTATAGTTTTATAAAGTCATGTCATAACTTGCAGGTTATAGGTGACGATGCTTATCCACCCACCTTTGATAACATGATGGATAGAAAAGTTCTATTTAAGATTAATGTGAAGTCTGCTAATATCAAGGGTTTTGATCAAATATATACTGTTATGAAAATTTGTGATGATGAAGATATCATTGAGAAGAATATGCCCAAAGAAATTGCTGAGAGTACATCTACATTTTTTACTGTACATTTATAACTTATGTTTAAAGTGTCAAGCAGAATGAATTATTCAATGTGGGTTAACTATAATACCTAAATAGAGAAATATTTTTTTTTCAAAATAGGAAATTGGGGGCAGCAACTCCTTGGACATGTAAGAAAATATTGTTAATATTAAGTCTGATACTGATCCTCAGTTTACACTGGTAAGTAAAGATATGTTTAAGGTTTAAAGAGTAGACTAATTTTGCTTATATCTATCAAGATTTGGAGAGATTCCTATTTTAAATATATCATGGTATGTATTGAGATATCTTTCTATGTAGGATGGAATGCAGGAGTGTATATCAACCCTCAAATGCAAAACCCCTGGTAAGAGAACTACCAGCCTCTTAAATCCAGCCAATCAAGAAATGAATGAGAATGAGGATGAAGGACAACTGTCAACTAATAGAGGTGGCAGGAAGGGTGTAAAGAAGATCAAGGCAAATATGGCTCAAGTGCAGCATTGAGTCATAAAAATGGAATGTTAGATAATGTTATAAAATATTTTGTATGTCTTTTATTTTGTAATATTTATGAACCTAACAACATTTGCTACAATTTAAGACTACATTGTCAAAGTACACTGTTTAATGGCTATATTTTATGCAATGTTTAAGTTTGTAATGTCATGACAATGTTTTGTATTGCACTTAAGTGAAATCCGTAAACTTTAAAAGAAGACAGACTTTTGATGCTAAATGAAATAGACAGCCAAACCATCATTAGAGAAGTGTAGTCATAATTTGCATTAGCATATCTAGAGGTAAATAGTTTATGTATATCCAATGTAACTACAACAATTTAGCATAACTATATAATCATATCAATATTATTGTCATCAATAAGAGAACTTGGGATTTCAGTTGGACAAAGAACATGTCATGAACAATGAAATTTACTAAAGTTAGATCTATATTGTATAAAGAATATACAATTACAGAATCTTAAAATATTTCATTTAATAAGTACAAGAACCGTGTGCCTAAATAGTTTTGCCAAGTATAAGATATTAGATGGAACATAAATTAAAGTTTACGATAAATTAGAATGACAGCATGCCAAAAAGTTATCCCATTATATCTACATGTGAGAAAGAGATCAAGATTTCATTTGTTTTTCTTTTACCTAGAAAGTTGAATATTTTACTATTTTAAAGTGAAAAGGAGAGAAATGATAGTTCTATACTAATTAAATTACGATATCTATACCAATAAACTCAATAGGAAACACATATATGAAATTCGGCTAGATAAAGAAAATGAAACATAATCCTTAAAAGAATGCCATGAAGTTTAAAATTGATCAAGGTTCTCATTGCTAATAGTAAAAGAAAGGTTTAATTACTTTGTTACTCCCTATAGTTTTGCGAAAAATTTAATTAAGTCTCTGTACTTTTTTTCATTTTAATTGAGTACTTGCACCAAATTTTTGTTAGGATATCCGGGTGCCTGCACCATTTTTTTGTTTAGTTGGGTTCCTATAAACATATCTTTTATAACCAAGATGGACCTAATTAAAAAAAAATAAGTTGGTGCAAAAACCCATTTAAAAAGAAAAAAAGTTTTAGAACCTATTTGAAAAAATTATAAAATAAAGGGACCAACAGAGTAATTCAACCTAAAATGAAATAAATAAGTTCTTTACATCAAAATAAATTTTCAGCTGTGGTGGACAAGACATATTATGCAATGAGGACCATGACTTACTCTTTAAAATATAATAAAATCAACCAAAAATACTCTATAGATATATTACATTTGAAGAATCTATATGTGTATAAAAAATCCAATTTCAATCACCTTTTTGTTTGACAAATTTTTATTTTAAAATATGATAAGTGCTTTATATTCCTATTAGGATTTTGTCTCATCAAACAAATTAAAGTAACTATTGATATGGACTCAGATTTCAATGTATAATTTGAAATTAATAATTAAACAATACTAACATAGTAATTATTTCCGTCATGAAGGTAAGGCATTCTCACACGCTAAATCGATGAGATAAACTTTTACGTCAAAGTAAAGAAACAATTTATATCAATCAATCTACAATCACACTTTTTCGTATTATTCAAATAAGTCAAATTTTAAGCTTACAATGGAAAGCATTGGACATGTACTCCCACCCTCCCAAATTTTTTAAGTCACATCTAGAGTAAAAAAGTGTATCAATTTTGGTCTAACTTATTCTTCGAGAAAGTATAGATATTTTTTTTGGGATTTCATAACTTCTTAAGTAATGATTTTGTGCATTTGAAAAATACCTTAAAAGAAATTTCAATTACACACACATAGTCTCTCTCTTAGTTAAGACAATAAGTTAATTTTAATGAAAGAATATTTAAAGAGATCATTAAACCCAACTTTTTCAAGACACTAATAATATTGTTTCAATTTTATGAACTTATCTTTATGAGTGACAAAAGATAATCACTTTCTTAACAATAGTGTTTCCTTTTAATATGGAAAGCCATTTAAATTTTCCAAACTCATGAATGTTGTAGATATTTATCAGTGACAGATCGTTGAAAAAGAACTTTTCTGAGGGCACATTAAACAACCAAAATCTTAAGCTAACAATGGAAAGTGAAAGATTTTAGCCAAGATATATCACCAAATTTAAAATGCATTTAGTGTATTGGTCAATGTGCTATTTTCATCTTCAAGTTATATAGGGATGTAGACTAAAAGTTAATAGTGGTATGTATCTAACCCTTAATAAAAAATATTTTTGGATCATTCAAATCAAGTTTCAGAATTCAGGATGTATTATTATATAATAAAACAATACAAGGTTATTGTCCATTATATAATCTCACTACCAATGTTAGAGTATAAATTGTTAAATAATATCATCTCTAATCATATTAGTTGACCTAAAACATGAACTAATAGGAGCCATGTCTCTTATATTGGATCATCAAAGAAAGGGATAATAGTGTTTTATTATACAAAACCCAACATTTTTTAAGACGGTTCTTTGTTCATCTACATGTAGTTTTAAAACTCCTTACTAATAATATTAGCTTATAACTGATTGTCTTTTGCACTTATTTTTATTGACTAATGATCAATAATGTTATATATCTTTTACACTTATCTTTATCATGGACAAAAGATAATCATGTTCTTAACAATAGTGTTCTCTTAATGAACATAGCTTATCTTTATGAGTAACAGGAATTCGCAAAACCATTCTCAAAAAGAGCTTTTTTAAAGGGCACAGTAAATTATCCAAATCGTAAGCTAACGACAAAAGTGGAAAGGTTTTACGCAGGACATCAGATCAATTTAACATGCTTCAAGTCTGCTGGTCATGCCAGTTTCTTTTTGAAGCTATGTGAAATCTGGACTAATGGTCAATAATGCTATATATCTATCCTAAACACAATAAGTAGTGCAATCCTGTCAAATATATTATTAAGGGTCATGCACTGCAATACTTTTTTTTCTCGAAGTTCAGGCTGTGCCATTATATAATAATACAAGGTTAGTGTCTATTGTATTATACCATTATCCAACACTAGAGATAAAAAAGTTGAATAAGACCACCTCTAAATATATTAGTTGACCTAAAACGTTACCTAATAGGACCCATGGCTCCTATATTGGCTAATCAATGAGAAGGAAAACAAGTAGATTATTTCAGCAGTCACGTCTCATGATACCAAATCAAGGATTTCTTTTAAGACATTGATATGTTCATTGTCATCAACTACTATGCCCTACTCTTATTTACCTCAGAATTTGCATTACTAGAAAAAAAAAAGTCTGGAAACATAACACAGAGCATTGAGCCCCTTAATAAGAACTATAATTAAAAGAACTGCAGAAAGACAAGGAGAACCCAAACGGAGAAACAAAATGAATAAAACCAACGTACTTTTCAAATAACCTTCTACAACCTACCAATAATAATACCAAAAAAAAAATACAAATTACTAATTTCTAAAACAAAGGTAGTTTTTAAATAAGCATTTTACAACCTATCAATAAGAATTAAACAGAAATAAATTTAATGAATTATTTAAATTATTTTATCCATAAATAATATTTATTTTTCATAGGTTGCAAAGCTTCGATACCGTTGATTAAGAAGTGGAAGGATGTCATATTGGAGTTTTAGATGTACACGATGAAAAATTTCGTTGTTTTGGATAACACTATATACCCCAACGTAACTCCGGATAAATATATATTGGTTTTCTCACATCGGACCAGGATTCATCACGTTGAACATCCAAGCTTTCCACTTGATGCCTTTCGCTTAAAGTCATTTAAGGAATATCTTACTGTTGATAAGTTCGACAACTCTGAACTTATTGGTAAGAAATCCTTTGGTGATCTACATAACTTTCTAATATAAACATTTTCCCCAACCCCGTAACTTGGATTTGTTTTCTAAAGCTAAGCTTATTTTGTTTCTCGACATGTAGATATAATTGGTGAGGTTGTAGGCAAAGAGGATCCCAGTGATTTTGTAACCAGCAAAAGGGTAGAGACTAAACGGTTGGCCATAATCCTACAAGATTTAGAATATGTGCTAATTATAACTTAGGGCTAATTATAACCTCTCAATAACTATTAACTAATATGAGATTTAATTTTATATTGGATTTTAAAAACCTCAGATAAATCTTTAGTGAGAGTGAATTTATTTTAAATGGAATTCCAATTGCACAAGAATTATCATTACACTATATACATAGAAAAAAATCCTGACAAGCAGAGCATTATATGAGAGGCCGTATGGCAAGCGGAGTATATTGCTTTATTTATAAACAAAATCCATGTGTCAAAGGGTCAAAAAAATGTTATTCTATAAATTACTATGAAAGATACACATTTACTGCATTTTAAAGAGAAATTTCCATTCTCCTATTTTGAAAGATACTCAGATGACATTTTCCTCTCTTTTATTTGTAAAATATTTTTTTTTTCTTTATGAGTATTAGAAAATCTCATTTTTAATCTATTTTAAATTTTTTGTGTTAATTAATATTAAATCTATCCATTTAAAAAGAAAAAATAAATTATTTTTTACAAAAATACCTATTAACAAAAATTTTTGTGTTGTCATTAAACTTTGCTTACCAAAATATCCTTTCATAGATTATTTTTGGATTGATTCAATTGTATTTTGACTACAAAATTTTTTAAGAAATTTTAGTTATTAAGGAACTTTTTATAAAGATACCCTAAAATAATTTTTTTAATAGTAAAATATGATTTTACCAACATTTTCATTAACAATTACAGTTATATTTTAGATTCATTTTCCATATCAATATATATTATTCTAACATTAAATAAAAAAAATATGGTTGAATTATTTCTCGATATCAATATATATTAATTATTATACATATTAAAAGTGGTAAAAAAAATTTCATTTATTGTTAAAATAATATATCGATATAACAAAAATTAAAGTAAAATATAAAATTAATTGTTAACGCAAGTTTTTGTTAAATCACAATTTAAGAATTAAAATATTTTTAAATGATATCTTAAAAAAATTAATTCTATTTTTTCCTCATCTTTTGGTAAAAATATCACTTACTTAATAAAAAAAATTATTAAATGATATTTTGGTAAGCAAAATTTAATGATAAAAAAATAAAACTTTTATTAAAGGGTATTTCTGTAAAAAAATCTACTTTTCTTGAGAAATAGATAAAATTAACATTAATTAACACAAAAAAATTAAAAAGATTAAAGAAAAAAACTTTTAAAAGTTAAAAGAGAAAAAGATGTACATTTTAGCAAAAATAAAGAGAAAAAGAATATCATTTTAATTTCTCTAATAAGAGAGGAGTAAAATTTTCTTCAATTTAAATCAACTTGAATGCAATCAAATCAAGTTATAAGCAATACATATGTTGAATAAATAATTAGTCACGACCAAGGTATGTAACTTATTATCTTCCAAATCATTCAAATATTTTGGAATGATCAAATGATCTTTATGGTCATAGGAATGATATGCACAATTACCCACAAGGACTATATAATAGATGTAATGATAGAGTTTTAAATGAAATTCATTTTGGATGATGATAATTACATCTCTATACGTATTTACAAATTGATGACAGCTGGAGTTCCATGTATAATGTACTAGACAGTGGCTTAGATGGTAACCCCTCTTGACATTAAGATTGTTAATGTTAAAACAATACATTAAGGGAACTTCAATTTCTTTTCAAATACCTTGAATTAGTTAATTACAGAACTAATTCTCTTTTATTTTTTTTATGACTAAATTAGACTTATATTCCACCCACATTCAATACAAATTAATACACACTATTGCACTCCATAACTAAGAAAGAAGAAAACTATAAAAGGATCACTAATTAATAAACCAGTTTAAATAATTTTCAACATATGTAACCATTATGCATAAAAAAGTTAATTGAATATTTGTACGTGTCTCAACATCACAACTTTAATGGGTTGTGGACTTACACGTTAAGAGTTAAGAAAATTATTCATTAAATTATTTAAACTGTCTAAAATAATTTTGACAGAATGTAATGGAACTTTTTAAAAAACACATAAGTAATAAAAGGCATCTTAGTACTACCAAGTTGAATTCTAAAACTTGAATTACCTTAATTTTTTTATCCAACGACCTTTATATTTACGAACACACCACTAAAAGCCTCACCTTTTTATATTGTCGGAAACTCAAAACACAAACTAACATCTTCTCACTTAACATGCTTTGCACAAACATTACTCGGTTCTATCTCAAAAATGAGTCACACCCCATCAAAGAGAGTTTGCATGCCTCATCTAGGTGATGAACTGGTTTGGCAAATATTTGCTAAGGCTGATTCCAAGACAGTTGGGAGATGTAGGAGTACAAACAAGTCATGGAGATATACATTGTCGACACCAGCCTTTCTGAAGGAACATTACAAGCAAAATAAAAATAGAGAGCAGAGTATCATAATTGGTATTGGATACTATCCAGCTAATGAAAACTCCCAGTGGTTTGAGAGGGTTGATGCTCAAACTGGCGAGCATCTTGATTTGAATATACCAGTGGCCATAAACAACTTTGGCTACTATGCTCTTATAGGTTCTGATCATGGGAATCTCTGTCTAAGGTACTCTCAGGATGGCCTTATCTCTCGACTTCTTATTTGGAATCCTTTAACTCGAATGATTGCTTTTGCGTCTGATGAAGCAAGAAAACATTCACGGTATGCTGTTTCTATCTATGCTTTTGGTTATTTGGAGGATACCATTGAGTATGGGATAGTGCATGTGTACAAAAGGCACTATTCTGACACCAAAATGTCTTGGACTCTCTACAATTCATACGAGAGGAATTGGAAGCACTTCGGAACAATTCAAAGCAAAGTCCAGAAGATTGGCCCGAAGTACATTATGAAAAATGGGATTGTTTATTGGATAGGGTGGGAAGGCACCTCCTATGCTCAACCAGCATTAATCGTCACTTTCAACTTGCAACAAAGGCTATGTTACGAGGGTGAGGTCCCGGATGCTGTTAAATCAACTTACCACTCCTTAACACACTTCAATGATGGAGTTGGGTTCATATCCACACTATATGTAGGATGGACCATCCAAATTAATTTGTGGAAAATTATTCGTGATGGTCAAGATCAGCTGATTTGGGAAAAGATGCTAAAAATTTATGGCTTGCGGATTCCTTACAATCCTACTTTGTTTGTTGGTAAAGATATTATTTCACTTTTGGAGTCTAGGAACAATCATGGTGGAGCTAATGATGGAGAGAAAACTGAACTTCTTTTATCAAGGAATAAGTTCAATACTTTTAAGACAAAACATTTGATGCATCGAACTTGGAATGAGTCTCTTTTTGTGAAGACAGTTACTCTCCACTCACAGGGACTTTACATGGTGTAGAAGTATCACTAATGTGTTAGATGAAGAGTTGTGTATGTTCTTTAAGTATTTGTGACGTATACATTTAGTGTTCAATCTGAATTATGAGTCTTTAACATTCACTAAATGTCTTCTTAAGCAGTGTTGTTTCTAATTGTTGTATTTAAAATATTTGAGGGTTTAGTTCATGAATGTAGTAATCTGGCAGTCGTCTGTATGATTTAACTTCCTAGCTATGTTGTCATCGATTTTTTAGGGGCTGGTATATTATTTAGGTTAGAATAGTGTGTTTGTGTGATTAATCTAATGAAATTACAACATTATTATCCTTACATAAGTATAATATGAATTATTTTCTTTTTATTCTTGTGGCAACCAACCAAGTAAATCAAAATTAATAAATTTACAATAATTTCATAATTTTTACTATTTAGCTTTACATAAATTATTACTGGCTATAGAATAAACTTCATGATAAAATATACAAGTCCAGAGTAGCAAACATGCTAAGTTGTTGAATTCAAACATTTTGGAAGGACCTATCTATGCGTTCACTCTCAAATTGTTGTTGTAACAAGTATCAACATACTATGAATGATAAAAAAAATTTTCATTATTCTATTGGTCCCTATAATTTTGCGAAATTTTCAATTAGGTCTCTATGTTCTTTTTTCTTTTAATTGCGTCCCTAGACCAGATTTTTTTTTTCAATTAGGCCCCTCTTTGCTGTAGGAACCCAAATCAAAGGAAAAAAAGTGTAGAGATTCAATTAAAAAAAAATCCGGTGCAAGTACTCAATTAAAATAAAAAAGAGACCTAATTAAAGATTTTGCGAAACTAAGGAACCGATAGAGTAATAAAAAAAACACATAGCATTCTTTAATAGATCTCTTCTCACAAAATTAAATTTGGAGGATCAAATAAATAACTTATAATTTTTTAAGGAAAAATGTGTAACAAAATCTAAATGTGTGCCGTTGTGATTATAGTAATATAATCATTAGTACATGACGTATTTTTCAATGTTTTTTATGATCTATAAAAAATTTGAGGTAAACAGTTCATACTTTTAAAGAAATATAATAATAGGAAGTTATCAATAAGTGGTACCTATATATAATAACTAATGTTAGTTTAGTCATGAGAATGGTCACAAACCCTTAAACAAAGATACAATGCTAGCTGTGATATGACTCAAAGATCTATCTTCATGCAATTAAGATGGGGAGGATTAAATGTTAAAGTCCTCAGTTAAATATAGTTGTGAATAAAAATAGATATTTTGAGACATGATTGAATAATCCCTATAAGAGTACTTAATGTTTACTTAGTGGTATGCTCACAATAAATGAAAATTTAGCTAATATTATTATCAAAAAATCATTTCTAAGTTAACTAAGTCCAACCTGGTCTACCTACAAATATAAGCTTTTAGGTTCACGTGGCACAAGTTAGCTTCGTCAAAAAAAAATCTCTTGGTGAAATTAATAATGGGTATTCAAAGTACGATGCACTACAATCTTCATAATCTAAAATACATTCAACCTATGTTATGTTAGATAGACACGGTAGCAATGGAGCAAATGCCTTCTTCAGAGGCCAGGAAGAAAAGAAGGATAATTATTAATGACAAGAGGAAGAGGATGAGAATACCAGAGCAACGCGAAAAGTATTTAAAAATGCCTATCCAACACAACAGCAACTCATCTTCCTCCAGAAAACCAGGTACTAAAATTATACAACATATAAATTTTGTTTCAGGTTCAAGCTTAATAGAGCATGATATCTCAACCAATCATTGTGAACAGAAGAAGAATATTTTAGCTATTATGAAGTTGTTGTATATGAGATTTATGCCTTTGTGTTTTATACTTATATCTTGAGGATAAACCAGCATATATTTTATAATTTGTATTGTTTTACTTCACAACCAGTAGCAGAAACATGTTCTAACAAGTCAAGGAAGGTTCAAAACAATTCTAGCTGTCAAAAGATGGCCAACAGAAATATCGAAACACATACCAGTTCGCATGATGGGGCAGGACAACACCTTCCGGGATGGTTTATTGAAACAACTGGTAATCACCATTGTAAGGATTTCAGTTAGTAAAATCAATTCGCAATGTTATTAAATTATATGAGAATCATTTCAGGCACAATGGACACATTACTAAGTAACACACCACACCAAAGCCTACATCCAGATAAGGAAAACATGCCCTATACAATAGATTCTCATGCTATGAATCAGAAGGATAGCAAAGTCAAATGGTCAACAAATTGCAGAACAGCTCTCGCAGATTTACCCTTCAATACTGCTAACTTGCCACAGGATATAGGTACTTAGCTATTCCTAATTCGACCTAGACAAGTTGGTTGAATTTAAGCAAAGTTGAACCTATGTAAACAAACTATTCTTTTCTTTCTATCAGAGACAAAAAAGAATGCTAGAAGAGTCAGAGCATTGAAACTAGCTGAGAGTAGGCACTATAACACCACTCAATTTCAACAAGGTTAAATTTAATTAAAAGTGTAAATTTTAATTAAATGTGGAAGCTGATTAAACTTGACATTGCACAAATTTGCTAATCTCTATTGCTCATATCATTATATTTTGAACGTATACGCTGTGAAGGTATGCGAGGAACAACTACCCTTTATGAGAGTCCAACAACCCATGGATCTCCAGGTATTAAATCTATTATTTGTAAATGTATATCTGAAGTTGAAACAGCTTTTTGTTTCCTTATAACTATAGTGGAAGGCACACATGGTTGCAAAAAAACAGAATCCAAATAATCTATAATTAAGAACTATGTTAGCATACTCAGTTCATAATATTTCAAATAATGAATATAAAAAGACTACTTAAGAACATGTAATAATGAGATGTATTGTATCGGTTAAGTATAATATAAATTCCAGAAATATTGAAGAAATTATGGATAATCTATAAATTTTAATTAGAAGAATAATCGATACCTTATAATTAGGCCAACCAGATGTTTCAAAGGAACATACATTGTGTCGTTAGTCTTGAGAATGACATGAATTTATAGATAAAAATATATACTAGGAAAATGTATTTATTAATTTAGTAATCAAAGAAAATAATTTGTCTTTTTCTATCTTAATCAACTAATATATTATTTCATCCAGCAATATATGTATGACGAAAGTATATGAAGTCCACGTAATTGAAATTAAGAATGTTGACTCAACACCTTCTCCAATTTTTGGGACTCATAATTTAATAAACTAACTAAATCATTATGAAAATCATGCACTACATGGCTATAAAAAATATAAATTTCATAAAACTTTAAAACTCTTTGTAGTGCAATATCATGATTAATCAATTATTTTAAATAAGAAAACTTTCTCTAACAAGAAAATCAATTAAATTTTCTCAATGCTATTTGCTTGAAATAATTATAGTCAAATCACCGTAAAAAGCAGTAGTAAGTAATTATACATTAAATTTTGTGTTTGCAGATAATTCACCTCATAGATGATCCTCATATCATTAATTTTCACATAGTGTAATTCTTAATAAAACATATTTTTTTGGGGGGTCATCCTATCAACTTTTTGTTCAATCACATGTCTTAGTAATGAGGTTTAATCCAGATGTTTACACTGAATCATTTACAACCTTTGTCACAATATCAAGAGAGTAATAAGGATAGTTTTGGGACACACAATGAAAAAAAAAACAAAATGAATCAAAGCCAAGAACATACTTATCAATATCTTTTAAGCCATTAGTTGAGTCATTCTTAAATGAGCTACCACATATAACTGGACAAAAAATGATGTTTTTAGACTTGATATGAACTTCATATTGGACAAAAGAAACCGTGGCTATTTAATGCTATAATATTGATAATTCTTTTACAGTAGTTTGCATAATAGAAACTAAAAAAAAAAGATACAATTATAAAAAATTTGGAGCACATTAATGAGCTAAACTGTGCTTATATCAGGTCCAATAATTTTATACAAGAAACAGAATCAGTCAAAATGTTAATAGAATTATACAAAATTTCGTTTACCATGCTTATATTCATCAATTTTCTCAGGTGGCAGTATCTCCCTCAATTTTTCCCAATTACTCAGTGACTCATTTACTACGATAAATCAAGCCAGTATGTCACACATGATAACACCGAATTATTTAAATGGTGCCAACACTCAACTGGACTCATCCGCTCAAAGTCAACTTAATATAGGTAATTTTACCTCATTTTTGACATTATTACTTTGTGTGTGAACTACTTCACTTTAAGAGTTGAGGACTCCTTATAAGAATTTCTTTGTGTTTACTCAACTCATATGCCAAAGAACCACATGTGCAGCTAAGTTGCCCAAATTTGCTGTAGCAAAGCAATGTAATAAGAACACACGTTCTGAAGGTGATTATTTAGTATTATGTCAACATAAAATCCTAACTTAAGTCAATTGTTCATGAATCTATTATGTTTGAGGTCACTCACAATGCTGGTGCAACTCGTGGGATCCATTTGTAGGGGTGATTAACAGGAAGTCAAGGAATAAAAAAGCTAATCATGCAAAAGAACATACGGGTACTATGTAGTTAATGTTATTTATTACTTTAAAGGCCCATTTCTTAATAATTTTATCAATTAGATCAAATAAAAGTGTGGTTCTAATATCATTTGCAGAATATTGGCACATGGGTGATCTACGCTATCAATGTGAATATTGTCATGCGTTGTTTTGGTATGACGAAAGAATCCGAAAACATTACAATACGAGTGATCCCAAATATACACTTTGTTGTAGAGGTGGGCAAGTAGAGATTCCACACTTACAGGATGCTCCTAAAGTGTTGTATGATTTGTTGTACAATGATGATGCCAAAAGCAAGCACTTTCGTGACAACATAAGGACTTATAATAGTATGTTTCAATTCACATCGATGGGGGCAAAGGTTGACCGTAATATCAATTCCAAAAGGGGACCACCGACATTTATTCTATGTGGTGAGAATTATCACTTGATGGGTAGTTTGATACCCAAAGTAGGGAGTCCTGCTAAATTTGCACAACTGTATGTATTTGATACCCAAAATGAGGTGCAAAATCGTATCGCTCTTATCAGGTAAGTAATCAAACCAAACTATCTACAACTATAATATATTAGAAAACCTATTGCTTATTATAAGACGTACTCGGTATTTGTAACTCATTCTGTTCTATATTTTAATTTAATATATAGGGGGGAAGAGAACAATAAATTTCACAAAGATATTGTCAGAGACTTGAAGAAAATGCTTGATGAGCATAATGTTTTGGTCAAAGCATTTCGCATGGTTAGGGAATCAATTAGTGTTGAGCCTAGATCAATGGTGAAATTGAGGCTATTGGGTAAGAGAGGCAAGGATGGTAGAAGGTATAATTTACCATCAACCAACGAGGTGGCAGCTTTGATTGTGGGTGATTTTGATATAAACAGAACTGATAGGGACATCGTGGTAGAGACACAAAGTCATAAATTGCAACGGATTACTCAACTTAATCCTGCATATTTAGGCTTACAATATCCGTTATTGTTTCCCTATGGAGAGGATGGATACAAAGAAGAGATACCCCTCAATAAGAGTAATGCTAATGAAGGAAAAGGAAGACAAGAGGTATCCATGAAGGAATTCTTTGCTTTCCGAATACAAGAGAGATTGGCTGATGGATCCCCATTACTATATTCAAGAAGATTGTTCCAACAGTTTCTGGTTGATGGTTACTCCATGATTGAGTCAGCAAGGTTAAATTATATACGTCTTGATCAAGAGAAGTTCAGATGTGAGATGTACAAGGGAATTAAAGAAGCTGTTTTAAGTGGAGAAACTAGACGTCATCCTGTGGTAAAAGAATTATTTTACCCTCATCATTTACTGGAGGACCAAGGTATATGATCCAAAACTACCAAGATGCTATGGCTATATGTAAAGTGGTTGGTTATCCCGATCTGTTCATTACATTCACATGCAATCCTAAGTGGCCTGAGCTGGAAGACTTCCTAAAAAACAGAGAACTAAATGCAGAAGACCGTCCAGACATGATTTGCAGGGATTTCAAAGTGAAATTGGATCATTTAATAAAAGATATCAAAACAAACAAGATATTCGGTAGAGTTTGTGCAGGTTATCAATTCTAACTCATCTTCTATATTCTCAAGCTATTAATATAAGAAAATATTTATAGAACATCCTATTTAACAATGTTTCAGGACTTTCATGACAAAAGATTGCATGAAGCATCAAAGAGAATATTTTGTCTTAGAGTTTAGATTATTAGTTCACAATTGTTGTCATTAATAAATTTATTGTTTTCCAAAATTATAATGTCCATTTTTAGCTGTCTCAAACATAAATAAAAATATAATGGTGGAAAAGGATGTTAAATAATTTTCAAACACACTTCTTAAATTACAAGTTAATGCGGTTACTGTGGGAGACATTTCTATGAATTCAATAAGGTAGAAATTTATCTGCGCCATTTGAAATATGATTTCTTTTTAGGGTTATTTGTAGATTACTAACGACAAATTATGTATTTTTTCAGTTGTTTATACCATTGAATTTCAAAAACGTGGACTCCCACATGCCCACATACTCATTTTCCTTCATCGGGATGATAAGTATCCAACTGCGGATGACATAGACAAAATTATTTCAGCTGAGATACCGGACAAGTACCAAGATCAAGAATATTACGAAGCTGTTGAAAAACACATGATGCATGGTCCATGTGGTACACTTAGGAAAGAGTCTCCATGCATGGAGAATGGCAAATGCATACGCCACTTTCCTAAAAGATTTGTTGACACCACAACAATCGATGATGATGGGTATCCAATATATAGACGAAGAGATGATGACAAAACAATAAATAAGTCCGGTGTTGATCTTGACAACCGATATGTCGTACCACACAATAGATCATTATTATTGAAATATGGAGCACATATTAATGTGGAGTGGTGTAATCAGTCAAGGTCAATTAAGTACTTATTTAAGTATGTGAACAAAGGAAATGACCGTGTTACAGCTTCTTTTTATAGGAGTGCTACTGAAGATCCTGAAGATGACAAAATTGATGAAGTTAGCATGTATTATGATTGTAGATACATATCTCCATGTGAAGCAGCTTGGAGAATTTTTGGATACAATCTCCATTATAGAGATCCCTCTGTTGTAAGGCTGGGGTTCCACTTGGAGAATGAGCAAACCATTATTTTCAAAGACCATGAAAACATAGACGATGTTGCTAGAGAAGCCTCCATTAAAGAATCTATGTTTTTGGGATGGTTTGATGCAAATAAACAATATTCTGCAGCAAGATCCCTAACCTATGCTGAATTTCCTACAAAGTTTGTTTGGAAGGCTAAAGAAAGGGAATGGTGTCCACGTAAATCTCATTCGGTTATTGGCAGGATTTTCTTTGTACCACCTGGATCTGGGGAAGTATACTATCTAAGGCTACTACTTAACTTTGCCAAAGGACCTACATGCTATGAAGATATCAGGACTGTTGATGGAATTTTGTACCCAACCTTTAGAGATGCATGCTATGCAAGAGGTCTTCTAGATGATGATAGAGAATATATCGATGCAATAGAGGAAGCAAGTCATTGGGGTTCAGGAATATTTTTGCGCAAACTCTTTGCGACATTGTTGTTTTCAAATTCAATGGAGAGGCCTGAACATGTATGGGAAAACACATGGAGTTTGTTATCCGATGACATACTTCATCGTCAAAGAACCCTCCTCGACAACCCTGGTAAGCACCATGTTTAAGTTATGTATATAGTTTTGGGATACAATTATTAATATTAAAAAACTGAGTTTATATTTATTTAATACAATCTCTAAAGAATTAAATTAGACATGGTTTTTACATAGAAATTTCAAATGTCGTGTACACATGTGCATAAAGTTACTTTGGAATAACAACATGATATAATCGGAGCATATCTTAATAAATTATTCTTATTCTACACGGATTATAAGAACACTTTATTATAATGAATGGTTTGGTTTTTGTTTCTTTGTACAGATTTGCACCTAACAGATGAAGAGTTAAAGGAATTAACTCTAATAGATGTTGAGAACATAATGAATATCTATAGCAGGAGCCTCAAGGATTTCCCAACAATGCCGTTCCCAAACATGGACGCATGTTCATTGCAGTTGATGGCAAGTGGGACTAATCGGCTGATATGTGATGAGCTTCGATATGATAGGCGAAGATTAGCAGAAGAACATGCTACTTACTTACAACAATTGACAGATGAGCAGAAAGTGGTGTACAAAGAAATCATGTTGGTTGTTCATAGTAGGAAAGGGGGAGTATTCTTCCTTTATGGATATGGTGGAACAGGAAAAACATTTGTTTGGAAGACCTTGGCTTCCGCATTGAGATCTAAAGGCGAAATTGTACTAACTGTTGCCTCAAGCGGAATAGCATCTCTTCTATTACCAGGTGGGCGGACAGCACACTCACGCTTTGCAATTCCACTTAACTTAGATGAGTACTCAACATGCAACATAAAGCAAGGTAGTCATCTAGCTGAACTATTAATTAAAAGCAAACTCATCATTTGGGATGAAGCACCAATGGTAAACAAGCACTGTATTGAAGCTCTTGATAGGACCATGCGAGATATCTTACGATTCAAGAATTCTAACAGCCTCAACGAGCCATTTGGAGGGAAGACAATTGTATTCGGAGGTGACTTTCGTCAAATACTACCTGTGATACCGAAAGGTACTAGACAGGAAATTGTCAATGCAACGATAAATTCATCGTATATATGGAACAGCTGCAAGATTTTATCTCTAACAAAAAATATGCATCTACAAACAAACGGGAGCCATACAACATGTCAGGAGTTAAAGCAGTTTGCAGATTGGATATTGGCTATTGGGGATGGAAGATGTGGTACATCTAATGATGGAGTTGATAGTGTAAAAATCCCGGATGACATCCTAATTAATGATTGGGATGATCCTATTGTAGCTATTTGTAAAGCTACTTACCCGGAAATGTTTAGAGGAACAAATGTTGAATATAGAGCAGAGGATCGAGCCATACTAGCACCGACCTTGCAAATTGTGGATGAGATAAACCAATATATGATGATCTTGAACCCAGCTGAAACTATAACATATTATAGCTCTGACAAAGCTTGTGCAACAGAAGCCAACAATGACTTGCTAGCATCTATACATACTCCTGAATTTCTAAACACAATCAAGTGTTCTGGAGTACCAAATCATGAGTTAACTGTGAAGGTTGGGACACCTATAATGCTATTGCGGAACATTGATCATTCTGCCGGGCTGTGTAATGGAACACGCTTAGTAATCACTAAACTTGGAAAACATATCATTGAAGCAAGGAGCATAGCAGGGAGAAATTCTGGCCAAAAGGTGTTTATCCCAAGAATGACCTTAAGTCCTTCGGATCACAGAATACCATTCAGGTTCCAACGAAGACAATTTCCCATTATGGTATCCTATGCCATGACTATCAATAAAAGCCAAGGGCAATCACTTTCGAAAGTTGGTTTGATTTTAAAAAAGCCAGTTTTTACCCACGGTCAGTTATATGTTGCCCTCTCAAGAGTTACACACAAGAAGGGGCTAAAGGTTTTGTTATGTCATGAGGAAGGTGATAACAAAGAGACAGACAATGTGGTTTTCAAGGAAGTATTCAGAAATGTTGCCTGAAAAAATATGATCACCAGTTTTAGATGGAGTATGCATTACCAGACTCCACTATCCACTATAACCTTATCTCATTAATTGGGCAATAGTAGCTCTAACCAATTATGTTTTTCCACCAAATGTCAAAACAGTTTCATCAATATTCAATCTATCTGTATTCCATAGCCATAGTACTATTTATAGATACTCACCTGATTAAATTCTGATGCAGGTTTCGAGCTAAGTACTCCAACGTTCTTGGTAGCATGATATTCCACATGACTTAATGACAGCTGCGGCCTACAATTAACCATTGCAGCTTAAGGATTCTATGGATGGAATTTAGTCTTTAATGTAGGCACCAATCTTATCGTTTTTTCCAATAATAGATGTGTTGTACCTTAGTTCGTATGGAGTTTTATCACATTTTCATGCTATTATGTCAGTTCTCTTTTTGTTGTTTTATTTGCTGCATAACCAACATGCACCCAACCCCTAATGTAGCAACCCTCAATTTTAAAAATATAAATATAAGTAAGTTATAATTTATTTTATAAAATTAGAATCTCCTTATTTTAAAAAAAAATTATTCAATTATCAGAAATCGAACTAATAATTTTAATTTAATCAAATTAATATTATTATTATTATTATTATTATTATTATTATTATTATTATTATTATTAATAT
>NC_029774.3:4698732-4699828 GCF_000817695.3 Arachis duranensis | reverse complement strand
TACCTTATTATTATTCACCAAAGTTCGTTCCTGTATTATTATTATTATTATTATTCACTATTTAACCTAATATTTCAATCATTATATATATATATATATCCACTAAAATTTATCATTATCGATATGTATACGTATACATATAATATTAAGCTTTGTAATATAATATTATGCTATTATAATTTATTCTTAGCTTCCTTCTATATAAGTATAATTTATTATTACAATTCCCTTTCATAAAGTGTGTATATAATATAAAGGAAGCTAAGGCGGCGTACTAATCATACATATATATATCATTAACGTATGCGAGAGGAAAGAACAGAAAGAAAACGGAGAGAGAAGACCAAGAGAGAACGTAAAATTCTTCTGAACCTCCGGCTTCGATTTTTTTTTGTAATCCGTAACTCCAATAAAAAATCTAATCCGGTAAGAGTATTCGTAACCTCTTCTTCTACACGTTGGCACCATTTTTGATTAGTGGAAGTTGACAGTGACATAGTTCATCTTTTCTTTGGGTTTGGCCAACGGGAATTTTAGGAGGCATAAACGATTCTGGACATTTTCTTCTTCAATAGCTCAGCCAAAAAGCTTCTCCGGAGCTTTGAATATTTTGATTCCGTACGAAGGTATGGTTTTGGTTTCTCGTAGTTAACATTTAATGTCACGTGAAAACTCAGGCTAGAAGACCTTAAGATAGGAATGGACTGAATGTATAATTGATGGATTGTGTATATGGAATAGAATGTGTGGTTCAGCTGTTGTTAATAATTTGCTGTTGAAGTTGGTCAGTTTGGAAAAAGATTTAATATTGGTATTTGTTTGATTTTGAAATAATTTGTTACTGGAAATGATTTGAGTGACTGAGAGGTGTTTGGTTTGATAGTTGGGACCCTTGAAGGGTGGCAGAAATTTGAGTCTTAGAGGAGATATTGCCAAAATTTCTTTAAGAATTGGAATTTTGATTTGAGGTAATATTTTAAAAGGAAAAGAGATTATTATGTGGCTTGTGTATTTGAGACTATTTGTTGACCCTCTGTCGCAAGATGTGACCGGACACTTTAACTCTCCGGATTCCCCCATGGGCATGCATATATAT
>NC_029774.3:4674682-4698393 GCF_000817695.3 Arachis duranensis | reverse complement strand
ACAGAACGTGAATTATTAGGTTAAAGTTAGATTCCGAATTAGAATACCTTAGACAACTTACCAAATTTCTGGTTTAGTTGAATTCTTAAGCTGAAATCTGAGTGTCGAAGTTCTAGGAATGCCTCTGGCTTTCCCGAGACCTTTTATATTAACTATGCGGGCACCTTTACCATACTGAGAACCTCCGGTTCTCATCCCATACTATGTTGTTGTTTTTCAGATGCAGGTCGAGAGACACCTCGTTGAGCGTTTGGGTATCTTCCTTACGAGCGAAGAACTGTCTTTTGGACTGTCATATTTTGTTTTAGGCTATGTATATATGTTTATAGAATCTCCGCATGTATATTTTGTGTTTTGTCCCTCCTAGAGGTCGATTTGGAGATACAGGGGTTTATTTTGTGGTTTGAGTTTTATTTTGGGTTGTATATATACATAATTATATACTCTGGTCGGCCTTAGCTTCGCAGGTCGAGTCTGGAGCTTGCTATCTGAGTTTTGGAACTCTGATAATGTATATAAATGTGTTCAGTTATATTTTGATTTTACCTGTCCGTTTTACGAATACACATGCGAGTGTGTCACGATTTTCTGTTTATCAATTTGTTTAGCTTGTTCTTCAAGGCTCCTAAATATGATTTCACCCAACTATATCTATGTAGATATCATTTTCTTTTAGAGGTCGTAATACCTTGCCACCTCTGCTTTACGACTTAAGCGTAAGGCCCTGTGTGGTAGGGTGTTACACCTAAACCATTCAAAAACTTAAATAGTCTTTGTTTAACCTCCTATTAGAGCGCCCGCACACCCACCTACTTATCTAATATTAATGTCAAGATTTATTCGTCAAAACTGTCATCACAACAAATACAAGTTTTCCAACAACAAAGTATGTCATATCTATCAGTCTCTGTCAATCATATTAACTTAATTTTGCAAGACTTCAAAATCATAAATACTTTACCGTTTCTGGGTATACACTTCCGTTGCAACATGTGCCATTCGAGACTACATCCCAGCAGCTTTTACACGAATAAATCATCATTTTAGAAGATTCTCCAAGCTGTAAATATTTATTGACAAAATGAAACAATTGTAAATTAGACTCAGAATGGTTAAATTACCCAATAATTGCTAACAATAACATCGAGACCAAATAAATCGTTTAAGTAGCAATACTGATTCCTTTCTCTAGCACAATATCAACTATTCTCTTAATTTATTTTCAACATGACCACTCAAAAGAACTATTATTAAAAGGGAATAACTTGATCTTGAGTTACCATTCTATTGCGTAAATGTTATTGCCTCATTTCACAAAAAAAAAATTGAAAGATGTTTTTAACACCAGTATAATTCTCCATACTTAATCATTCTCACATCTTTCCTAAAAAAATTTATAAACATTAATTATTTGCTATAACTTCGCATATTCCTAATATGTCTCTAAGCAGCATACAATCCATTGGATTGCTAAATGGTTCAACTAATCCATTCATTTTACCAAAACATCAAGCCATAGATTACTATTTGCCGTCTTCCAAAATTTGGGTTAGAAGGAATGATAAAACTAATCCCCTTCAGAGTTCATAGGTCATCATTTCACAATACAAAAGAATTCTAATACAACCTCATTTGATTTAGTGGTCAAATCTATTTAAGAACATCCGTTAGACACAAATTAGTTTGGCAAAATAACCTTTTGTAATAAAAACTGCCTCAATCCGCTTAGCGACACCACATCACCTCCAAAGACATTGATAAGTGGCATAATGGCATAACGGCATAACATGGTGGGCTACTGCGAAACACATTAACATTGTTATGCTATGCAATAATCAAATGGAAAGAACAACATTGTAAATATGTAGTGTCAATATTCAATGGTTGTTGGTTCTCACAAAGCAGGGGGCCTCCATTTTGAAGCCTAAGATTTCAACTCTCCATTTAAAAAAATGTACATCAACAAATTCTTACAACAACAACAACTACTTGCACTTAAGGGATTAATAATTCATTCACAAGATAAATATTCAAGTTGCAAAAAGTTTGACTTTGTTATTTATATTTTAAACACATTATATAACACCAACAGAAGCTAGAATAGATAACTAAAATAGCTGAAATATCAAATAAAGTAAATAGTCTTCAGATTTCTTTTTATTCTTTGATAGATAACATTCCAGCGAATTGAGTCTTCAATTTTAGGTTACCTTCTGAGTTGAATTTTTAATTAGAAAAAAAAATGTGACATGATTATTTTTTTCCCGAAAAAATAACTTCAAATAACCGAGAGAGATTGAATGAGGGCAAATACAACACCTCCAACCACTATTATAAAATCCAAATTTTTTGGATTGGTCCATATTTTCCAAGTTATAAACACGGCTAAAGAACAAATCAACAATGAATCATGTAACTCACAACCAAGTGTAGGGTGATGCCAATTAAAGAGAGTAAATGAAATGAACAGTCCGACTATTACACGATGCAAGGATGTATGTCATCACCGATCGAGAGAGAAAGAGTATGAGATTCCATATACAAGTAGACGAGAAGGAAGTGGATCTACCTTTACAAAATCAGCACAATTCTTATCGTCACCCAGAAAAGTTGTATCTTCAAGCAGTGAACTAGGTTGATTTGGTCACATCTCCAAACTCCAACCCTCCCGATTCTGTTTATTATTCATGGATAAAGACAAACCTTTAGTCATTTTATTGAAATTGGTGAAGTAAATTTTCTATAAAAAATACTCCATCATTACAATTGATCAAAAGCTATCATTCAAATTGGATGCAGTCAGTTTTAACTTGACTACATAAATTCCTTGATTAATCATACAAAAAATGATTTTTCTATCTATATTTTCGAAAACTAAACTAAATTTTTTTGGTAGAGTCGGAGTTTTCATCTTGCTTATTACAGAAAATAACCAGCAAAAAACTCATCTTTCATGCATATATCATCTGTACCTACGGTCGACACAGATTTTTAAAAGTTCCTGCCATACCAGTCAATAAAAAATCCTGATTCTCACCCTTTGATGAGCTCCAACAACGAACAAAAAGAATGAAATCCAATAGAATTTCAAAAAATGTAGAGACCACTATGCTAACTTTTGCAGGGGACGGTTTGGGTGCTCCAGGGTCTTCGTGAATGGTGAAGAAAGGTTAATTGGCTCTGATATGACACAAATTTCTTTTCATTTTATTGTGATCTACCGGTTTAACCGGTTATTTTGGTTGTTACATGTGTAGTAGATAGAAAATAAATTCACTTTACATGATATTATCAGAACTGTCTACCTGAAGCTAAACTTGATTTTCGTCCTATAAATATTCTCAACTAACAAAAGGATATATTTGATGAATGTGGAGTTAGTTCTAAATATCATAGAATTTAATTTGGGTCAATAAAACCCATCTCTTATTGGTTGAATAAGTAGATATCAATCAATGTGCACTGTTTTCTCAGAAAAAGCATAAAATCATGCACAACTTTTTATTCTAAATGTTTAAATTTTTAACATAAAATACTAAAATGTGTCAACACTTACTCATAAAAAGACACATTTTATTATAGAATTTCATAAATAATTAACATGTCTTCTCTGTCAACAGTAACCCCATAACTAATGTAGAATTAGATTGCATTAGTTAAATATTAAAAACAATATACCAAATTTACAGAGAAGAAAACTCAAATAAGTTTATTATTTTGTAACTGAATATGTTACGACAAAATCTTCTTAAACCAACATTAAAGGATTTTTTCTATTGGTAAGTCATATTAAAGACATTGTCAATATAACATATATTAACTTTCAATTAAAATTTATTAAAAAAATTTCCTTAGGACTGAGCCTTTATTTGGTAAAACTTTTTGAGGAGGTGCTTAAAGGTACAAACACCTCATTTTATTTGTTTTTGGTAAATTAAAGAGTCAAAGTACTTGTACGTACTTGCAGTTGCAGCTTCTAAAAGTTAGGGTATTTCCGAAAGAATCTGAGAGGGAGCTTTTT
Source organism: Arachis duranensis (assembly GCF_000817695.3). Taxonomy (NCBI): domain Eukaryota; kingdom Viridiplantae; phylum Streptophyta; class Magnoliopsida; order Fabales; family Fabaceae; genus Arachis; species Arachis duranensis. The sequence goes on along the minus strand of NC_029774.3, from coordinate 4,694,372 downwards.
AAAACTGACTTCTGCTTACCAAATCTTATTTATTTTCTTGCACATATTTCCTGGACATATTTCTGGCCATGATATTGCCATTGGAATCCTCATGTATTTCTAACTTCTCATCCTAACCTTCACCAACTCTAACACAATCTTTATTTATTTTTTATTTTTCAACCTAATCTTCATAAATACATCTTTATCACAAATACTTATATAAAACTTTAATGTTCAAAAATAAAGAGTTTATTTATTATGTTTATGTTTATTATAAATTTTTTATTTTAAAATATTATATCAAATTTTAAAGAATTTAAAGCAACAAATTATTTTTCATTATAAATATGTATCTTCTAAATTTTTAAAAGTTGTTTTACAAAACACAATTGTGGTACTTATACTTATTAAAAGTCATTTTTAATTTGATTTTACCAAACGCAAGTGCTGCAACTTTTAAAAAACTGTCTTTTAAAATACAGCTTTCATAAGTCGCATTGGAAAAGTAAAAATTTTACCAAACAAAGCCTAAGCAATTATATAAAACAGTCGTTGTTGGAAAAATATTAATTTTTAAGAAGCATATAATAATATAAGTTTCGATCTTATTTCTTATTATTATATATGGGTTTAATTATTCTGTTGGTTCTTATAGTTTTGTACGATTTTTAATTAGGCCCCTATCCCTTTTTTTTCTTTTAATTGGATTACTGCACTAATTTTTTTTTTAATTAGGTCCCTCTTGACAGTAATTGACTTAATTTTACTGGGACCCAACTAAAAAAATAAGATGCACGGACCCAAATAAAAGAAAAAAAAGTGTAGGGGCTCAGTTAAAAAAAAAATATCAGTCCAAAAACTCAATTAAAAGGAAAAGAAGGTATAAATACCTAATTAAAAACTTCGCAAAATTATAAAGATCAATAGAGTACTTAAACCTTAAATATATCAATGAACCGTTAAAATTCTTAGAGGAAGTGTCACTTTAAGCAGGAATTTCACATCTTGAAAGTGAAAACAAAACTGTTTTTGTTTTGAGCTGAAAATAGAGGTAAAATCCTTTACCCATTATTATCAAGTACATCTGTATATCAAAGGTCATATGCCACTTAAACAAATCACATATAATATAAGCTACTTATGAGTATCATAGAATATAAGTGAATTACTTGGATTTTAACAAGAGCAGACAACTTGATTGGTTTCAGTCTCCACTAAGCGGAAAAATCGATTGTTAACTCTGTCAATAAATCATACATTAATTAAGTTTGAGAATTGAAAATTGAAGATAATTGATATGATGATTAGGTGTAGATCGAGATATAAGATATAGGTTTGCTAACTCAGCCACAATAAAATGAATTTGTAAGGGTATTAGTTAGATTATGATCATGCATTAATTACATGAAAAGATCCATGTTTGAGGATTAACTTTGGAAAGCATTGTCCATTAGCCATTGTCCAAAATGTTCACACTGGATGGAATCTAAAAGTATTGTTAGCTTCACGTGTATAAAATAATGAAAGATATTATAATCCTAGGAAAAGTAACAGCTATCCTCTATACAAAAATAGGAAAAGAAGGAAAAAGAGGAAATGTTCTCTGTCAACAGCACAAAAATGCTCCCCAGTTTCAACCAAATCAGAGATCAAAAGTAAATTCTAGATTGCAGTGCACACTAAACTTATAACCTATATCCTTTTTCCAAGACATGCATGTTGCATTTGCCTCTACTCTGTCTTTTAATCCCTCTTTCTTCCCATACAAAACATTTCATTCATGTTTCAATGTTTCATTCAAGTATTCATTAACAAACTTCAGAATTTTTACACTTTCATAACATTATTAAACAAACTAACAACGCTTGGAAACTATCAGTAGGGTCAATACCAGTTCAAAAAAAATAATAAAGGAAGAGTGAGATACACACACCATATATGATACATAGAGAAAAATAAGTTTCCCCAATTATATTAGATAATGGAAACCTAACAATTATAAGATTTAAACTGACATCAAGCATTATAATATTGCTTCAGCACCAAAATTAAATGAAGTTAAGAGATACATTCATAGTGAAAACAAAAATTTATATCAGTTTTTTTTCCCTTTTTTTAGGAAATTTTCAATTGGAGGATGGAGATACCCAATGGATTTTTTAAGAATGTATTTTCAATGAAGCAGTGAATTTGCTTAATGAGTAAACTTATTTTGTGAACATTTAGGCATCAGCTATATTGAAGATAGATTGTGTAGCATTTCATATTTTTTTCCATTATCTGTTACCCAGTGTATGTAGGTCAGAGAAGAGTCAATATAGATACTGTTTAAGAAATACATGAAGATCCTAATCAAAGGCATGATTTCAATACATGTTATGAATAGGTGACGGATTTTTTTTCTCAGGTGATAATTGCAAAATTTGTTACAAGATTTACCTTGGACCAAAATCATTTGATGGCTATAGCTGAAGAAGACAAACAGTCTTAATTGATAATATGAAAGTGAACAATTGCAAAACAATCTCAATCAAAGGAACACTCACTGGGACTTGCAGATCTGAAATTCATATCCCAGTACAATGTTTATGCTGATAATTAGTGAAGTTCTTCCTGAACTTTCGCTGCTGTGGATTAGAAAGGAAGAAGTTTTGATGAACTGTTGTTTATGCTTTTTTTTTTTTTTTTTTTTCAAAAAATGAAACATTTAAATTCAATCTTCTAATTTTACATACTATTTATATATATATTTTTATATGTATTAGCGGTGGGGACAAAATTTACCGTTAACTGTCCCTTTTAGTATAATTTGTAGGTAATGGGTAACTTTAAACCTTTTTTATAAATAATAGGTGCTGTTATGGGTTATATGTAATGAAAAAATATTGGGCCTAAAAAATTTATTAATGTGAGTCCAAAAAAAACTAATAATGGGCCACTAATAGAATAGGCTATAAAATGTTACAATAAATTTTTATATTTTTATATAACAAATGTTTTTGGTACTCATAGATTACATGTATAATAACATTCAAAATATAATAAAAATATTTTACAATGAATTCACAAATGCCCCGCGCGTAGCGCGGGCCTTCCACTAGTACTAATAGTGTGAGGTAGAGAGAAGCACATCAAGCCACGTATCACTCTTCTTCTCTTGACACATATAGTAAGTATAGTATGCTTTTTTCAGCTGTAAACACCATAGAATTTCCCTAAATCATAATGTCGCTTTTGCTTTCAACATAATTGACTTTCCCTGGTTCTAAACAATTGACTCTGTCTCCTTCAACTGTTCATAAAGAGTAAAATAGCAACCATTACAATGCAGAAGCAGAACACTTTGGGACTCTTTCACTGAAATGCCAACTAGAATAATTACCTTGTGATAGCGGAAGTTCGTCTTCTTCAATTCGACCAATGGATACCTTAAAATAAAGGTCTTTGGGATTGGTGAGCTCAAAAACACAAATGTCCCCTACATTCAAACTATTGTCTTTTGCAAATCTCTTCCATCCAGAATTGAATTTGCCATGTTCTCCCCCATCATGGACCTCAAGGATGGCTGTCGCTTGCTTCTTCGAATATTTGGATAATTATTGATTTTTGAAAATATAAAAACTACTCTTGTCTAAATTTTTTTTATAAACAATTATGACTTTAGTTTTGAATAGAGAATATAAAATTTAGTCTTTTGTTTATGTGATAATATATGACTGATAATATATAACAGACTTAAAATATGTTGGCTACTTATACATTTTAGGTATATGTCTTTCCTCTAATTTTAAGTTATGACTTAAAAGATGTTGACATGGACAAGTAAAATATAAGTACATTAAAAAATGTAAAGAATGTTATAAATAAGGGGTGAATTACAATATTAATCTCTATAATTTTAATTAAAAATTAAATTATTTCTAAGATTTTTTTTATTTAAAATTATTTCTAATGTTAGGTTTTATTTTAAAATCGTTTTTTCTTGTTTTTCGGATAAAAATATCCTCTTTTTCGTTTCACTTGTATTTTATTTTTAGATAATTTATCTTTACAAAATTCAAAAAAGATATCAAGTGATAAACACAATAACACAACACGGTGCCAATATTCAAAACTAAACAAGAAGAAAGCTACTTGTTATGGTCTTGGGCACACTCGAATGCTACTGTGTCGGCACTCGAACTCACTCAACCTCTTGAGCTAAGACCAAGTCAGCTTAACCCTCAATACTTAGCAAAAAAGTTAGAACACAGGAGAACACAAGAGAAAAGAAGCTTTGGTGAAAAGAACACTTTATTGCTCAAGTGTTTGTTACAAATGATTCATACACATACTCTAACTCTCACCCCTATTTATAGCCATCCACCTCCTCAATGAATGGTTAGAATCAATCTAATCAACGGTCTAGATTAATCATCCAAAACTTTCTTTACAAATATCTATCCTACCACAACTTTCTAAATGTTTCTAGATTATTCCATACCACTCTTTATATTTCTATATACATTTACACTCTTTTAGAATACTCTATGACCTTCCAGAATCTTCTAGAACCTTCTAAGGTATTCCGGGACCTTCTAGGACATTCTAGAACATTCCAGAACCATTTAAAGCATTCCCAAAGACTCCAGAAAATTATACAAACACCGTTAAATCTAACATTCTAAAATTTACCATGACATTCTCCCTCAACTTCTTCCTTGCTTCATAAATCACATTCTCAGGGAAGAATTGTCTTTTCAACTCCCTTTTGAAATCTTCCCATGTGGTTATGTTGCAAGTACTCTTCTCCATATCTACGCACTTTCTCCTCCACCACAAAGTAGCTTTATCAGAAAGGTAGAGAGCTGCAGTGCGTACCTTTATTGCTTCTTCGATCACCCCTTGGCCTTCGAAGTACCTCTCCATTTGCCATAGGAAGTTCTTCACCTCTCGAGCGTCCCTCACGCCCTTGAACTCTTTTGACTTGGGGAGACCAATCTTTGTCGTCTCCCTTATAATAGTTGGTCGTGATTTTGCCTCCTCGAACCAAACTCGAACTTCCTCAAATAGCTTCAAGAAATTCTCAAGCTTCTCTTTGATTTGGAGCATGCTTTCTTTGAAAACATCTAGTTCTCCCAACACGTGAGACTCGAGGGTCTCCTTGTCATGTTCTATCTTTTGGAAGCGCTCATCCATAGATGATAGAACATTCTCCAACATAGAAACTCTCTCTTCTAAGAAGTTAGAGTACTTACCTCTCGACTCACTTGAATAACGGGTCTTCCTTCCTCCCCATTGAGAAGGAATAGCATCCCTTCCCCTTTGAGACTCAACATGTTCCATGGTTACACTAGAAGCCATACCCACAAACCACTTGTGCTCTCTTTCGAACCTTGCTCTGATGCCAAATTTGTCACGGCCTTGGATACACTCCAACGCTACCGTGCCGGCACTCGAACTCACTCAACCTCTTAAGCTAAGAACAAGTTAGCATAACCCTCAATACTTAGCAGGAAAGTTAAGAACACAAGAGAATACAAGAGAAAGGAAGTTTTGGTGGAAAGACCACCTTATTGCTCAAGTGTTTGTTACAAATAATTCACACACATTCTCTAACTCTCACCCCTATTTATAGCCATCCACCTCCTCAATGGATGGTTAGGATTAAATCTAATCAACGGTCCAGATTAATCATCCAGAACATTCTTTACAAATATCTATCCTACCATAACTTTCTAAATATTTCTAGATTATTCCATACCACTCTTTATACTTCTATATACATCTACATTCTTCTAGAATACTCTATGACCTTCTAGAGTCTTCTAGAATCTTCTATGATATTTCGGGACCTTTTAGGACATTTTAGAATGTTCCGGAACCATCTAGAGCATTCCCAAATACTCCAAAAAATTATACAAACGCCGTTAAATCTAACCTTCTAAAATTTACTGTGATATACTGCCACGAAGAACAAAAGATTTTTGTTCTTTGATTTTTCTCTTTCTCTTCACAAATTTTGGTTTTGCTGTTTGATTTTTCTCTTTCTCTTCGTATATTTTGGATTTTTTAATTAAAATAAGTCAAAGGTGACGGCCGGAAGTGATTGAGAGAATTGGAGTTAAGGGTGCTAACGAGAGAGGTGAGGAAAAAAGGGTAATTTTGTCTCAAAAATGATTTTAAAACAAAATTTAGCATTAAATTATAATCATATCCTAATATTTTATTAATATTTAAATAAACTAATTTTTAAATATTTTAATGTCTTTTTTATTTATATAAACATTAAATGTTTTGTATTAATAAATTAATAACACATTTTTCTTAAATTTATTTAAAATATAAAAATAAAAAATAAAATTAGATACACAGAAATATACAATCATTTAAAAAATAAAGTAACTAAAAGTTTAAATAAAACCAGAATAATATTAAGACTGAGAACATATGAATAAATATTTATAGAATCAATTTCTTAAGTCAATAATTTTCTAAAAATGAGTAATTTCAATTCTCAACAAGAAAGTATTTTTAACTTTAATTCCCTAATAATCCAATCAAATAGTAAAATAATGAAGAGTTATATTCTATCTAAAATAGAGTTGAAACTATTGATAATATTCTATCTAAATGAAGAGTTGTAAGGAAGTTATCCTTCGACCTATGAAATTCATACTTGTCATCATATTAATCGTCTCTAAATCCAATTTTGTAATCCAATTTATTCGTTTGGAGATATCAGAACTGGTCCAAAAAAAATTTAATATTTTTTTTATGATCGTCCAATCAAAATCATGTGTTTACATAACTATTTAATACATTACTATAATTCTTAAATTATTATCAACTAAGTCACACTGATGTTGTTGCTTTGAATTTAACATGAATTAATAATGTTAATAAGATGATTAGCATAGTGATAGAGTCTTTCTTATGTTGAGAGCAATCCTATGGTTCTAACAAGCGGGTTGAATAATGTTGGTCATGTTTATGTTGCAAAAAAAACTCTAGCATAAGGTCTCCAAAATCTTCTCAGGAAAGTAGAACCATTTGCAAAAGACATTGCAATTCTTGAACATAAATCTATATGAATTCGTTGAATTTGTTCTCCCTTGTGCTGTTATATATCCTACAAATCCTTCTGTCATTGCCAACACAACAATAATACATTTAATTAATCAGCAACTCTCATTCAATCCATTTTTTTGTGAAATTTATGATACTTGCAGTTTTAATAGTTACCGTAGTTAAATCATTTTAACATTATTTAAAAAGTATTATTAAAATCAAATTTATATATATTTTTATATGAATTTTACATTAAATTTTAAATCAATTTTTATGATATATAATTCTATAAATATTTATGTGACATTTTATAAGACTTAAAATAAAATTAAACTAAAATTAAGTATTAGAGATGATCTTACTACTAAAAAAAATATTATTTTAACTATAATAATAGACACAATAGCATGCACCTTTTATATTTCAATGAAATTGAATTACCTCAAACAGTGATTGGCTAGTCACCAAAAAAAACAATAATTGGCTAACACCAAAGATAAAATCAACTGCACATTGAATAGTACAAAATTTGTAGTAATATCTTCCTTGATTGTATCTTGCAATTCAAAAAATCAACTCTATAAAAATAATACTTGTCTTCAGTTATCAGTGCAGCTACTGCAGGAACCCTATAATTTTTATTTATGTAACATATTCAAGTTTTTTATTAACTAAGTCTAACTAAATTAGTCTAAAATAACAAAAATCAGCTATGACTAATATTATTCAAAGTCTTATTATTTAACTTGATTAGACTTAGTTTATAAAAAGACTTGAATGTGCCAGAAAAAAATTAAAACTAATATAAAAAAAGATAAATAATACTCTTTTGAGTCGATTTTTAAGAAAAAACATAAATTTTATTTAATTTGAGAATTGATCATTCTAACAATATCTAATATAAAATTCTTAAATTAACTATAAAGTACCAAAAAATTGAGTAAAAAATTATTGTGAAATCAAATTCAATAATTTAATCGAGACAAATAAATTTTATCATCATATACTATTTAAAAAAATTTCAAATTGTAGTAGAGACGCTTGCCCCACGTTTATACACGTGCATCCGTCCCTGAGTGTGATGTTGCTCCCATAAACGTGATATATTAGATTTTCAGCATTGGCTCATTGTAAGTACCATTAGCATGAAGAAATCCAATTCAAGAAGACAAAGAAGTGGAAGTTCCGAAGGAAGTAATAATCAGTCACTTTCGTTTTCATTTTCACTCAGGAACACACTTTTCTTCTCCATTTACAAAATACCCTCAGTTGCTCAGAAAAAAGGTAACTACAACTGTCTCTCCTAATATCCTAATATTGAGTATGTGCCCTTTTTTTTATTTTTCGATATGAACTAGATTATTCTATCATTGAATCTCATTTGTTTTCATTTGGTTTAATCTTTTATCTTTGTTCATTGAAAAAAAAAAAGGTAACAGGAGAATTGAGTTTTGTTTAGGATTTGAAACAGACTCACTTGCATTTTTTTTCACTTTTTTTTGGTGATTTTCAATCAGATTTAGGAATTAAGAATGGATATCAGAGAAATGAAAGATAAAACATTCAAGAAGTTGAGATTCGTTAGATTCCCACTACTCCCGTAAAACCCATTCTTCAAAAAATAGTGCCGATCTACGCACTAGAACAGGAAGATCAACCCCAGATACCCACTTATGGTGATGGAGCAGTTGCATGTTCCAAATTCATAGGTTTTATGAAAAAAAAATGTCCTATATTGGGTCAGAAGGTGGAATGAAAAACATTGTTAGTGAAAACAGTGAAGCTTGTGGAAAGACAGTATCTAGTAATCTTCCTGCACTTGGTCATATGAGTTTTTTTCAACTTATAGCCATGCAAGAAAATGCAGCATCAACTAATTTGAATGCAACCCAATCAGACAATGGATTGATGAATCCAATTTTTTTCATTGGATTCACAAATCAATTACAACAGAGCAATGAACAACTCCGGAAATCTTCAGGGTAAGTCAACCTATTTTATTAACAATTGGTCCTGTTAAATTTAGTAGTTACATTGTAATACAATGTAAACAAATAATGATAATGACAACTAGATAGATTATTTAGTAGTTTATTAGTGTTTATTCTATAGATTCTATGGTGAATACTTCTTTAGTTCTTTTTCTGTTTATGTAAGAAGTCAATTTTTATTTGCATGAGTACAGATGCATACATATGAGTACAAATTTATTTGCATTACTAGATGCCTTATATATGTTTTTTTATCATCTTTTGCCACCACAGGCATATCGTTCCTTGGTTGCTCACAAATTTCATCCTTATCAATGAATATGGAAAAAATAATCTTGTGGTGGAATTTGATGTTGTTTGCACACCAATAAAGATGGATGCCATTCAGGTGGAAAGCACATCACAATCAAAACAAAAGAGAAGAAAGCATCGTCCCAAGGTCATTGTAGAAGACAAACCAAAACGAACTCGAAAAAGAAAAGAATGTTCAGCCCAAAGAAAACTCAACTGGCAAGAGAAAATATGTGAGAAGAAAAGCAATAAACAAGACCCCTACCATTCCAGCAGAAGAAACAATTAAAGACTTAACGCCAGCATTTACAAATAAGTATTGTAAAAGGACTTTATTTGACGGATTTGCTGGCATTGAAAATGCAACCACAGACAAAGACAGTGAAGTTGGAGACAAAATAAATGTAAGACTTCCTTGTGGTATAGTTACTTCCATGAAAGAGGCATCAAAGTCATTGAGAGGAAGGGAAAAATCAGAAGAGAGTCAACCTGTTAAGAGGAACTATACAAGGAAAAAAACATTATCACACGAAGAATGTACTCCGACAGCAGAAGGGACAGCAAGTTGTGACAAAGAATCACAAGATCAATCGCAAAGCAATTCTCCTGAAGCACAACCAATAGAAAAGACGAACAAGAAGAGAGGACAGAGGCCACAATAGGATTTAGTGAAGTATTAATACGTGGACCTAACACAAGATCAAGAAGTAGTAAGAAATCCAAAGAAGAAAGCTCTACAGGTGGACAGAATTCAAATGCATGTATCAACCAAAGAAGTGACATGATGAACATTGTCCATAGTCATGACACACAAGAATTTTGCATATTATTACTTGTCGACACACAATTTCAGAACACATCGGCTAAGAGGATGAGATATAGCAGAAGAAATGCAACACATAAGGTTAGTACTCCTACAGGACTTCATAATCAAAATTCTAACATTAATGCATTTGATTATGATCAAAATTGTTTCATTAATCAGGTATCATATGATCATGAGCTGTCAACTGAAGATATCAAAATATCAAGTATCTTTTCTACAGAAGGCACTTCGCATGAGACAAAGCTGAAAGCTCATTGTCAATTGCAGCTTTGAAGATAACAAAAACAAAAGAAATCAGACAATTGGTAATGAAGAAGTCCAAATACTAGTGACAGGAATATCATTGGGGTACATCATAATGATTTGTCTTTGTACAGAACGAAAATTGAAACAGCGAGTACTTCTGCCACAACAAATCTAAATGAAGTAGAAATGACATTTTCTCCACAAATGCGCGCAGGCTTGATTACACATCCAATTCTGACAGCTCTGAATATAACTCTGATTATGACAACTTCATCTCAAGGGTGAGAACTGAAAAGTTGTGAAGAACTAAATTTCATAGAAAAAAAGAGACATTTTTTATGAACAAATATCAGAAGATGCAGTGGACAAATCATTAGGTATTTTGTTTAATTTTCAAGTTTACTGTGTAAACGAGTTCATAATTAATTTAGTTATAAATATGTTTATAAATATAAAAATATAATTTGTATAGGTATAAAAAAATAATTTTTTAAAATAATAAAAATATTAATAATTTAATTTAGATTAATTTAAAAAATAAAAATTGATATATCTTGTTATTATTTAGATCGAATAGAATTTTAACTAATGTTATAATTGATCATTAAATTTAAAAAATTTAAATATAAAAACAATTATAAAAAATTATGTTTATTTTGTTGGCGTCAAAATTCTCTCTTATTACGCGTATTTTTGTATGTTTTCTAATTTTTCATGGTTTACATGTCCGATTTTTTTATTTATTTTTATTATTTAATTGAATTTAAAACTGCCAAGTACGAGTGAGTACAACTCACCACTATCAAAAAAGAATGTCTTTTTAGTCACAAAAAAAGAATGTTTTTCTTTGAGTAGCAAATGCCAAAGATAATGTTATAAAGATGGCTTATTCTAATTTAAAAAAAAATGTCTTTTTCTCAATTAAGTTGAGTTGGTTTAGTAGTTAATAACTAAATTATTACTGAAATTAATAGGAGTTATATTTATAAAATTTAGAGATTAAACAGAGACAATTAAAAGGTCATAGACTAAATTAAAATTTATATGCAATTTTAAAAAAATTAAAAGCTACGCTCTACCTAGATCAATCTATATGTTAACTTAAAGTCAAACTACATTTACAACAGATTTTTCAGATGTTAAATGTGTTTACATAATGGATGATAATTTATTACAATTGAGATTATTTTATAAGTTTTAAAGTGGTCTCCGACATTAATATAGTATATTAAATTTTTTTTTTTTAAATTTTAATTGCACTAATTACATATCTGAAATTGATAAAAATGTACTATATCAATCTTTTATCTATTTTTTTTTAACAAGGTGCTGATGTAACTTAATTGTGAAATTACACTATAGGAGAGATTTAGGTTCTCATCAATTTTCGTCAGATGAGTCCGAAGGTGAAGGATGAAGAACTTGGAGAAAGGAATGAGAGAGAGATAAATAGAAGAAAAAAGAGCAAATGAAGAAGCTGTTAGTGAATTGAGATTTGCATAATTGGAATTTGCAGAAAAAGAGAATCAGAAAAGATGAGAAAGAAGGAATTTGGTGAAGATGAAAGTTATTTATTCATCATTCATTTTTGCATTACATGCTTATTTTTATATAGTTATACAAGAACTAATTAACTTAATATACTTAACTAACTTTGCTAGTTGGCAATTCTAACTGACTAATGTTAACAAATGTTAACAGCAGCAATTAACTAACTATTAAGTTCAACTCTCTAAGTTTATTATCTCAGGTTACATGTGGACCGATAACGACATAATTTTATATTAAGCATTTTTAACAAGAGACACTACAAAGTTAGGAAATTCCAATATTTGAATCTCCCTAACAATTTGTGCAACCTTATCTTTAAACATAAGAAATAGCTCATGCATCCATGATCCTTTCTCCGAAATGTGCCTTTAAAAGGGGTTCAGTAACAGCTCTAATGTATTTAACTTCCTTCCATTTTCAATCAAATTCTGTCACAACATACATGTTATTCACAAAATATGAATAGCACTAACATACATAAAGGGATCCTGTATTAAGCATTTTTAATAAGGGATATTACAAGGATAGGAAATTTGAATATTTTAGTCTCCTTAATAAGTTGGACAGCCTTATTTTCCAACCTAAGGAATAACTCATCCATTCTCAATTCTCCGAAATGTGCCTTTAAAAGGGGTTCAGTAATAGCTCTAATGTATTTAGCTACAATCTCCCCTCTCATATTCTCATCAACCTTATTCTTATCATTGCCTCCTCCATTTGTGTTGGGGTCCCAATCCTGATGAACCGTTTCCAGTTTCTGAAGAATGAAAGATCCTTCTTCCTCGATTACTTGTTTAACTTCTTCCATTGAAGGGTCATAATTTGGCATATTGAAGCATTCCAAAGTTGCCTTTTCAATCAATTTCTTCAGACAACACACAAAATATGGTATGTTAACATACTATCCAATTAAACTGATCGTGTCGGTTTGGTATGATTTTTAGAACCATGATCTAAAACAAATTGTTTTTAAATTATTTTCTTAATGTGATTTTTAGTGTGTACCTCTAAGAGCAAGTCCTTGAGTGACATGTCAATTAGCTCCCAAGCAGTTCTAATTTCTGAAGTATCTTGTCTTCCAATGAATGCCAAAAGCATGCCACCACCTGTTACCAATTCTTCTGAACGTGATTTCAGGAACTGTTTGAAGTCCTTCTGGAATTGTTCCAAATATGCTTTGTGCATTGACACAGGACTTGTTCTTGTTAAATATATGTTGTCCCATCTAAGTGCTTCTTCTTCTCCTTCAATCAACTTCTCTGGAACCTGAAATTTTTGCACTCTTATCGTCTTTAATCTAATATAATTTGTAGGAAAAACATTACTTCCTATTGTCACTATTGCTGTTCTGTATTTGTTAACATGAGCGAATGTTAATATTTTTTAGAAAAAGTAGAGAGTGCAATACTATTTAAATAATGATCATTACCAAACTAATTAGTAGGTTTTAGTTTGGACTACTTTATTTTTTTTATAAGTTAAAAAATGTATCATTTTCGATTCATTTATTTTTATCTTTAACATTTTCAATTTGTAGCAGCTATCTAGATATTTTAATTTCGTGTCTAATGTTTTAGATGAAGTTAATGTCCAATAGTAATTTTTACATGAATAAAAAGCGTTACGAATAAAATTGAATGGGATTAGATGTTAGTGATATTTCTGAACGAAAATTGCATACCTTAGAAGCAAAAAACATAGTTCATCCTATAAAATTTGTTAGACAAAATGGGTTAGTTTAACATTATATTGTTCACCTGAGAAAGCCAGTGTAGACAATAGGAATAATGGAAGAAGTCGGAAAGAGTCTGTTGTAGAATGTCCCTGGAGTTGCATTAATGAAACATGAACCAATCTTGAGTTCCTTCTTTTCTTCCAATAATGTCTTGTGGTATTGAGGGAGTGATTTGAAAATAGTATTGAAATCATTTTCAAATAGATCATTCAAGTAGAATTGGAAATTAGGTGAACTAAGATTCAAGTTGGAGCTAGTTGTGTCAACAATGTTGATGATATTTGATACAACTTGAAGAGCATTTGGTCCTGAAGAACACCCTAAATCAGCTACCTTCAAACACTTGGGAACAATATTATTATGATAGAGTCTTGTGATACTTTCTTCTAATATTGGTTTTGCCTGGATGATTGCCTTTCTCTGCTTAGAAGAACGCTCAAATTAATTAGTACAAAAGATTCGAAAAAAATAATAATAAGATAATTATTATTTAACAATTTTATATAGAGAGAAAGAGCAGGGGAGAGTGTATGTATAGTACTTGAAAGAAAGAGTTATGTGCATAGCTTTTGTCTCCTACACCACTATTCATGTGCAGCATATTTTAGTCCTTCCTTTGTAGTAATGCACTTGGTACCTAATAATAATAATAATAATCAAATTTTGAAGAAAAATGGTAAATCTAATTCAGAACTGGTTACTTATTAAATTTCCATTTCTTATCTAAAAATGTTAAAATATATAAATTTTGCATAATTTGTTTATTGTTTTAATTTTAACAATTATTGCATAAAGAAAAGAAAATAAAAGAAAAAGGAAGAAGAAGGAAAGCAACTGAATAAAGAAAAAAGAAGAAGAAGAAGAAGAAATAATCCAATCCAATGTATATACTATACTTACGTTCTGTTGAACCCAAGATAATTAAGGTGCTCATTTGTTACGTGTTTGCTGGTGTTATGAATTCTCTGATGAATGAAACAATGCAACTTACTAAATCTATTTATAGAGGCTCCTTTACATAAAAAAATTTTATATATGGATTTAATTACGTAATTTTATGTGAACAAAAGTAATTATTTTTATATATATAAATAATTATTTAAAAATATAAATATAAATAAAAAATTATATAAAATATTTTATGCTCGATTAAAATTAAACTCTTTTAAAATAAGCATAGACTTTTCCATTGATATGATATTATAACTAATAAGGTCTACCAGCGTTGCGATGTCTGAATTGATATTTGTATTTTTGTACAGCAGCTTTTAACGCGTTTTTAAAAAAGAAATATTAAAAAATTAGTAAATTTTATGATTTGTAGTAATTAATTATTATTAATATTAACTGAATTTTAATAAAAATACTGATATCTAAACTTTTATTTCTAAAACATTTGTACAGGAACAACTATCAACATTAGAATATCACGTGTATTTTTGAACTGTGGCAATAGGTTAGTAGGTTTCTGTCCATGCCGCCAATTTGTCTTCTTAATTTTGTTCTTTCATATGCGGGGACGGATACAGTTTAATTAAATCCGAAACCAACCTAAAAAGTTAATGGGTCTGTTTTTTCCGACCAAAAACGATTCCAAATAAATCAGATTAAACCGATTAATTTAATATAAAATTATTATATTTTTAAAAATTAAATTTGTATTACACTCTATAAAATCAGAATTTACTAACTATATCTCGGTCACGTCAGGATAAACAAAGAAACAGATAAGTAATCGTTCATCATGATAATAAATTTTCAAGAATCTTGACTAAAATCGAGATTCACTCCAACAAATCACCAAACGGATCAGACCCAAAAAAACCTATAAAAATAGCAACCGCTGAAGTGAATCAACACAAAACAAAATACATTCTGACTACATGCACACAAAAAGGCATTTTACTCTGATATTTGATTGCTAAAAAATATCTTTTACTAACTTGAGCGTTGGAGTCCTTTTTGTAGGTATTCCGCTCGGTCCGTGCTCAAGCAAGGTGCTCTCCATCGCAGGCAAGAACTCTTCTCCGGTCACACCCGGAGTCTGACGAATAGCTTGGAGAAGAGTATCCTTGCACGAACATTTGGCGCCCATCGTGGGGCCATCCCTGCATCTTAATCTTTTTCAAGCTAACAACATTACATTTGCCTTGTGTATTCTCTCCTTTTTGCAAGGACCGAACTATGACGGGCCATTCGGTAACTCCTTCGAATAATCCTACCAACGCCGACTTATTGGCCGCGAACGCCGCCCTGCTTGCAGAAAACCAACGGATGGCTGAACTATTGGCAGCAATGCAGAACAATGACGAACAAAAAAACAAGAAAGAAAATACTGATCAACATGAAGAACGCCAGTCAGAATCAAACGCTAAAACAGAGGAAACTCACTCTAGAACAACAAGATGGCGAACTAATCCCTTCTCGGAAGAGATAATGAGCTTTAAAATGCCCAAGAATTTCACACTTCCGATGACGTTAACGCCATACAGGGGGATCAGAGATCCTAAAATTCACGTTACGAAATTTGAATCAATGATGTTTCTCAATAGCGACTCCGATCCCATCCTGTGCAGATCTTTTCCAACCTTTTTAGATGGAGCTGCTTTATTATGGTTTTCTAACTTACCTACAGGATCAATATCAAGTTTCGACGAGTTCACTAAATTGTTTATAAACCATTTTGCAGCATCAAAGATCTATGTGCGAGACTCGGATTATCTCAGCACAATCAAGCAAGGTCAGCAGGAGAGCTTAAAAGAATACATGACGCGGTTCACAGAGGCAGCCATGCAAATTCCCAACCTTAACCCCGAAGTGCAGTTACATGCCATAAAAAGCGGACTTCGCCCCGGAAAGTTTCAGGAAGCAATAGTGGTGACAAAACCAAAAACGCTAGAGGAATTCCGAGAAAAAGCCCAGGGCCAAATAAAAGTAGAAGAACTGTGAGAGGCCCGAAGGATCGAAAGGCCAGCCAAAAGGGAAGACAAAAAGCCCCACCGAACTATGAGCAAAGATCCCAGGAAACCATTCAAATTAGCGTCGAAGTTTGACTCATACACAAAATTTAACACGAAGAGAGATGACATAATCAAAGAAATTTTGCACAACAAGTTGATCAAACCGCCGAGCCGGGCAGGCACTGCGCTTTCCATCAGAAATTCGGCCACACAACCGATGAATGTGTGGTGGCGAAAGAACTATTGGGGAGACTGGCAAGGCAGGGACTCTTGGACAAATACATCTCGGCCAGAAAGCAACAAGACACAACAAGAGAAGCAGAGAAAGAAAGCAGACAAAAACAGGTCGAGATACCCCCATCCAAAGGGGTAATCAATTACATCTCAGGGGGCTTCGCAGGTGGCGGGGCCTCAACCTCGGCAAGAAAGAGAAGCTACCGAGCTATGATGACGATGGAAGGAGTCCGCCCAGAATGGCATTCCTCGGTCCCAACCGCCCGTGTCTACTTCAGCACGTCCGACTTCAAAACGTCCTATCCGAATTTGGATGACCTAGTTGTCATCTCAATTCACATGGGAGAGTTAACAATAAGAAAGGTCATGTTGGATCTGGGAAGCAGTGCCGATGTTTTATTCTACTCAACCTTAAAAAAGATGCATTTCAGCGATAACACACTTCAGCCATCACCCGGAGAATTGGTAGGGTTCTCCGGGAAAAAGGTGTCGGTCTCAGGATATATCTGGCTGAGAACAACAATTGGAGAACCCCCAAACACCAAAACACTAGATATCCAATTTCTAGTAGTTGACCATCCCAGCCCTTACAATATTATCCTAGGGCGACCATCATTAAACGCCTTTGGAGCAATTGTTTCAACAGTACATCTTTATGTAAAATTTTCCGACCACAAGGAAGAAGGAAGACACACCACGAATTCATGCAGTGTATAACTCGGAAAACGTGCTGACTTTACATGGACGCCAGCAGACATGCCAAGGATCGATCCCAACCTCATCTGCCACAAATTAGCGGTTAGTCATAACGCCCGACCTATACGACGAAAGAAAAAAAATCTGGGAGAAGAAAGAAGGAAAGCGACCGAAGCAGAAACAAAAAAGCTTCTGGAAGTAGGATTCATTAGAGAACTTCGATTTTCAGCATGGCTGGCAAACATCATCATGGTGCGAAAAAGCTTGGGAAAATGGCACATGTGCATGGATTTTACCGATTTGAACATGGCCTGCCCAAAGATGGCTACCCACTCCCTAACATAGACAGATTAGTAGACAACACCTCAGGATTCCCCGTACTCAGCTTCATGGATGCTTACTCAGGCTACAATCAAATTCTCATGCACCCAAGGGACGAGGAAAAAACGGCATTTGTCACCGATCAAGGAAATTTCTGTTACAAAGTAATGCCCTTTGGGCTAAAAAATGCAGGGACAACATATCAGCGGCTAATGAACAAAGTATTTAGAAACTGAGATATAGGTCGACTAAGCTCAACTTGCTAAAAAACCCGCGCCCAGGCAAGTCAAGTTTGGGGGCTATGTACTACACCCTATAAAATCGGAATTCACTAACTATATCTCGGCCACGTCAGGATAAACAAGGGAACAGATAAGTAACCGTTCACCATGATAACAATTTCCCAGGAATCTCGACGAAAACCGATATTCACTCCAGCAAATCACCAAACGGACCAGACCCAAAAAACCTATAAAAATAGCAACTGCTGAAGTGAATCAACAGAAAACAAAATACATCCTGACTACATGCACACAAAAGGCATTTCACTCTGATATTTGATTGATAGAAAATTGTAAATCATGTTGCTTGTATGCGAAGTTTGTATTCGTAGGTTTTGATGAATGACAAACCAACAAACAACTTGAATGAACAAGCAATGAAGAGTTGAAAGCAAACACAACAAACAACAAGAAACTCAAGTCCACAACATTTGAAGACAAGTATAGAGTCTTAGGACTTAGGTAACTTCTTGTTAAGAACCAATTGCTAAATCTCTCAACACACACTCACAAAATGTTTTGATCTTGCAATTCGATGCTAGCCAAAAGGTTTAAAAACTTGTTTTCAAAAGTACAAAAGCATAGGAATTGACTCCAACAAGTTTGAGATCAATCCTAAGCATTTTGAAGTGATTTTAAGCCATTCTTTGAGGTTTGCATCGATGCACACTCATCTTGCATCGATGCAAAGCATGCAACGACTTGTTGCATCGATGCAAAGATGTTTGCATCGATGCAACCTAGCTGAAAATTCAAATTTCAGATTCAAAAACACATTTGCATCGATGCAAAGTGTTATGCATCGATGCAAATAATTCAAAAACATAAAAAACGGCTAGTTTTGACATAAAGGCTTCATCCCATTAATTTCCCAACGTTTCTAAGGTTTGGGAAATCTATAAATGGATGGATTGAAGCCTTATTTCACAAGTTTTGATTTTAGAAAACTATCTTGTTCATATTCTTTCATCCTACACATTTTTAAGTGATATAATACACAATTTGAGAGAGTAATATCAATTGGTTCAATAGTGCTAAATTTGTAATCACACACTCTTCTAGAGAGCACTCATTTCATCTCAACAATTCTTTGAGAATTGTTTTCTTGTACACCTTGTAAATTGGAGTGTGATCTCCAAGGTTGAGTCAAGAGTTATAAACACTATAATCGGTGAGGATACCAAAGAGGTATACTAAGTACTCAAGGCAAATCTTAGAGAAAGTATCTCTAAGTGGAGTGGGTTAGTATACGAGTGGTGATCATATACCGTGAGGTGTTAGAAACTAAGGACTCGGATTGTAAAAGGTTTTGCGCGAGCACCTTGAAGCTTGGCAATAGTGAAACTTCTCAATTGCGATTGAGAAAGAAAGTGGACGTAGGACAAGGATTGTGCCGAACCACTCTAAATAGCGTTTGCTTCTCTCCAAACTCATCTCTTCAATAATATTGTCTTTTACTTTTGAGCAAATAAATTGTGATCGAAAAATAGCTTCGTAAGTACTTAAGGAGTGGCTTAAGTCCGATT
>NC_029774.3:4642817-4674529 GCF_000817695.3 Arachis duranensis | reverse complement strand
TCAAAAAGATTCATTGTTGTTGCATTACTCAATTCACCCCCCTCTTGAGTAATTGTGCATAGGTTCTACAAAAATATCTTTTACTGACTTGAGCGTTGGAGTCCTTTTTGCAGGTACCCCGCTCGGTCCGTGCTCAAGCAAGGTGCTCTCCGTCGCAGGCAAGAACTCTTCCCCGGTCACACCCGAAGTCTGACGAATAGCTCGGAGAAGAGTATCCTTGCACGAACAAAATTTAATAAATATTAATTTAAATTTATATAAAAATAAATTATTTTAAAATAAAAATAGTATTATATAATATAAAAAATATTAATTAAAATATAAAAATATAATAACTTTATATTGAATTATTTTTATTAGTACATAATAATTCAATGTTAATATAAGATAAATTCAGTTTTGTTCGTCTCCTGGAGATCTCGGGTGCTCGACGGGTTGGGTTATGATGAGAAGGAAAATGGGTGAGGTCCTGGACTGGCTCAGAGTCGTGGGAGATGTGATCCACGAGCTGGAGGCGTTGGAGGGGATGTGATGGGGGGTGGCCACCTGCAAGGACACTCTGATGGTCAAGTCAATATCCGTACGAGATTATGGCCAAATTAGGTAAGAGTGGTGCATACCTCGGGGGGAGAGCTGACATCTCCCCTTTTATACTGCGCTGCGTGGGTCCGTGAATGACCTAGCCCGCTGGCCAGGAAGCTTCTATGAGCTGTCCTAGTCCACGTGGGAGAAGCAGGTCGTTCCAAACTTTGTGTCGGGGCTTCGAGTGCGGCCCCGAGGATACCAACCCGACTGGCGACCTGGGTCGTTCAGACGGCGAGTCGGACGTGTCCCGGGTTGGGTGTTAGGAACCGACCCGTCGGACTCTTTCTACTGTGAGGGATGGTTTGGGTCTGGGTCAGGGGTGGTGCCCCGACCTAACGACTAGTTGGGCTAGACTCTTATCGGTCCGCAACAGTGCCCCCAACGCGCCAGCCTTGAAGTTTGGGGCTCGTAGCTAGGCGCGTTTGTCCTACTCTCCGAGGCGGGATGTGGTCTTCTTCTCGGGAGCTCGTTGATGGCGCTTCGTGTTTCTCACACGTTTTTATCTTGTCTCTGACGCTGCCTCCATGCCTTCTGCGCTGGGCATTAAATGCCCATCATTTCATGATTTGAAATTCGTGTGGAATGGCAAATATGCCCCTGTCTTTTGGCGCTCTCCCCTCGACGGTTACGCTTTTTGGCCCTATTTTGTTTTGTAACCCCCTCATAACTCCACTCTTTTCTTCTTCTTCTTCTTCTCGTCCTCTCACGTTGTTGCTGTTCCTACTTTCTTTCCTGCTCTTACTGCTGCATCGATTTCCTTCTTGCTTCCAGTGCTCCTTCTTTTCTTTGGATCCTTTCAATCTTGTGGATTTTGTATTTTCCTGGTACGTTGTTTTTGTGGTTTTTCTTTGTTTTCCATTTTTCTTTTGGTTTTTGCATGTTCTTCTTTGTGCATTTTTCCCCCATGCATGTCTGGGTTTCTGCTTATTTTTGTTGTTTCTTCTTTTAGAGGGGGCGCCACTGGATTTTTCTTAGGTTTTGCTTGGGTTCTGGGTTAGTGTTAGGTGAGTATAGAGGGTGGTTTAGGGAGTCGTAGTTTGTTTTTGCTGCTTTCATGGTTCCCGACCTCCCGTTCTGACTAAGTGGTGCCCCCACTGTAGGTATGGCTGATCGCCATGTGCTTCCGAATCTGGTTCAGCGGCTGCTAGCCGACTTCATCGACCACTATGTCTGGGTTACTTCTGATGTGAAGGACACCCCTTCTAAGGTCACTCGTGAGAGTCTTCAGGATCTTCGCCAGGCCAGGCTCTTATGCGGAGGAGGACCCGAGGAGGCATTATACCAAGCTTACTTTCCTGCCGATCAGGAGCGTATTTGTCAAAAGAACCTGGCCTCCCCTCGGGTTGTTGACTGGTTATGGGTTTATAAACCCATGTTCACGACCTTGGAAGTTCGTCTTCCCTTCTCTCCCTTCGTCATGGACTTGCTGAATCGGTGCGACGTCGCTCCGTCATAATTGCACCCGAACAGCTAGGCTGTCATTCAATATTTCAAAATGGTTTACGAATACTTGGAGATTTCGGTCTCCGTGAATGTTTTCCTCTACCTTTTCCTCCTTACCAACCCTTCTCGGGAGGGAAAGACCAAGAAAGGGTACATGTCTTTTAGGGCCCAACAAGGTCGGAAGATCTTTGGTCTCCTCGAGGATTCCTTTCATGGTTTTAAGCATACTTTTTTCAAGGTCAGACCGGTTGAGGGCCATCAACTCTTTTGGCTTACGCCGAAGGAGAAAGGCGGATCCCGACTTACTAGAGGTTCGGGGCGGGATCCGACTAACTAATAAAAATATCCTATGACTGGTTGAGCCCGGTTCTTTATACTTTGGTTTAGTTGTTTCACCTTTCTATTGCTCATACTTTTGCTTTCTGATTGCAGTTTTCATGGCTGGCGGAAAAACTACCCTAGCTAAGTTGATGAACCTCATCCGGGATGGTGATGAAGGTGATGAGGACTCCTCGGCAACCCCCTCGACGAGTCAAGATCAGGAGGTCACTGGCGAGACGAGTGGCCAGGTCGCGAGGGTTGAGGCATCCGAGGTCCCTTCTGAGAACACCCCTAGGAACCCATCTGTGGAGGAGGAAGTTCCTTTTGGAAAGGAGACTTGGGGTCTGGTGACAATGACCTGCAGGTCGTTGGCAACTCGAAGAAGAAGAAGCGGGACTTGGGAAAGGCCCTCTGTGTTATGGAAAAGAACTTTGATGCTGGGGGTTTCATCGAGTCCCAATTGCTTCTTGGTACTGAAGAGTTCTTCCAAGATGCCGACCTTGCAAGTCAGGCGAGGTGGATCTACCGTAGTCTTCTCCGTGCTGCTGCTATTGCCAAGAAGGTGGAGCCTGTCTTGGGAAATATTCATTCCATGGAAGGGAAGCTTCGGAACTCCCAGAAGGATCTGACTGATTCGAGATCCCGAGAGGAGTCTCTGAAGAAAAATTTATCTGAGCAGGAGGAGAAGGCTAAGGAAGATGCCAAGGAAATCAATAGGTTGGTGGAGCGGGACATCGCCTTGATGAAAGATTTGAATACTTATCATGGTGAGACTACCGCTGCTGAGAAGAAGATTAAGGATTTGGAGGAGAAACTGAAGTTGGCAAAGGACTCGGCAGCTGCTTCCCGTCAGGAAGCGGCCTTACTGAAGAAGAAAAATAAGGAGATTGCTAAGGGGGCCCAGGAGGCCGTGAAGCTAACTGAGGAGGGGATTAAGCTTCAAGTTGCTGTGTTGGCTCCTGTCCTCGACCTTTCTTAAGTGGGTGCTCTCAAGACGGTTGAGGGTGGAAAGATTGTTGATATCCTTAAGCCTTGAGATGGACTCCTCTCAGCTGTTTATTTTCCTTGCCTTGTCGTTGTAATTTTTGCTTTTTATTTTTGGGCCTATTTAAGGCGCCTTTGATTGTAATGAACACTTTTGATGCTTTATTTTGATTAAGCCGTTTTATGATAATTGTTCGCTTGCTCAGGCCGTCGTGGCTTTGCCTACTTTATTATTTTTGCTTATCGGGGCCGTCGTGGTCTTTTGGTTTACCTTTTTATGGTATTTACCGTTTTTGTCGCTAGTTGTTTTTCGCATAAATCTTGCAAAAGACAAATTTATTATATATGCATATATAGAACTTGAAACAAAGAAGTGATGTAATACACAATTAAAGGAGATAGAAACGAAGGAAAATGGAAAGAATTAAGGTGGATGTGGCGGGGTTGTCAGACTGTCGAGCCGCTTTCCCTTATGAGTAAAATCTTTTTAGGTTTGTCATGTTCCACATCCTTGGCACATCGATTCCATCCAATCTTTCCAGCTTGTATGCACCTTTGCCGTGGACTTTTCTTACCCTGTAAGCACCTTCACAGTTTGCGGCTAGCTTGCCTTCTCCTGGCATTGGAGGCCTTATGTCGTTGCGTCTTAAGACCAAGTCGCCTTCCCCGAGGCTTCTTTTTAGTAATTTGCCATTGTACCTTAGGGCTATTCTTTGCTTGATTTCCGTTTCGGTCAGGTACGCCATTTGCCTTGTTTCATCAACCAAGTCTTTTTCAATTGCCTTGTTTCCCCTCCGAGGAGTAGCCTTGGACTTGGCTCCCTGACTTCGACAGGGATGACTGCGTTGACCCCGTATGTGAGTCGGAAGGGGGTTTCGCCAGTAGATGATTGGGGGAGATTCTGTAAGACCATAAGATTGAGGCTAGCTCGTCTGCCCAACAGCCCTTCTTCCCTTCAAGTCGCTTCTTTAGCCCTTTCAAGATGACTTTGTTGGCCGCTTCTACTTGGCCGTTGCTTTGGGGTGCTCGACTGATGAGAACTTTTGCTTGATCCCTAGTCCTAAGAGGAATTATTTGAACTTTTTGTCGGTGAACTGTGTCCCATTATCTGATATGACGGTTTCTGGGATTCCGAACCTGGTGACTACTTGCCTCTACATGAATCTTTGGCAATTTGCTGAAGATATGCTGGCTAGTGGTTCGGCTTCCACCCATTTGGTGTAGTAGTCTATGGCTACTATCAAGTATTTCACTTGGCCTGGCCCAGATGGGAATGGTCCTAAGAGGTCGACTCCCCACTAGGCAAAAGGTCGAGGCGGCATCATCAGGCTGAGCTCTTCAGGTGGAGTTCTGTGGAAGTTAGCGTTTTCTTGTCATTTTTTGCATTTCCTAACGAACTCTTGAGCGTCTGACATCATTGTGGGCCAGTAATACCCTACCCTGATGATCTTTCTTGCCAATGATCTTCCTTCAATGTGGTGACCACAACAACCCTCATGGACTTCGCTTAGGACGTAGTCCATTTGGTCGGGATGTAGGCATTTGAGCAGGGGCTGGTGGAGCCCTCGTTTGTATAACTGCCCTTGTATGATCACATATTTGGGAGCTTCCCTCCTGATGGCCTGTGCTTCCTTCTCATTTTGTGGTGCTTCGCCGTGCTCCAGATATCGGAGGATGGGGTCCATCCAAGAGGGGGAACTTGGTGCTTGGGCTGCGCATAGAATGACTGCTGGTTCAGTTGCCAGCCCTTGGATTAGATATCTGTTTCCTGCCTTAGGCTTGGTGCTTGCTAGCTTGGAGAGGAGGTCTGCTCGGGCGTTCCTTTCTTTAGGAACGTGCTGGACTATGACTTCCTCGAAGCTCTTGCATAGTTCGTTTACCTTCTCTAGGTATTTTTGTAGTAGTGTATCCCTGGCCTCGTAAGTGCCGTTTATTTGGGATGTGACGATCTGGGAGTCACTACTAACTTCTAACCTTGATGCTCCGACCTCTTTAGCTAAGATTAAACCTTCTATCAATGCTTCATATTCGGCCTGGTTGTTGGAGACTGGGAAATCGAACTTTATGGACTGCTCGTAAGCTATTCATGTCGGGTTCTCGAGAATGATCTCAGCTCT
The DNA here is from genome assembly GCF_000817695.3 of Arachis duranensis. Lineage (NCBI taxonomy): Eukaryota > Viridiplantae > Streptophyta > Magnoliopsida > Fabales > Fabaceae > Arachis > Arachis duranensis. Next base: position 4,669,079 of record NC_029774.3, on the reverse strand, counting down.
ACCGAATGTTTGGTTGGATGCTTTGTCAACGTGGAGCCTCCACCGTATGTCTCGTCAGGTGCTTCCCCTGTGACTTCTACCAGAAAAACTGCCATCGCCTGGGCTTTGATTGCCTGCCTGGGTTCGTATTGTAAGTCGTATTGGGACAGCTCTACTGCTCATGCCATCATTCTCCCCGCCAGGTCGGGTTTCTAGAGGACTTGCCGAATGGCCTGGTCGGTTGTTAGGATGATCACGTACCCTTGGAAGTATTGTTTCAACCTTCTAGACGAGGTTAGCAGGGCGTAGGCCAGTTTTTCCAACTTGAGGTACTTCAGCTCCGCCCCTTGGAGTACTTTGCTGATGAAGTATATTGGTCGCTGGGTCTTGTCTTCTTCTCGGACAAGGACTGCCGCCATGGCTTGTGAGGTTACTGCTAGGTATAAGTACAGGGGTTCTCCCTCTCTGGGTTTACTGAGCACGGAGGTTCTGAGAGTACCTTTTTGAAATGGCAAAACGCTTCTTCGCATGCCGGGGTCCACTCGAAAGTGATTTCTTTTTTCATTAAGTTGAAGAATGGGATAGCTCTTTCTTCCGAGGCCCCGAGGAACCGAGATAGGGCCGTGAGTTTCCCGGTGAGTCGCTGCACGTCTTTGACACCTCTTGGGCTTGTCATTTTGAGGACGGCTTCGCACTTGTCTGGGTTGGCCTCTACCTCTCTTTGTGTTATCATGAACCCCAGGAACTTTCCAACCTCCATGTCAAACGCACACTTGAGTGGATTGAGCCTTATCTTGAATTTTCTCAGTGCTTTGAAGACGGCTTGGAGGTCATTTACGAGGTTGCTTAGTTCTGCTGTTTTCACCAAGATGTCGTCAACGTAAACTTCTACCATTTTGCCGATGAGATCGTGAAAGACTCTGTTCATTAGTCTTTGGTAGGTGGCCCTTGCGTTCTTCAACCCAAGTGGCATTACCTTGTAGCAATAGGTGCTTCCTGGCGTTATGAACGCCGTTTTCTCCTCATCTGGTCAGTGCATCGGGATCTGGTTATAGCCAGAGTACGCATCCATGAAGCTGAGGAATCGATACCCTACAGCCGAGTCAACCAAGGTGTCAATGTTGGGGAGGGAAAAAGAGTCTTTAGGGCATGCTTTGTTTAGATCGGAGTAGTCAACACACATCCTCCATCTTCCGCTGGCTTTTTTGACTAGGACGACATTGGATGGCCATGTTGAGTACTCGAGTTCTTTGATGAACCCTGCTTCTAGTAGTTCGCCTGTTTGTTTGGCGACCTCATTGGCCCTTTCTTGGGACATCTTTCTCCGCCGCTGGGCCACTGGTTTGACGGCTAGTTGGTGGGACATGACCTCGGGATCCAGGTTCGGCATGTCTGATGGCGTCCAGGCAAAGAGGTCGCTGTTCGCCTTTGCAACCTTCATGAGGGGTCCTTTGAGTTCGTGGGGTAGGTTCCTGTTTATGAAGGTAAACTGTTCTGTCGACTTCCCTATCTGGAACCTTTCCATGTCCTCTTCTGGTTCCGGCCTTGGCTTGTCCTCCATTCTGACGTCCAAGTCTGCCAAGAACACGCCGACTGCCTTCTTGGACTCCTTCCTTAACGAGAGACTGGCGTTGTCGCAGACGACCGCCACTTCTAGGACTCCACTAATGGAGCCAACTGTCCCCTTGTCCGTTGCGAACTTCATTGTTAAGAATTTAGTGCATATTACGGCTGAGAAATTGTTGATAGTCTTTCTCTCCAAGATGATGTTGTAGGCTGTGGAGTCTCTGAGAACTACAAAGTTCGCCATAACCGACCTTTTGCTGTCACTTGTTCCCAGGCAGATTGGGAGGGAGATCGTTCCATCGGGTTTTATGTAGTTATCGCCCAACCCCATGACCCTGTGTTGGTGACTCTTGAGGTCAGACTCCTTGAGTCCCATGGCGTCAAATACGTTTCTGAATAGGATGTTGGAGTCGGCTCCGGTGTTGATGAGGATTCGTCTAACTAATCCTGTCCCGACCATTGCTGTAATTACCATGGGGGTTCTCGGGGAGGTCGTGGAACCATTTATCCTCTAGGCCAAAGGATATCGTGGGAGGTCCTTTGCTCAGAGGGACGGGACCTCCCGCCGAGATGGAGAAAATCTGGGTATCCTTTTTTGCTGCTGACTTGGATCTATGGGGCTGACACGCCCGACCACGATGTTAACCACAAAGGTTGGGGGTTGTCAGCGTTCCCTATGGGCTCTTGCCTTGGCTTAACAGTCCGGCTACGATCTTTCTCGGATCGTTCACGCTCCCGTCTCCTTAGTTCTCTGATGAGTCGAGAGAACTCGCTCAACTTTCCTTCTCTGATGGCCTTTCTAAGACATCTTTGAGATCAAAGTAGTCTTGGGTCTTGTGGCCAAATCCCTTGTGATAATCACAGTAAAGGCTCTTATTGCCTCCCTTGTCTACAATTTGTTGGTAAACCTCCACTATGGGCGCCGCGAGTGGCGTGTAGTTTGTGAACCTCTTTACTCGTGGGGGTTGCTTGGTCAAGGTGCCATCCCTGGGAGCTTCCTTATATCTGTCGACTTGGGAGGCCTGCCGAGTTGAGGAGTTCAGGAGCTGTCATTTATTGGCTGCTACAACCTGACTCACTTCTTCATCATTGATGTATTCTTTGGCCACGCTTTGGATTTTCTGCATGGTCCAGACAGGTTTAGTGGGGAGGTGCTTCCTAAAGTCCTCATTTAGTAAGTCATTCGTTAGGCAGAGACTAGCAACCGAGTCCGTGAGGCCGTCGATCTCCAAACACTCGTCGTTGAACCTATCCAGGAACTTCCTGGTCGGTTCCCCGGGTTTCTGGGTGACCCATAGCAAGTTAATTGGATGTTTTTGCCTTGGCTATGCGTGTTGTGAACCAAGCTAGGAAACTCTGGGAGATGTCCACAAAGGCCGTGATGGATCCTTGCAGGAGTGTGTTAAACCATTGGATCGCGGGGCCGGCCAGCATCACAGGGAAAGCTCAGCACCTGACCGCGTCGCCTACTTCTTCCAAATTCATTCCGACTCGAAAGCTGTAAGGTGCTCCTGGGGATCCTTCGTCCCATCGTACCTCATGTTCGTTGGCTTGTCGAAATTCCTCGGAAGCCGGACCTTGAGGATCGAGGAGTGGAAAGGGGGTGGCTCCCGTGATGATGGGTTCCAGTTGTTTCTTGGCCTTTCCTCTTTGGGACTCCCCATGGCTTTCGGGCCTACCTCTTGTAGGTCGGGAGGTCGCCTGTGTATGTGCTTCATCTTGTTCTGTTGGGCTCCTGTCTCGGTTTTCATATCTTCGAGAGGGAGAGCGGGTGTGAGTGCGGGATTGGCTAGTATCGTCGTGGGATCGGCTGACATCACCGTGGGATTGGGTTCTTGCTGTTAGCTCCCTTTTAAGGTTCTGTACTCTGTGTCTGAGTTCTTGCATGATCTTGGCGCTGTCAGCTCCTGTTCCTCCGAAGGGACGTCTCTCGGGAGTCTTGGTGTAGATCTGTTAGTTTGGCTGAACGGAGGACCGTGGCTGTTCTCCGGTACGAGCTGTCGAACTCGCCCTGCTCAAGCGGGCCCCGCCTCTTTCGCGAAGCTCCTCCGAAGTGGGGATTTGCTCCATGCCTGCTCCAGGTTCCCCACAGACGGCGCCAATGTTCGTCTCCTGGAGATCTCGGGTGCTCGACTGGTCGGGTTATGATGAGAAGGAAAATGGGTGAGGTCCTGGGCTAGCTCAGAGTTGTGGGAGATGTGATCCACGAGCTGGAGGCGTCGGAGGGGATGTGACGGGGGGATGGCCACCTGCAAGGACACTCCGACGGTCAAATCAGTATCCGTATGAGATGATGGTCGAATTAGGTAAGAGTGATGCGTACCTCGGGGGGGAGTTGACATCTTCCCTTTTATACTGCGCTGGGCGGGCCCGTGAATGACCTAGCCCACTGGCCAGGAAGCTTCTATGAGCTATCCTAATCTACGTAGGAGGAGCAGGTCGTTCCGGATTTTGGGTCGGGGCTTCGGGTGCGTCCCCAAGGATACCGACCCGACTAGCAACCTGGGTCGTACGGACGGCGAGTCGGACGTGTCCCGGGTTTGGTGTTAAGAACCGACCCGTCGGATTCTTTCTGTTGTGAGGGATGGTTTGGGCCTGGGTTAGAGGTTGTGTCCCGATTCGATGGCTAGTTGGACTGGACCCTATCGGTCCGCAACAAATTCATATCAATTTAGTATTATTTTCGTTAATTATTTTTTTAATTGTTCAAACAAATTTAAATAAAGAACATGGATATTTATATTTGAAATAATTATTGGAGATTCAAATTTTATATTGCGTATATAATAATTTATTAATTAATAATAAATTTAATTTTATTGTGTATATATCGTTTCTCGTAATGCCTTAATTTTGTTTTAAAAAAATTATACTATGAGATTATCAAGATGATAAGTTATACCAATCGTGTTGAGTTCAAGTTTTAGTAGTATTTTCCCTTTAAATATAAAAAGGAGATTTAAAAAAATAGTTGGACATATGAAAGAAAATTTCTTAATCTATATGTGTGCGTGTGTTAAATTAATTATCGTTTTACATTTAAAATAAAAGATATAGTCAGAGACAGATTTACACGAGAAAAAAACGAAATACTTATTCCCATTAATAAATATATATTAATTAATATATTTTGTTCTTATTATTATATCATTTTTGTTCCATTAAAATTTAGGATAATTTATTTAAATAAATTGATTGAACATTAAAATTATATACATGTTATAAATTTAAATTGGTTACATGTCTATTTTAAATAATTTTATATAAATCAAATTATATCAATATATATAAATTAAATCAATTGAATTTAATTTATATTTTATACTAAATCAAAACAACTCAATTCAATTTATTAAATAAAATTAAACTTTTCTAATAAATCAAAATAAATAAATTCAGTTTACGTCCTTTTATATCATCGAGTATAAATAGAATGAAAATGATTTGATTTACACTTTCTTTCAGGGTTGTCGGTGGACAAAAGCAAAAAGATCCGAGAGCAAAAGACGAAATTTGCAAACAAGATAGGACCCACTCTTTCGTTCTTTTACTGTTGCTAATAAGATATGAAAAAGTCTAAGAATGAGTAGATTTTATAATTTTTAGTTATTAATTATTTATTAATAATATTTTTAATGATATAAAATTATATTTAATAATATAAAATTATTTAAATACTAGTTAAATTTTAATAAAAGTACTAATTTCTTAAACCTTTTCAAATACTATTTTTACATCTATTTTTCTTCCCTCTCTCTAATATTAATATATAGATATTTAATTATTTATCATATTATTAATTTTCACCATCAAAATTTGTATATCAAACCTTATCTCTCTCTCGAACACAGGTTATGATAACTATTTAATCTTAACATTTTTATCTAATTTTTTAAATACATTAAATGTGTAGTTATATTCTTTTGGTTTCGAATTTAAAATTCAAATTCTATTATTTTCAGAACTCAACTATTTAAAAAAAAAAATTATTATTGAGTCGTAATAGACTTTTATATAGACTTAAACATGTGATAGTTATGTTGTTTAATTTATGCGATGATTTTATTATTTGCGAGATGATTATATTGTTTGTATTGAATTTTTAATTTACGTGTTTATTAAGTTATATAATAATATTACATATTTATGAAAATCTACGAGTAGGATTGGATACGTACGGATTGATCACAGATAGGATTAAAGTTGAGTTATTCTCAATACGCGAATAGGATAAGGATAAATTTTAGTAATAAATTCAACTCACATAGAGTTAGAGTTGAGTTTAAACTCTATCTTATTCTATGCATTATCATCCCTAAAACAGGTTGACATATGATGGGGACAGTTTCATGCATGGTGGACATGATTTGTAAGAGAAAATAAAAAATTTAAATGCGACTAGATTATAATTAACAAATTAGGAGATGTAAATTTACGTTTATTCTACAATTCTTTCTCCTATTTTTTTTAAGTTAGTTTAAGAAAATTTTATCATTTATTCTTTTTTCTATTAAAATTTTTTAAAATAAAAAAACCATAAAAAATAAAAAAGAGAAATTTTTTATTAACTTTTTTTAAATAAAATTAGAAAAAAAAGAATACCATAAAAACGAGAATAAAAAAGAAAGCAGAGGGAGAATCTACAAAATCAACATAAATTTACAGACTAATTATTTTTGTGAAAGTGATAATGAGTAATATATTTAAATATTATATTTTTTTAATTATAGAAGATATACAAATCAAAAGATCGAATTTCTATACTCAAAATTAAATGATGACAAATTTAAAATTAATACCCTAATAGTTCATAATAAAAAAATACTATTGTCAATCAAATATATATCATAGAAAGTGTTGCCTAACTTATTATTTATATTCGCTTACATTTAAATTTTTATTTTTTTTTATAAATCGCCCTACCACATATGAAATCGTCTCCATCATATGTTAACTTGCCCTTTTATTTTATGCCTTTTTTTTTAATATTTTTCATTTTTGCAGTATTAATCACTATCTCCATTTTCCGTTTTTTTTTTCTTCTTCTAATTTTTTACAAATTACTGATAATATCTTTTTCATGTCTTTAATATACCCGTAAAATATATAGTTATATGATTATATCACAATGACGCATTATATCAAATATCAACCAATATTAAAAAATTCAGTCATAATTTGGCTTGGGACGTATAAGTTTTATCTCCATATTTTATAATTCATCTTCCACAATTGATGTGTACATTATTTTTATTCACCTTCCAAAATTGATGTGTACACTATTTTTATTCACCAAATCATGATCACATGTATTATTTAATATAAATCTCAATAATTATAGAAATTAAAATATCATATTCCAACCAGATACAGTGACACACATGAACATCTTTTTAAATAATAATTATTAATTATTAACAAAAGCACTCTTTAAATTTTTTACTAACAAAAAAATAGTTAGAATATTTTAAACTGCAATAAAAAATATAATTTTTTATAAGTGACAAATAATTTATATATTCTTACAAATCACTAGTATATTTGATACGAAATTTTATAAGAATATTTAAATAATTATTTAACAAATACATAAAAAATATTTTTTATATTTTTAAAAATAGCTTAAACTAAAATTTTATTTCTAGAATTTTTAAAAATATTTTTTGCTATTGACAAAAATATCTAGTGTAAAATTAATAAATTAAAAAAAATCATATTTTTTAATTATGATTGGAAAAAAGTCCATCTAATTCGATTTTAAAAAAATATAGATTTATGGAGACTCCCTTTTTGTTTATAAGTTGGAGAGAGGATTCAGAGATTTAGAGTGTGTTTGAAAATTTTATGTCTTCAATTTTATCAAGAGTTAAAATTCTTTTCCATAATTTGTTAGTAAAAAATCATGCAAAATTCAATTCTAATTAGAATTTAATTCTCATATTTTAGTTTAAATCAAATCTATGATCTGATTTTTAATTCTATTCTTATGAGTTCTAATATTATAAAAATTATCCTCAGTAAAAAAAATTAATGATAATAATAGGAGGACAAAATAATCATTTCAAATATATTCTACATGATTTATTTCAATTCTATTCTTTTGGTTCCTAATCAAAATATCTTCTCTAGAATTTAGTTTAATTCAATTCTCTCAAGAATTTTATTTAACTCTAACTTATTAAAAGTTTTTAAACACACTCTTACAGAGACTCCTTCTAGTGTTAAAACTTAATTAAAACTAACATAGGTTAATGAGTGCTTTAAAATTATTAATTAGCAAGCATCTTAAAAATACTAATTAAATAATTGGATCATCCATAATGAGTTTTAATAAACAAATATTGTGGAAATAGATTAACATGGCAAGAATAAATAACAACAGTCAAGATATTATTTTTCTTTTTTATTTCCTCATATATTTTTATAAATTTTCATGTGGATTTTATTAGAACCGTATTTTTTAAGATAGATTCTGTCTAATTTTTTTTGGACATTATGTTTTGTTCTCTGCCTACCTACAGTAATGTTGCATGTCTTCATTTGACACTTTCTTTTGATTAGACCTAGGGATGGCAATACCACTCGAATCTGCGAGTATTCATTCCATTCCTATTCATTTGGGGCGGATTTTTAGTGGGGCAAATTTTTGGGAGGGCGGGTCGGGGTCGGGTTTAGGCCCTATCCACCCCGCTATATATATAATATATATTATTTTAATATATAATATGTATAATATATATAAAATAATTAGTAAATAATTAATAATATTGTATCATATTTAAATTTTTACTTTAATTTATGTTATGTATGTGATAATAGTTATATAAATTTTGAAATTTCTAATTTATTTATTGGATTTTAATAATTATAGGGGCAGGTAGGAGCGGAACAGATACCCGCAAGAGCAGGTTAGGATTCAGCATTTTACTATCTACAGATAGAAGTGGGACGAATTCTATACAGATTGGTGTACAGCGAAGCGAGATCAGGTAGAACAAAAATCTGCGTTGCCACCTCTAATTAGACCCATTCGAAATTGATCTGCTACTTGCTAAATAGGAGTACCATCCTACCTATTTCTTTAATAGAAATGGGAAAAAGCAAACTAAATGATGACTCAAATAAACGCAAAGGGTTGTAAAATAAATAAAGGAAAAATTTAGGGCCAGCAATTTTATTGAATTTTGGCAGCATGTAACCAGCAAAAAAAAGTGAGTTATTGGATAAAATTTCACACCAATCTCACACCATCAAATCATTATTGATGATTAGTTGATGGCTAACAATCACAAAAATTGTTAGCCCTAGCATTGCTCATAAATAAATAAATATAAAAAAATAATATAAAATAAAAAATATAAATAAAAAATTTTAATATTAATATTTATCAATATTATTATCTTAATATAATAAAGATAATATATATATATATAATATGTTATAGCTTATATATAAAAAGAAAAAAGTGTTTTATATGCTTTTTAATTTTAATAAGGACGCAACAATGGGGTTGGATATGGTTACGGAGAACATAGGTATTTTACAGCTGTGTAGTGTCAGATTAACACAAATCGGACTATGCGAATTCATACATGTTTATCTGACGTTTTTTTATTTTTTTCCCAACCAAACGTAATCTAAATAAATTGTTTATGACACGTGTTGGTTCCACAAATTTGGAGAATAGAAGATAAGTGTGCTGGAATCTTGCAGCGCTAAACATACTATTTATCAAGAATATGTGTCTCCTATCATTCCACGTGGGTTGGAAAGGTCAAACATTAGTTAAAAAAAATTCTCCCTTGTTGTCCTCATTTGATAACATAACGGGATGAAACTAAAGATATTTTTAGAGGCCATGAAATCAGAGATTTTTTTTAATAAAATATAACAATTTTAATTTTTAAAATAAATTAAAGAGATATTATTTTTTTAATCTTTGTGTGTTATCATCAAGTTCGCCTAACATGTACATAAATTTTTACAAAGATCGCCTGTGAATTCTGTGAACTTGCTTAAGTTCGCCGCACCCCTTCCATCCTTTTTACCACATCTATGTCATGGCAAAATAGATTGGGACATCCCAACAATTCAATTTTAGATTCAATGTAGAAAGATTTTCCTTTCATTACATATAATAATGGCAATATGATTTGCGAACCCTGCCACTTAGCTAAACAGAAAAAACTCTCTTTTTCTTTAAGCAATTCAACTAGTGATTCAGTTTTTGATCTCATTCATAGAGACATTTAGGGACCCTTATCAATAACATCTAATAAGGTCACAAATATTTTCTTATAATAATGAATGACCATTGTAATTTTACTTGGGTTCAATTTATGAAGGCAAAATCAGAAGTGCCCACTTTGCTGCAAAATTTTGTTAAATTGATAGAGACTCAATTTTCTAAAACCATTAAATGCATCAGGTCTGATATGGCCTTGAATTCAATTTGATTAATTTCTTTGTATTAAAGGGTATCTTGCACCAAAAATAATGTGCGAAAACTCTTCAACAAAATGGTGCAGTTGAGAAAAAATGCTAACACATACTTGTAGTTCTTCTCCTTCAATCAACTTCTCTAGAACCTGAAATTTGTGCAGTCCTATGGTCTTTAATCTAATTTAATTTGTTGGATAAAAAACATTACTTCATACGGTCACTTATTGTGCATTTATTAATAAAAGCGAATGCTAGTGCATTTCGAAAAAATAAAAATAAAAAATGTAATATTTTTTAGAAAACGATCATTATAGTTACCAAACTAATTAGTAGATTTTAGTTTGGAGTTTATTTTTTTATAATTTAGAGAATGCAACGTTTTCGGTTCAATCAATTTTATTCTTAATGTTTTTGATTTGTGTTTAAATTATTAGGTGTTTTGAATTTTGTTAATAATGTTTTCAATTTGTTTCAGAGTTATCCTAGACATTTTTAATTTTTTGTTTAATATTTTAGATAAAATTAACATCTAAAAATAATTTTAACACAAATTTAAAATATTAAGAATAAAATTAAGTAAAATTAAATTAGTAGTTTTTCTAAATAAAATCATAAATTTTAGATAAAAAAACATACTTGATCCCATAACATTTGTTAAACAAAATCGGTTTAGCATTATATTCTTCACCTGACAAAGCCAATGTAAACTATAGGAAGAATGGAAGAACTGATCGAAAAGAGTCTGTTGTAGAATGTCTCTGAAGTTGCATTAATGAAACATGAACCAATCTTCTGTCCCTTATTTTCTTCCAATAATGTCTTCTGGTATTGAGGGAGTGATTTAAAAATAGCACGGAAATCATTTTTTATTGTAAGGTTTTTGTTTATTTGTGATATTTTTTTTTTTATTTGTGGAGGTTCATAATTTTCAGTAAATGATTTGTGGGGGTTCTAAAATTCTTAAAATTTGAGATGCCACGAGGTTTTTTATAGGAGTTGTGTGTGTTTAGTGAAGGGTTTTATATTGAACTTTTATGGTAGTTTTAAATTACTTTTGTGGCACTTTAAAAATTCTATAAATTGATTTTTTAATTTAACACAAATTAACTATTTTGTGAGATTTTTAAACTTCTACAAATCCTGTAATTATTTATTTTTAATTTCAAATCATTCATTAATTTCATCTCATTTACATATTCTCAAATTAAAAATTTATTTTTTAATATCATTTACATAGCTCAACCGACTCTGATTCTATAGAGGAGTAAGACAATGTTCTAAAAATAACAGAATAAAACAAAAGCAACACCTTGTAATGACCAAATGCCACTTTTTTGGAACAATCCATCATATGAAATAGAGTTCAAATAAAAGTCCATCGAATTCAACCATCATAATATAGAACAAACTAATTTCTCATTTGAAACACCACCACGAGATAAAAAGAATGAAAAAATTAAAATCAAATAAAATAAGCTGCTCCGTAAATCAATGTTTTTTCCTTGATAATAAAGAATAAACTATATACATAGCATTTCAAAAACACTAAAGATAATGAAAAAAATAAGGGATAAGTACTGTTTTGGTCCCTAATGTTGAGGGTCAGAATTGAAACCGTTCCTGATGTAATTTTTTATTTAGAATCGTCCTTAATGTTCCATTTCACTTTAAAATCGTCCTTTCTAATAAACTTTGTTTCTAAATAACAAAAATACCCTTTTTTCCACCATTTTATTCTTCTTGTTCTCCTTCTTGGAGAACAAATTCTCTTGTTCTTCTTCTTCCATTAACAAAACTCAAAATTTCAAATTTTTAAATACAATTAACAAAACCCAATTACAAGAATTAAAAATACCCAAATTTATCTTCAATTACAAAAATAAAAAATCTATAAATTTAATTACCAAGAAATCAAATACAAGAATAAGACAAAAAATTAGGGAGAAACAAGAAATCCAAAAAAAAAAGCAACAGCAATCTAGAAATCAGAACAAGAACAAAATCAACAATAAAAATTAGAGAATTAGGGATTATGATGAATAAATCCATTATTCAAATCCAAATTCAACAAATACTAATAATCAGATTCAACAACACCAACAACTAAAACATTATTCAAATCCAGAAATAACAACATCAAATTCAACAACCAAATCAACACACAACAACAATAAAAATCAGAAAATAACAAATCAAAATCACATTAGAAGTAGAAGCAGGAGCAGACCCAGAGGATGCAGAAGTAGAAGCACTCAAGCAGAAGCAGAAAGTAGAAGACGAAGCAGAAGCAGTCAAGCAGACCCAGAAGAAGCAAAATACGAAGTAGAAACAGAGGGCGATGCAAGAAGCAGAAGCGGCGAGGCGGCGAGGCGCAGCAACAAGGCGGCGAGGAGCAGTGGCGAGAACGCGGCGGTGAGAAGCAGCGGTGCAGAAGTAGAAGCTCTCTCCCTGACTTGCGGCGGCGACGGCAACTCCAAGTTTCGCCGGCGGCGTTTCCTTCCCCTCTCTCCCTTTCCCTTTTCCTCCCTCCACCCCGCGTCCTTTCCCCTTTTCCTTTCTCCCCTCCCCTTGTGTCTTTTCTTTTTTTTTTAATTTTATAATTTTTTATTTAAAAGAACAATTTATAAAAAAAAATTATTAGAAATGACGATTTTAAAATGAAGTGCAACATTAAGGACGATTCTAAATAAAAAGTTACATCAGGAACGGTTTTGATTCTGACCCTCAATGTTAGAAACCAAAACAATACTTATCCCAAAGAATAATGTAGAACCTGATGAAAGCAAATGTGATTTAATCAACAAACTAATCAAATTCTTAGTTCCAGACTACTAGATCTATCTCAAGCTCTTTGTACTTTAGTTTTTGCTTTATACAAAGACCACATATAAGAAAAGTATGCTCATTATACAAGTAGTGTTCTATATATTATATATTATAAATGAAAAAATAGAAATTAACATATTAAGAACTAAAATCAAAGAGTAGCAATATAGTATAAACCAGTATAATATATATTACAACTTGTAAGACAATATACTCTGAAAAATAGGAAACTAATTTGTATCTTTAGGAACATATTAAAATATCAATTAATAGGACAAGAGAACAATTAATTAATCAAGTAATTATAATTCACAATTAGAAAGAGAGATGAAGAATCATGATCATAACAAATAATCAAATCTAAAATAATAAAAAACACAAAAAAAACGTAAAAAGACAAATGAAGCTCTTCAAAATAAAATGATATTGATCCAGAAGCAGATAAAGACCGCTTCGGATCTCAACATACACATATATTCAATCCAAGCAACTTTTGAATTCCTAAACCATCCATTGTTAGCTACATGATGACATTAATATGGCAAAAAATCAAAATGCGCATAACATAGTTAACCCGTTCGTCCACTAAAGAAAACGGTACAAAACAAAAAATAAACATGACCAAAAATAAATAAATAAATAAAAAGAAGAAGAAACAGCAATATGAAAATAGCTAAAAAAAAAGAAAGAACACATATAGGAAAATTCAGAAGCAGAGCAAATGAAATTTGCAAAGATCTGATATGTGAAGAGTTTTACTTAGCAATCATTCTGGCGATGAAATCCTCGTAACGAATCTTACCATCGGGGCCAATATCAACCTCTCTAATCCAGAAGCTCTCGATCCAGAAATTCTCTACTGCAATGGACACGGCAGTCGTGACGGTGCCAGCGGCGGAAATGGCTGCGGGATCGACAGAAAAAATGGCATAGAAAACTTAGGGTTCTCTTTGAGCTAATTCAATCTCTCGTTTTGAAAAAAAAAAGAGAAAATTAGGTTTTGTTCCAAAATTTAATTTTAATTAATTATTAGTAGAGATTTTTTAAGTTGCCATTGTGGAAGTTTTTAGAAACCTTCGCTAAAATACTCCCTCAAATATAAGCAAAAATCTTGTAGTGTTCAAATAGATCATTTAAATAAAATTGGAAATCGGGTGAACTAAAATTCAAGTTGGAGCTAATAGTGTCAACAATAATTAGGGATGGCAATGGATAGAGTATGGTAGGGTTTGGATTTAACTCTAACTTTATCTATAGATTGAAATTTTTTATATAAACTCAACCTTATTCTACCCGCAGGATGAGAATATCCCAAGTTCCCAACCCTAATCCTACCTGTTCCGAGGGTTACCTGAAACTGAAAGTCGATCTCGGATGAGATCTTCTGTACTGGTCGGAGCTATCGTGTCCGACTTGTTGGACTTGGGGGGTACCGCTGATCCTTCGTCACCGGAGGGTGGTGGTACCTGCAAGAGTCTCCAATGCTTAAGTTAGCACGTGCTTTAGGCAGGATTTTGTGTAGAATCAGAGTATGAGTTATACCTGGGTGCTCCAGTGTATTTATAATGGTGTGGGGTGGCTTTTTTAGAGATAAGTTAGTTATCTTATCTTATCTTTTGAGTGAAGTCATCTTATCTTATTAGGCCAACCACCTTTGGAGTGGGCTGTGTCCCTCTGCTTGGGCCTACTTGGGCCTTTGTAGCGATTTGGCCGAGCTCTTTAAGGGAGAAGTCGGTGGTCATCCAACCTGAAGAGGTCGGACGTTCCTATCTGAAGTCAACTCGGGTCGTATAGCTCGACCCATGGTATGAACACTATCTATTTTTAATCTGCGGGTACCTGACTCTACCCACGAGTTACCAAAAAGATGGAACATTATTATATAACTTGATGATAATTTAAAATAGAACTGAATCTTATGTAAAAAAAAAAAGTATTAAATTATCAATTAATGATATTTTTTTAGTGGCTAAGAATCTTTTGCATTTAGTGAGAAGTATTTGATTCAATATCCACTTGAAACATATTTTTATATAAGTATATAACATATACATATATAAGGTGCCAGTTAATCGAATAAGGTTAAAGCTCAACCTACACTCTACTCGACCCATACAAAAATCTTACTCTATCTGCTACGGATCGAGTTGGCAACTTTATCCGTTTAAATTGGATCGAATTGAATACCCCGATAAAATGTATGTTGCCATCCCTAACAATAATGATGATAATATTAGATACCACTTCAAAAAGATTTGGTCCTGAAAAACACCCTAAATCAACTACCTTCAAACACTTAAGAAAAATATTATTATAATAGTCTTGTGATACTTTCTTCTAATATTGGTTTTGCCTTGATGATTGCCTTTTTCTGCCTAGAAGAACACTTAAATTAATTAGCATAAAAGATTTGAAAAAAAAAATCATTATTATGAAACAAATTTATATAGAGATTAGAAATTGAGAGGGAGAACGAATTACGTACTTGAAAGAGAGTTATGTGCATAGCTTTTGTCTCCTACATCACTATTCATGGGAGGATATTTTGGGTTGACATACCAACTTTCAAGCTTTTTTGAAGAAATGTTAGGGGATTAAAATAATTTATTATTTTTTGTCTAATATTTAACTATCGATATTTAAAAATATGAATTAAAAGTATATTATTGAATTGCTAAACTAAAGAAATTAAGTTGATGGCTAAAAGTATTGGTCAAAAACAATAATTTTACTCACCACAAGAAAATAGTTGAGTACTGTCGAATTTATCGTCAGAATACATTTGACGGTATAAACGGCACTGAAAAATATTTATTGGCAGATTATTTCGTCTGACGTTAATTACTGGCGAATTTTGCGTCGAATTTTGCAATTAATACGATGAAAATAAGTTGGTGGTTATCGTTGGATTTTTCGACGGTAATTTTGGCCCTATATTATATTTTGTAGTGTCCATTTATCATCGAATTATTTTACCGGTAAATTCGATAACATGCAATTTTTTACAGTTAAAAAATTGACAGTAGAGATAAAATTAAAACTTATTTAAATGTTAAAAATAAAATAAAATTAAATTAAATATTAGAGATAATTTTAAAAAAATTTTAACACGTTGAAAGACAAAAAAAACATGCTTTACGTCTTTACCCAATTATTTTTTTTTTCAAAAAGCATGGACATAATACATACATGCCATTTATAAGGAAAAGAAAATGGTAAGACATACCACATACGATTTTTTTTTTCGTTTTGTCAAATCAGAATTTTGAAGTCTGATTTTTATTTTGTATGGAAGGGAATGATCAGGCATTTGGATTTGGGGTTGTTCACATATTATTCTTTTATATTTTTAAAGCCCACATAATAATCTGTAATCTGTACCACTCCATGAAAACTGGACTTTGAATGTCCTCATTGACCCATTGATTATTCATTTTTCAAAACATACGTATAACTGAAAATTGAAAGAAAAAAAAACCCTATTAGGATCAATGATTGAGACATTAAAGCCGGGGTCGTTCTCACTAGGTTGAGATTGTTGAGTCGCAGCCTCAAATCTTTGCGCATAGTCCGCCTGTGTAACACACATTGTGATTAGAATGACAATTAATTGACTTTAAACCGAATACATTTCAAATTTAGAATTAATTGAAACTCACATAATGAGCTGCAGAACGCTCATCAGCAAATCTCTCCTAGTTGGCCTTCAACGTATTAGTATACTTGAAGGTCTCTGCTAATGTCACCTCACGCTCCAACAATTTAGACTACACATATTGAAACTAACTAATAAAATAAATCAAGTAACAATTAATTCAAGTAATAATTAACAAAGATTAGCAAACTACATACTAGCCTGCTCTTCGTCTGCATGAAAGTCGCCGGTCCACCAATATACTTCGATGACCTCGGTGAAACCCTGTTAGTTCTGTTCGTCAGACAATGACGCTTGAACCCCTCATTAGTACTAAAATGGACGTCCAGTTCCTTCTTAATATCTGGATGGAGCCAAATCGTAAGGTGGTCGCGCCCCTGACAAACGTCCTGCATCATCTGCTGAAGTCACCTAACTATTCGATGGTCGTAGATCTTCCTTATCAAGATATCATGTTCTCTATCCCATATAAATTTCTCCTGCACAAAGTAATTCAACAATATTAGTTAGTCGAAATAAAATACAGTTAATTCAATAATATTGGGTTCTTACCGCTCACTTCTGAAATTATCGCTCTCTGGTCACAGCAAGGATCTTTCTGTAGTTCGACCATGGGTTGTTGTATATGGATTTAATCACATTGGAGATCTTCTGTGTACATGCATTATTGTTTGGTGTAAACTTATCAATGAAAAACTTACGATTAACAAACACATAAAAACACATAAAACTTAACAAATTCAAAATAGATTGTGGATAAAAGACATGAAAATAGTACTCACGCCTGCATGCCATCAGATCACATCCTCATCCGTATGACGGGTAGTGGTGGAGGGGCATCTGACTGAGACGCATTAGAAGATTCATCCACCGTGGTCTCTGTCGATAGAGTTGGAGGAGGAGTAGTAAAAGGAGGCACGTAGTTGGAGTTCGGGACCATAATGAACTCTTGGTCCAGTAGACCCGCATGTGACCTCACAATGGTCAATGGGATAGTCAGGGTAGAGGGCAATGACTGAGAAGTTCCTAAGGTACTGGTGGAAACTCTCCTTCTACCACGACTATGAGACTGTCTCGTGATACCTCTACTATCTGTCGTCATGTCTGCAAAGAGAATACCAATTAACACTAATCAACATATATACAATACAAATCCTTCAACTATATTATTTCAAAAATATTTTGACATAACCTCCCCTAAAATTGGACATATATTTACCTTTACGATTCCCATAAATCCTACTAACCTCAATCCGCAACATCAGTCAAAACTCAATTAAATTCACAACATTTCCAACAGAAAATATTAACTTGTTTATACTATTGTATATATTCATAAGAGCATCATATATATTGATATTTAAATCTCAAAGAATGTCATTATATGTAACATTAATCATTATATATTTATTTAAAAATATAGAAAATTAAGTAAATTTCACCAAGATTTGAAAAAATGAGTGTTAAATTGTTGCCTTAAACTAAATAATGTCTTCAATAACTATACATATGAATTAGAATAATCCTAAAAATAATATACTTACATTTTCATAATAAATGAGTACAACCTAATACTTTAAATTTAACATATCTTAACAACTTAAATCCTCTAGCTAAAACTAAAAATTAAATCTAACTCGAGGATAATACTAATTATCAACTAAATAAACACAAATTAGACATAGAAACATATAATCGAACACTTGACATGTTAAAGCATAAAACAATAAGAAATAGCACAACTAAGTTTTCATTCAACATCAATTCACACAATTCAGCATCAATGATACAACAATCAGTAGGACATTACAGAAATTCAGCAAAAAATCAATTAATCTATTCCAAACAAATTCAAATTCAAGAAACATAAAAGCATGTTGAACTAGTTTTTATAAATTCTATAATTGATTATAAATTATCACCTAATTAAAACAACAAGCAACTTGAAAAGAAAATTAAAGCACTAAAAAATAATTTTCAAGTAAAAGATTAAGAACAAATTAAATCAACAATAATAATAAAAAATATAATGAAAACTTAACTAAGCAATCTGAATAATCAACACAAATCAACAATAATCAACACAAATCTTATTTTATAATAACAAATAAGTTCAGACCTTAATCCTATTTTAGAAATTTAGAAGCATTACATGAAATGAGTTTTAACAGGAGAATGAAACGGCTGAGCAGGAGCTTTTGACCTTCCTCCTCACGCTGGTGCAAGAAGAAGAAGAAGAAGAACAGAAGCGGCGACAGAAGCATTTGCAGTAGCAACGGCAGCAGAACGGTGAGAGCGTGCTGTCAGAGGGGCTGCTGGAGAGGAGGGAGCTAATGGTGAGGTGTTGGCGGAGAGGAGATGAGAGAGAGTTAGAGAGAGACTGGGAGGCAAGAGGAGAGAGAGAGAGATAAAGAGAGAGAGAGAGAGAATTTAAAGTACAATTACCATCGAATTTACTGGCAAATAAATCCGACTATGGGTCAGAAAAACACAACATTTCACTAAACATATTTACCGTTGAAATAATTCAACGGTAAATCCGACACTAAATTTCGCGCCAATCTTTCTTGAATTCCCTCCAATTATTATTAGTAAATTTATCATCGAAAATGGAAATCCACCAATAATTCTTTAACCTAACAAATTTGACATTGAAATCCACGGTAAAGCCACCACTAATATCCGTTGTTAAATCCAACGTATTTTACGTCTTTCTTGTAGTGACTAGTTCTTAAGCTTTTTTCTATTTTTATTATATGACTAGAATAAGACCCGCGCGATCCACGGGGTGGTAAATTAATTATAGTATATAATAAATATTAAAAATTGTTATGTTTTGTAGAATTAAATTAAATATGTGTAAACTAAAGTTAAATTTGAAAGGTATTTTATTTAAATTAATTTATAGTACAAAAGATTTGGATGTTGGAGTTGTACAAAGTGACATTTTTATTTGGTTGTTTGACTTTTACATTTATTTTAGTTCATGTCTTTTTATGTAGCACTCACCCTCTTTTTTTTATTGGTTGTTATTTGAGTTGTTGCTTTCTTCTTTCTTCCGAAGATGTGTCTTGAATTTGTATGATTTTATTTCTCCTTAATCTCTTGATATACATGCAGTTTTTCAATGACATCTATAATAAAAAGAACAAAAATGTGTAGATTATTTTTTTGAATAAGTTGTTTTTAATAAGAATAATTGAAATAGTATAAAGTAAAATTACCCGTTAATATTTTTTTTTACCCACTCTATCAGACAATGTCTCAAATAATGCAAATTCAAAATAGTGTTAAAGAATGTTTAAAATTGAATCTTTAATTTCGTTCACAACAGTTGTGAGTAAAAAGTTTGCTTTCATTGTACCTTTAATTGGTCTATACAAATCATTTGTATCTTCTATTCTCAAATTTTTTATAGTATCGACTTTTTCTTCTTGTAAAAATATTTGAAATTTTTTCATCATTTTTTTTCTTCACAATTACACGAAAAGGTGTTCCCTGCAGTGTTAGTAAATCGTAGTTAATAATTAGTTAAAAAAATTGATTACATTTTTTTAAGTTACTAGAAAAGGAACAATAAATAGCATATTGAAAGAAGTATAATAATTAAAAGCGATATTAAAATACAATTATATATAAAGTATTATAAAATAATATAAAAAGTATAAAAAACAAAAATAATTAAAGTATTTTTCTCGTAAATTCAATTTAAAAATACAATAAATATGTTTATTTTGCACATTTTCATCTAATATAATCATTTCTAAGCAAAAAGGCTCCTCTTCATTTGTGGGTGTTAATATTTTTCATAGACGAACCACACGAATCTTGATAAACCAATTGTCGATCTATTTGGTGATGATATTGTCCAAAGAATGATGCTTCATCGAGTAAGTTTGAGATGTTGTGTAGTTCAGAAAAGGAATAGTGATAAGAGACTTATATAAGTAGTTCAATAGTATGGATTTTGAATATTTGTAATATAAAAATTATTATGATTAATAATATTATTATGATATTTATAATATGGATGTTTATTAAATTCAATGAGTTATTTATACAATTAATAAATCAATTATTGAGGTTATAAATTTATTGTATTGTTTATAATAGTAAGATATAATAAATATATGGATATGAATTCAAATATTGAATGACTATGTAGGTTATAAACTTAGTTAAACACTATTAATTTCTAATTATTGTTATTAGTAATTTTGTACCATAATTTACATATATTTCTATTACTTGTATATTCTTTTGTATATATTTTTTTGCTGATTTGAAAATAATAGTTGATTTGACAAAAAATGAGTGGTTTATTCTAAAGTTTTGTCAAGTAAGCAATATTGCTGATTTGACATTAGTAGAAGAAGAAATATCTCTTAAAAGTATTAAAGTAATGTGTGTAAACTTATCCATCTACTTTTATATATTAAAAATAAATGACTAAACGAAAAATTAAATGAATGTTATGATTAGTAATAATTATTGAGAAATATTAGGGAGCCATTAGAATTTATTATTTTTGACCACAATATTTAAAAGTGTGAGATAAAATATGTTGTTAAATTATTAGACTAAAGAAATTGAATTGATAGTTAAAAGTGATGGCAAAAAATAAAATAAATTTTGATAGTCTTTTAGTATTTCTTATGATTAATATCTATATTATTATCTTATTTTTGTAAAAAATAATAAAATAAAATATTTATGGAAAAAAATTTACAATCGCCTAAACATTATATTTAAACATAATAATTTTTAGTGCAACTATTTTTTATGACATTATTTAAGAAGAGACCTATAAAAACGGGAATACACTGTAGTATCGTTTTTGCATTTGGACATCAAACATTCATTATACAAATTACAAAATGCAAGAAAGGAAGAGGGGGGGAAGTTAAAAGAACAATAAATGTGAGCCACGTAACAATACATACCTCTTTATATTAAGCATTTTTAATAAGAGACACTATAAAATTTGGAAATTCCAATATTTGAATATCCCTAAGAAGTTGGGCAACCTTATCTTTAAACCTAAGGAACAACTCATCCATGATCCTTTCTCCAAAATGAGCCTTTAAAAGAGGTTCAGTAACAGCTCTAATGTATTTAGCTATAAACTCCCCTGTCATATTCTCATCAAGTTTATTGCCATTAGCACCTTCTTCATTATTCATCATGTTCCCATGCCAACCCATCCACATAGTTTCCACTTTGTGAAGAATGAAAGACCCTTCTTCCTCAATTGTTTGTTTAACTTCTTCCATTGAAGGGTCATAATTTGGGATATTGAAGGATTTCAAAGTTTCCTTTTCAATCAAATTCTGTCACAGCACATATATTTATTTTTTATTCAAGCTATAAATACTACACAATAATGTATAGCAAAAATTAAGAACTAAGCAATGATATGTATAGAATATATATTAGAATATATATATATAATAGGCATATTAAAAATATGTAAAATTTTAAATGTATACAAATACACAATTATTTAATTTTTTATGTATATAAAACATTTTTAAATACTATGTGTAAACGATACAAAGAAATATTTAGTATTGAAAATTGATGTTGAGAAATTAAAGAGAAATGAAGTAAAAGCCAGAGGAAGAAGCAAAGGAAAAGTTTGTACACGATAAATATATTATTGTTCATGTTTCCTTAATTTCAAATTTTTTAAATAAATGATTTTATGACATGTAAAATTTTTATGACTAAATTTAGTATTTAATTTTTATTGATTTCAGAAGTATTATTTTGCCTTCCAATAAATGTTAAAACCATCTCACCACCTGGTACCAATTCTTCTGAACGTGACTTCAGAAACGCTTTCAAGTTTCTTTGGAATTGGCTAAGATACGCTTTCTGCATTGCTCTAGGACTTGTACTTGTTAAATATATGCCGTCTTTTTCCACTGCTTCACCTCCATCGGCATCAATAAACTCCTCTGGAGCCTATAAGAAATTTAAAGAAACAAATATATATATATATATAAAATCCAAAAAGGATGTAGGTCAATATTTCATGTCTTTGTATTTTATCTTTATTATCTAATTATTTTAGGGGTATAAAAAGTATAATTTTTTATACCAAAATATATGTGTGTTTAATTTGCCCTTATTTTCTCTATAAATAATGCAGCATAATATTTCTGTATTTTTTATTTTAGTATGGTCTCGAACTAAAACTTATATAAAATTAATATATTTCAATATAAAATGTACACTACGAAAAAGAAAATTTAGTGACACTTTAGTTGTCTTTAGTCAATGAAAATAGTTATTAAAATATTTACAGAAAATTAGAGTACACTAACTCTTTATACTTTGTCGTTAATTAAAAAATTTTAGCGGTATATACTATATAGTAATCATCAAGCAAAACCTTTTTAATGCTAACGAAATCCTTATAACTTGTCACGATATATAACATAGAATAATAATAATAAAAGTAAATATAAAAATTGTCAAAAAAGTAAATCAACTAATAAAAAAGAATAGTATAACCATAACACTATTGTGACTAAAATTAGTTTTTCTTATAGTGGTATTGAAAGCAAGGTTTTAATATATTGAAAAAAAAAGTGATATAAGGAATGAGAAAAAATATATAATTTGTTATTGGATATATAAACATGAGTTTGGTATATTATTTACCTGAGAAAGCCAATGTAGACTATAAGAACAATGAAAGAAGTGCATGGAAGAAGTAGGAAAGAGCCTCTTGTAGAACGAGTTGCATTAATGAAACATGGACCAATCTTGTTTCCCTTCTTCTCTTCCAATGTTTTGTAGAATTGAGGGAGTGCTTTGAGAATAGTATTGAAATCATTTTCAAATAAATCATTCAAATAAAATTGGAAATCAGGTAAGCTAAGATTCAAGTTGGAGCTAGTAGTGTCAACAATGTTGATGATATTATATATCACTTGAAGAGTATTTGGTCCTGAAGAACACCCTAAATCAGCAACCTTCAAACACTTGGGAAGAATATTATAATAGAGTCTTGTCATACTTTCTTCTAATATTGGTTTTGCCTTGATAATTGCTTTTTTCTGCTTAGAAGAACACTCAAATTAATTAGTATATATAAAAAAAATTAACATTATTATAGTGTGACAATTTATATGTATATAAAAAGAAGGAGAGTGTATGTATACTTGAAAGAAAGAGTTATGTGCATAGCTTTTATCTCCTTCACCACTATTCATGTGGAGGATTTGTTGGGTTGACATACCAACTTCCAAGTCTTTTGCTTCCTTTGTAATGCACTTGCTACCTAATTTGAAGAGCATCAGAGAGTATTAATTATGATGACCAAAGAATTATGTAGAAAAATGGTAAATCTAATTCTGAACTGGTTAATTACTTATATTAAATTACCATTTCTTATCTAAAAAATGTTTTAATTTTTTATAAAATATTTTAATTTTGATTTGTTCTTCTTCATTGAAAATTTAAAAAGATTGATGATGCAGTTTAGGGGTGTATGCGGATCGAATCGGATCGGATATGACCGAAAATTCGATCCAATCCACACAATTTTCATCGGATCGGATATCGGAGATATCTACATAATTAAACTTTTTCTTTTTAATCATATTTCTATGTAAAAAATTTAATAAAAATATTTCTTTCACACTTTTAAACTTATTTATTCCTAAAATATTTTTAATTAAATTTTTCTAAATAACAAAAATAAAATAATACAATATATAAATAATAATTATTAACTGAAACATACAAATAAGTAAATATAATACCAAACACGTATTTATTTATTTTTAATTATTATTGTGCAGATCTGCGGATCCGCAAATCAGATATGCGGATGTAGAGCAGATATCCGCAATCCGATCAATATGCAAATTATATCCGCAATTTTTGTATCGAATACGAATATTTACTGCGAATCTGTGGATACGATCCGATTCATGAATACCTCTAATGCAGTTTGTACGAAATATAATAAAAGAAACAAAACATTGTTACAAACAATTTAATAAAATTCACTATTATTATATATTTTTAAGATAAAAAATATTAGAAAATTATTAAAATTTATTGTTCTTGCTATCACTTAATTATTAATTTAATTTTTTTAGTTTAATAATTTAATAACATATTTTATTTTATATTTTTAAATATCAATAATTAATTGATAATAAAAAATAATAAATTATTATAATTCTTTAGCATCTCTTTTTTAAAATAAAATTATAAAGAAAACACTAGAACAGATAAAGTAAGGATAATGAGGGGGCGATAGATTTTTGTACTATCCGTCTCGTCCTACAATGACACACAGGTAAATACCGTAAATTAAACATAAATTAAAAAAAATGTTTTTTTTTATCTGCTACACTCATATTCTGTAAACATAATTTTATAAATAACTAAACATAATAGGTAGAAACTCACCTGCAGTTGACTGCAGGTGAAATTGTTTCTGGATCGTTGACACGTGTTACTGTATGGTTTAAAAAAACCGATTTATTTTATACAAATGGTTTTTTTAAAAAAATCGGTTTGAATAAATCAAATAACTACTTTTAAAATAATTTAAATTCTTTCTGCGTGTTATTCCTAAATTCCTAACAGATGAATTTGATATGTTCTTCTTCTTCATTCATATTGACCAATTTTTCTTTAAATTTATCTGAAATTTTTTTATTTAATTTTTGTTAAATATATATATACAAATTGTTTGAAAAAGTAAAATTTAGTATTTTGAAAAAGAAACAAAATTCACGGTTTTTTTTATAGAAATGGCATAAGTGATATCATCTTTCTTTTTTTTTGTCTCTGTTTCTATTTTCTTGATGAGTTTTGTTTTGTTTTCATAACTTACATTTTCAGTTGCTTTTAAATTAAGCTGTAAAAATATGTTCAATTGCAAATTTATCGTTAAATTAAATTTTATGGTAATCAATCAATTAACTTTTATTTTACTAATAAATTATTTTCATGCAAATTATTGTTAATTTTTTAATATTATTCTATAAATAAATTATTTTTTTAAGATAATAAGACTATAATTTACTTGTCTAGAAATTATGATTTCACTGTCATACACGTTTTTGTGTTTTTACTTATCAACTAAAATTTATTTTTTAATAAAATTAGAATTTATTTTCAATAAAACAAAAGTATCTAATCACTCATGCTATCAACTAGTCTACGTTATACCATAATTACATTTTTGTCTTCCATCACATGAAATTGCCATGAATTATCTTGGCATTTATGATCCTGAACATCAAAATGGTGTGATGACATAAATATGTACGTATTTATTAAATCATTTTTATCATTCACAGAGGAATGAATAAAAACATAAATTAAGAAATGCATTTGAAATAATAAATTTGATTAAGAAATATAAATAAAAGGAACATACCTAATTGAAAGTTTCATATTAGTTCTGAAAAAGGGATTGAAAGAGAACGAATTTTACGTGCGAAACGAAGAAGAAGGGAATAAAAGTAACTGCTTGGTCCAATTCAAACCGATTTTTTTAAATAAACCATTTATATAAAATAAACCGATTTTTTTTAAACCATATAATAACACATGTCAGCCATCCAGAAGTAACTTCACCTGCAGGTGAGTTTCTGCCAACATAATATTTGAACTTTTTTTTTATGTCTCCTTCGCTACACTTGTCTAAAAAACATAATATATATACACATAAATAAATATAAAAAAATCAAAGACGAAAAAAGATGAGAGATTTGTGAAAGAAGAACTGAAGAAGAAAAAATATAATAAAAAATAGGGAA
>NC_029774.3:4625409-4642779 GCF_000817695.3 Arachis duranensis | reverse complement strand
GATAAATCAAAGGAAGAAAAGAAAAGAGAAGAAAAAGGAGGATGGAGGAAAGCACCTGAATAAAGATTCTATGTTGTAATTGAATTACTGAATAAAGAAAAATAGAAATGATCCAATGTAAATATTAAGCTGCTTACTTGTGTTATAAATTGTGATATGATGAATGAAAATAAGCCAACTAGTCTCTATCTATTTATGGATTATATTGTTGCACGTTTTTTAAATGTCGTACATAGACTTTTCCATATATGAAGCAAACTCTCATTTTTCCTACATTAATTTAATTTGTAACCACACAAGGCCTATCTAACTTGCTCTGTTTCATATTCACATAAGGTGGACCACTCGGTACTAATCACCTGAATAATACATATATAGTTCAATAAAAAATATTTCTTTCTTTTCAAATTTATTTAAAATAATGTATCTATACAAAAATATGTCTAATACATCTATTCTTGTATGGATACTTGAAAAGAGAGTTTGGCCTCTAAAAAACGATACCGAGTTGTTAATTTTGGTGTTGACCTTTGAGTTTTGTGTTAATCCGAGCTTTATTCCAAGGGGATGTCCAATCGCGTAGAGCTTTGAGCAAGAAACAAAGAGAAAGTGTACCTGAAACTTAAGTTAGTATTGAGAATTCAATGTATCCTTTTAAGATGAAAGATCATACCTTTTATGGGTGGAAATGTGTAAGTCAATTATACTTATGCTTTATTGTCTGTATTAAAGAGCAATAATAAGGGTGAAATGTTAGGTTGGACGTTTCACATTTAGAAAGCACTCCGTTAAGTTGAGTTGTAACGTAAGTGGCCGATTAATGGCGTTGATCGCCGATTAATAACTGTAATACCAAACTATAACACCAGTTTTTTGAATAATAATGTGTATAATGCCAAGTTAGAAACGATAATGCCGATTTATGATGTTGGATTTGTAATGGCCGGATTAACATCAATATTTTTTAGATAACTTCGTGAATAAAAAAGATAGTTAATTTAAAAAGGACGAAATAATTTCTCTCTCACCTTCATACATGTGACTAGGGCTGGAAGTGAGTTAAGCCAACTCATGAGCTAGCTCAAGCTCGACTCGTTAATAGCTTGATAAGCTAAACTCGTGAGCTAGTGAGCCAAGCTTGAACTTGGAATTAAGCTCATAAATTAAATGAGCCGAGTTTGAGCTTGGATAAGCTCAGCTCATTAACTCGTGAGCTGACTCGATTATATATATAATTATTAATACACATATCTTATATGCATTTAATCTATACTTTTAATATTATATACATACATATGAAATAGTAATATATATATATATATATATATATGTATATATAAGTTATAATTTATTGATATAGAATTATAAATTATGTATTTATGTTTCTATTATTTGAGCCAGCTCGTGAGCTCGAGCCAGCTCGTGAGTTTTTGGTGAGTCGAGTTTGAGCTTAAGAAATAGGCTCGATTATTAATGAATCGAGCCGTAAGCCAAGTTCAATTTTTATGAGGCGAATTTGAGCTTGATCTAGCTCAATTCAACTCACTTCGAGCCCTACATGTGACTTTATTCCATTTATTCTATAGAAAACAATAAATTACCAAAATATAAGTAGAAGTGATGGATCCACGTTAATCAAGCTAAGAGAGGTACTTCACGTATTATATCATTATATGCACTCGTCAAGAGAAAAACAGGAAAAAGAATAATCGGAAAATTTTTGCAACAGCCATATATGCATGTCGGTGATACAAAGAGAATCAGCAAGGTGATCCAATATCACCTTTTATTTTTGTAGTAATCGCTGAAGTTTCACTAAATAAATTGCTCTATAAACTAATAAAAAAATTTTAGATATATCGATATTTTAATAATTTTAATTATAAAAATATATATAATATATTAATTAAAATTAATGATTAATATTACTAGAATACTAAGATAGCACGTTGAGAAACATCAAATTTTTCTACCAATCTTCCCTGGAAAAACGGACAGCTCCACCCGTTTAAGACTTTTAAGTGCAGTCCATTTCGACCTTCCAATTATGCAACCTGATTTGTTTAAATTTGTTTTATTTTTAGGAGTAATTTTTTGGAAAAATATAGATAGATAATGACTTTTGTAAACATTAAACAATGTAAATAATAGATATGTCGGATGTTTAATTTAATAGGTATGCAGATGATTATATTAATTATTTTTAATTGGATGGTTATTTCTTTTGATTCGATTTACTCATGCATAGTTAATAATAATTACATGTTCAATTCACTAGGTGTACGGATAGTTATGCTAATGTTAAAGTCTAGGAGATAGGAATGGAATATCTTTTTACTTTATTGGGTCAATTATTCTAAAACTCATTGTTCATATTATTTACAAAAATTATTGTTTACATAACAAAATTGTAATTTTTTAACTCATACTATTTATAATCAGTTTGATAGATTAAATAAGTTAATTTGTTTATTTTTTATATTTTAAAAAATATTTTAACAAAAAATATTATTTTTAAATAAAAACATTAAATAAATAGTGATTTTTTGTTGATGTATCAAATTTTCCAATCGAATAAAAAAATTATTAGTAAAGAAATATTAATATTTTGTTGAGAAATACCGAAAAGAAATTAAACGAGTAACTATTCAGCCCACAAACAAGTATGATTAGTCTGTTATTTTTTTTAAATTAATCAAACTAAGACAAAAGTTCACCTACCCGTAAATGAATAAACAAACTGACTCAATAAATTTAGTCCATTTTAAGTTTTTACCAACGTATCCAATACTTGCTTGTGTTATGAATTTAATTCTGTGATGAATGAAATAATGCAACTCCCTCAAATCCTCAATCTATTTATGAAGGTTTCTGTGTCCTTAAAACTAACGCCCATTGTTACACGTTTTTATATGTATATAAATTCGGTAATGTTAGAAAAATAAAAAATAATTAAATTTTATTTTAT
Organism: Arachis duranensis; assembly: GCF_000817695.3. NCBI lineage: Eukaryota > Viridiplantae > Streptophyta > Magnoliopsida > Fabales > Fabaceae > Arachis > Arachis duranensis. The sequence continues at coordinate 4,639,811 of NC_029774.3, read as the reverse complement.
TTAATAAATATTTATTAATTATTATAATAATTAATAAATATTAAAAAATAAATTTTAACTATTTTTAATTAATATTTTTTTGTTACTAGATACTTTTTATATAAATTTTTTCATATAATGAAGAAAGCTTTCATTCTCCGCACATTAATTTATAGCCATGTAAGGTCTATGTGCATTGCTGTCTTAGATGTAGAGATGACATAGGGATAGGATGGCCGATGGGGACGGGAGATACGTTTTTGCTTTTTATCTCCTCTTACTTTCCTTCTTTACTCTAATCTCTATTTTTAAGGATTAATGTTCAAATTCATTCCTCGAAAAATCACACGATCTTCATTTTCGTTTTTGAATAATTTTTTTAATTAAATTAATTTTTGAAAGATAAATTATTAATCAAATTAGTCTTTCACTCAATTGGATGATGACGTGTCACGTTAAGTGCCACGTAGCATGATGACGTAATACGTCACGTGGCAGGTCAGTAACACGTGGTATGCCACGTATCACTTGACATATAAAAAAGTTTTTTATTAGTCAAAATAGTCCTTGAAAGTCCAGACGTAAGTCATTTTCATCCCTCAAAATTTAAAAATTAGTCAAACTAATCCTTATATAATTTTTTTTATTTTTTCTTCATAAAATTATCTCTCTCTTTTAATTCTTCTCAAATCTCTCTTATTCTTTTCTATTCTAAAACCTTTTTTGTTACGTTACTACATTTTGCTGGAATATATATATACTCAAAATTGAATGTATGTATTTATTAACCTAAACAAAGTTATATGCTCAAAATTAAAATTTATGTATGTTAACCTAAACAAAGTTATACCACTATTTCTTTTCTACTACATCTTTTTTTTCATTACGGTATTACTTATATATAGGAGGTAATGGTAGTGATACTAGAGTCAAAATTCAAGAAGATCCACAAATTTTGCTTCAATTTCAAATTTTACAAAATATTAAAAATTTGTTGGTTAATTATTATTATTATAAATGAATTGCTTCTTAAGCGTAATACGTGCAAACATCATAATAAATTTTTATGTGTTTCATATGTTTGAGATAGATTATATAATTTTTCTTTTAATTTCACAAATCAAGGAGATAAAATGAAATAGGAAACATTATACCTATGCATAACACAGGTTACTCCGCACTAGTACATTATATAAATAGATATGTTTCGTATTAAAATAAAATTCTTTTTGTTTTAAATGAAATATTTAAAAAATTATATTAGAATATTAAGATTCAAAAAGTGATTCCATAAACCAATTTTTTAATTATTGAGTTTTACTATATAAATTAAATAATAATAAAAATTATAATTTTAAAAAATTTAAAAGATTTAAAATAATTACTCTACTATGTTATATAGTGAGATTTAAAATATTAAAATTTTAAATATATAATCAACAATAATTTGATAAACTCATTTAAATAAAAAAATTTTCACTCTAAAAAATTTTTATGTCTGGACTTTCAAAGACTATTTTAACTAATAGAAAACTATTTTATATGTCAAGTGACACGTTGCATGCCACGTGTCACAGACCTGTCACGTGGCGTGCCACGTGTTACTGACCTGCCACGTGGCGTGTCACATCATCATGCCACATGACACTTAACGTGACACGTCATCATCCAATTGATGGAAGGACTAATTTGACTAACAGTTTATCTTTCAGGGACTAATTTGATTAAAAAAATCATTCAGGGACGAAAATGAAAATCACGTGATCTTTTAGGTAGCGTTTGTTTGCGAGACAGAGACCAAAAGACAGAGACAGAGAGACAGAGACCAAGAGACAGAGACAGAAATAAGTATTAGTATTGTGTTTGGTGTGAAAGTGTACAAAACTAATTTATGTCTCAGTATCCTGTTTGGTTCGAAATAAAAATTGGAGACGAAATATTTAAAATTACTAAAATGCCCTTAATTTAAATTAAGAACCCTAACCCCAAATTTCATTTTCATCAGCATCCAACCCTAACCCCTTTTTCCTCTTCTCTACCATTTCTCCTCTCATCTGCCGTGAACTCCTGGAGCCTAACCCGCTGCAAGTAGCACCTCTAATGGTGAAAACCACGGCGGTGCCTCTCTAGTTCTCCTTGGTTCATCTTCGTGGCCCCAATTGCTATCCTCGGATTCTGACGCTGCTGGTGTATCCACGCCGGTGGGTCTGCGTCACCACCGTCTCGGAGCTGTGCGTCTGGTCTCCACTGTTTCTCTATCGACGGAGCTGGTATGTTCTTTCAATTTAAGTTATTTACTTGTTAATTCTGTGAAATTCAGAGGGATTTTTGATTCCCCCATTTTCTGATTTGTGAAACCCTTACCTTCTGATTTGTCGGCATGTTGATGAGAACGTTTAAATCCCTGGTTAGATGAATTGACATTTGCCCTGATTTGCTTAAAATTGATGATTTGTGCTTCAAATGTTGAAGATTTCTGAAGTTGTTATATCCGAGTTCTTATTTGCCCTCATTTGTAGATTTATGAATTCTGTGTCATCTTTTTTAAAGATTTGAGAATGTGTGATTGCTGATTGCTGATTCCATTGTTTTTGTATCATAAATTTTTTTGAACTTACTTGTGCTTGTTAATTGCAGATTTATAAATCTGTGATTGTTGTTTTTTAAAATTTATTTTTGACGATTACTGTATAGAAAATAAAAAAAGATGATTTGAGAGATATTTATCATAATTATGTTCCTGTTGTGACCCTTTTTTGTTATCGAAATTACTATTCACTGTTGTATGGAAATTTATTGGAAAAGCTAGAGGCACCAATATTTGATTTTAAATACAAAAGATTAGACATTAGTTAGTTTGTTTTTAGTTGTATCTTGCCTGAATTAGTAGTTAGTGAAGTTTGTTATTTCCTTCTTGACTCCTCAATCTGATTTTCACAATTGTTTATTGAATTTTTGCTGTCAAGAGTTGCAAATTCTAATACACTAGTGCTTTTATGTTAATGGTTACCACCTAGTGTGTTTCTCCCTTGTTTTGGAGGCACAGTTTATCTATCCACAGAGCATTATTACAATTCACAAAGTCTATGTACTGCTCTTATTGTAACAAACAGTATTTTTCATTAAATGAATTGACAAGCATTCAGTCTTGATCACATTTCCTTCCTCTTCATCCTCAAAACTATTCCTGATAGCTATTTACTATCAACTAATTGGTTCTATTAAACACACGTGTTGTTTTATTGTTTATTAACAAGCATGGTTTGAAAAGTTGCTACTAGTACTGACATTATGTACATTATAAAAGCATGGACTTAGCATTATTTGTTAATTAGGCTTGTAATTCTTTGTTGGTTTTGTTGCATTTTTTGTACTTCTTCTTAATATTTTAGCTTTTATATTTTTGTATTAATTTACCATTTGGGCTTTCTGTTCTCCGTTAGTGGTTCTAGGAGGAATTGAAGGGTAGATGTAGGCAGAAGTGGTCTTTCCCATTCTTGCAAATTGCAATAAGATATATTGAATTGGAAAAATTGTTTTGATTAGATTCGTTGGTACAATTTATTTCGATTAGTGGATCCATTCTTGTGTTGTGTTACTATTTGTTGTTAACATGCTAAATGATTTTCGCTGACTGTTTAAGGTATAGCCTGGTTAACAATGGCTTCCACAAGAAGAAGATCCAGAAGTGGTTTATATGGCACCGGCAACATAACGGGAGAAAGAAATAGAAAAATTGCTATGGCAGAATGGTGCGACGATGAGTGGCATTAGAAGTTAGAATACAAGAATAAAAAAGAAAAAATGGGTTTAATAGTGCAATGAGAAAAAAGAGGGGGGCTTGCAATGTGGCTGAGAGTGAGAGTGAGTGGCACAGTTTGCAAAGAGGCACCAACTCAGAACGAGTGTGTCATATTGTCTCATGTGCTGCATTTGTTGATGTTTTGAAAGTGGATAAATTTTTATGTAATAAGGTTAACAAGAAACTACCATTCTATGTAAATAAATTATTATTTATCTTATGTTACCACTACTTCTTCTTGAATAACAGAGATGATGACATTCTCATCTTAAACCAATATTTAAAGAGTTAATGAGAAATAAGTTTTTTTCTTCCGTAAAGAATTGAAAAGGCTTGTTCTTGGTGTTGTGATCCTGTAATAATTGAGACACATGCTATGAATGTTAAATACATAAGTTGCTGATAGCAGTAAGTGTGAAATTAAGTAGATATAATTGTGGCTTAAAGAAAATTAACAAAAACAAAGACTTGAAAAAGAACTGCATTACTGAGAACCACAAATTATAAGAATGGAATAGTTGCTGACCAGAAACTAAGATAATTATCATTAACATGATCATGACTATAAATATTGTACTTAGTAAACAATTCCTGCTCAAACCACCAAAATAAAGGACACACTACAATACCAATAAAACTGTACAAAGAACCTAAACCTATTCTGAACAGAGCAAAATAGTAAGGTTTGTCCAAAATAAGGTGAGTTTGCATACCAAATATAAGTTTCTACGTTATATCATCTTAACCATAACCATCTCCCAAAGACCTAAAACCCTACAGTGAAAAACTTAATACCCTAGCCCAAACCTAATACCCTTAACCAACAGTGAACTTCATATAATAGAGCGAACAAGGCCAATCATCTGTGAATCTGACAAGCCCCAGAAGTGTGCATACACGTTAGGACTTTCAGCAAACTTCAAAATCGCCCTCACCACCTCGTCATCACCGAACCCAAGCTGTGTGAGCTTCTCGCCAACCTTCCACTTCTCGTTCACACCAACAATGGCATCAGCTATCAGTTGGGCAATCTTCCTTTGGTCAGCTGAAGATTGCTGAATATGGTCGGCCATCCTCTCCAGTACGTCAAGTTGTTTTCTCTTCCTCCCATATCGCCTTGTGCTTCCTGCACTTGCACCTGCTTCAGATTGTGATGCTTGTCCTTGCATTGCTGGCCCTCCGTCGTTGTCTGGATATGGAGACATATCAGACTCATCAAATCCAACTGCAGTGTCTTCTGTCTCTTCGTTAACCTGTTCCTCCGCATCAAAACCACTAACTGCTGCTGCTCCTGTGGCTCTATCCCTGCCAAATATACCCTCCAGCCGGTGAAAAAGAGGAAATGGCTTGCCAGGACTGTAGAACTTGGTCGGATGTGCCTGTGAAAAAATAAACCGCATTTAACAAATTTTTTATGAAGTTAATATTCAAAAGACATGAAATACATGAATAGCTGAGGCTTGTATATATTATAGAGCATGTTCCATTGCTTAGTGTGAAAGCAAGAAGAGAAGGAGGCTGCTCTTGCCAACACCAGAGTCACCCATGAATAACACCTAATACAAGTAATCAAAGCTACTATTCCCTGCCTTTGAAGCTAAACCCATTTCTCTCTTATCTTTTTTTACCCTTTTCAAATTCAATTAAAATAACTCCAAAAACAAGCATGCAAGTAGACTCTTTCAAAAAGTGAGGAGAGTTAATCATAGTCAGGACAATTCTGCCTGTGAACAAGTGTCCAAATAAATAGTGAAACAACAAATTACCAACAAACTTATTCAAGTCATAGATTGAATCAAATTTTAACTACTATATGAGTAAATTATGCAAAAGTGAAATAATTCTGCCTATGTTGTCACGCAAATTCATTCCTCGGTTAATTCAATCCATTGACTCCAGATCTTATTGTAATTAGAGTTTGTGAAATTGTATTACTTACACTACAAATATAAAAGAATGATATTCCAAATGATAGATATCACAAATGATGTATTATCAATGTTAACAAAATAAGCCAAGTCTAAAGTTCTCTATATCAGAAGAATACTAGCATAAAGCTTGATCATAGATTGAATTATTACAGAATTATTTTACTAGACTTGTTCAAGAAGGACATAGTGGCTCAGACTAAATAAAGATATGAATGACACTTACCTTCATCCATGCATCAAGGACATCTTTGCTGTCAACCTCCACACATTGTTTATCATGGTTCCAGCCGAATCCGCTACAAGCAAGCATGTCAGCGGCGTACTGGTACTTCTCCTTCAACCGCTTGTGCTTATTCTTGCAGTGCTTCGCGGTCAGTGTACAACCGGGAAAGGCCTCTAGCATCTTCAGAGCCAGTTTCTCGAATGTTCCGGGTTTAAACTGCCCACAATCAGCCCTCTGACCGTCTACGACAAACTCCTCCATGAAGCCAACAAAAGCGTTTGTCTCTTCATCACTCCAAATACGCTTGTTCTCCATATTCACCTACCAAAATTATCATAATCCAAACTGTGCATAAATTATCTAAATTAAATAACTTAACATGAAAGAGGTAGTTGCCATTATGAATGAAACAGCAAAAAATTACACAAATATTGAAAATTCCAAAACAGGTCATTGCCATTACAAATGAAACAGCAAAAAATAACAAAATAGTAAAAATACTAAAACAGGTAGTTGCCATTACATATGATAATAAAACAGCAAACAGTATCACAAACAAGATGTTGCCATTACAAATGAATATTAGCTATTACTATTTTTCCCGTCTAAACAAGTCATACAAGTTAAAATGTGGCCATTACAATAATACTCAATCCTTTACAGGGTTTGTTTTACACTACTCTTACTACTCCATACGACTTGCACACCACTCTTCATACATCTCAATTGCTATATTGTCACGCCAGTTAGTCCACTCATTCGTGTTTTCAACCACATCAATCATTCCATCCTGTTCTTCGTCTCCATCAGGCATAAATTCATCCAATATGCTACCTTCCTCCTCCGGATCCATCTCCATACTCTTTCGAATGAAATTTTGCAGCAAACAACAGGCAATAATTATCTGAGATTGTGTCTTTAGAGGGTAAAAGCTAGGGCTTCTTAAGATGGACCACCTCTTTTTCAGCAAACCAAAGCATCGCTCAATGATATTCCTTGCGGAAGAATGAACCCTATTAAAATATTCTTGGTAATTGCGCGGTGCACGTGCTCCTTGGGCCCACTCTCTTACATGATAACGAGTGCCTCTATACGGTGCGAGAAATCCCGAACCATTGGTGTAACCAGCATCAACTAAATAGTAATTACCTATAGACAAGTAATGTAAACAAGGTAAGACGTTGGCTATCGTGAACTCAAGGTAATTTTATAAGCTTAACTCCAAAGATGACATCATTACCGTGGGGTATCTTAAGACTATTACGACGAGTTATTGCATCTCGAAGTATTCGTGAATCAGACGCCGATCCCTCCCATCCACTGAGTACATAGACAAAACCCATCTCCTGGTTACACACACCTAAGACATTGGTGCAGATTTTACCCTTTCTTGTTCGGTATCTTGCCTTCTCCGACTCGGGGAATGTCACCTCTATATAAGTGCCATCTAATGCTCCCAAGCAACCCTATCATCCATAGAAAGTTATGATACTCAGATATAGAATCCTTCAGAAAATACCCAAACATACACAACATCGAATAAGCTCTACATTAAACCTTCTCCATGTGGGGTCACCACAATCCTCTTTAACTGGTGTAGCCTTGGCAAACAAAATGCTTTGAATCCGTATCACAGCCTTCAAAACTTTATTAAAATACTTACTAACTGTCTCGCCAGACCTACAAAATCTAACCTGAAGACTACGATTTTTTTTGTGATGCGCTAAGATAATTAAGAAAGTCGCAACCTGCTTCGGCAGGCTTACATGACCATCCTCGGTAAGTCCTCCTTGAACTTGGAGCAACTCACACAAATTAGCAAAGGCATTTGTGTTCATTCTCAACTCCCAGATACAATTCCTATCACCCTCACCAACGATACGCTCTAAAGCCTCACGTCTAACTCTACTATTCATTCTTCATCCTAACGATAATAGGCCACTAGTTCTATCTCTAAAGTAAACAAATAGCGTAAGCACAAAGAACAACATCAAGTCTTCATGGTTAGATCTCATATCTTCATAAAAAGACACGCATCGCTTAATAATTTCAGACCGCTCCATTTCTTCCTAGCAAAATCATTACATCAAAAATTACATAAACATTTAAAGAAATCTAACAATATTTTATGCAAAATTTGCTATATCTTAGGACCAAAAATAAGATCAAGATACTGAAACCAAAAGACAGTTATCACTATCTAGATCTAATCATATATATTGAAATTTATCTAATCATATATATTGAAGTTTATCATAACAGAGTATGTATATAAAGAGAGTATGATATAATATAGCATTTATTTGCAGAAAGTATGTACATAAAAATTGTTTGATTTGTGTTAGATTTGGAGTGGAAGATAAGAATGAGATCAACCGACCATGTTTTAATTAATTAAAAAATTATACTCCTTAACTAATTCATAATTTCTACAAAAGGCTTGAATTAACGAAAGGGTTGCTGCCATAATCTTCATTTCAACTATTAATGCATCAATAGATAAATGTGATATAACAATAATAATAATAATATTTCAGCTACAACTAGAAGTCTAATATTTAAAGAGAGTATAATATAAACCGAATTCATCCTGTGTACTATCACAAAACTGCTACTGTAGTGTTGTATGAAATTATCAAATATTTCAAAATTATAGTTTATGGAGTTTAGACTTATCCCTCATTCCTTAATTTCCCAGTATATTTTATATCATCTCAGCTTTCTTGGCAGCCACTAAAGATAGAAATTGGTAAAATAAGGTGAGTTTTGACCCAACCTGACTATACCTCACACACTTTTATACAAATCTCAATATCCACTCAAGACATCTTGCAGGTCCTGAAGCAAAATTCTCACACCTTAACCAAGACAGAACTTAAGCAACACCAGCACTAGAAGGCAAATCTCTATGCATGAAAAGTTATGGCTAGCATTTTTTGATTTGCAAACTGATCATGCATTGATGATTCTTGATAATTGTGGAGCAAGATTGAATTTTAAATTAGTACATCTCATTATTATTTTTGCATCAGAATACTATTATTTTGGCCTATGCCATAGAAAGCAAACTTCAAAACATAAGTTACAATATAATGTTCTAATACACAAAAAGCTAAGGAGACGCAGATACTTATTATTCTCACAGTGGAAGTCTCATTTAAATTCTGGTATTGTAGGAACCACAATACTTCCTAGTTTAATTAATAAGACAAAACAATTTACACATTCTCACATCAAACAGAAATAAATTAGGTAAACAGAGCAACCCAGAATTCAGAATCAAAAGATGTATAAGAATGCAAAACCTAAATAACCAATCTGACCAAAACCAATTCATAAGAAGCACATCATAAACGAAATTAAACAAATAAGGCATGAAAACATATACGCATCTATACATCAAAACAAATAACCAAATCGAAGTGAAGAGAGAAAAGCCCAGATTATTTATATAACGAAATCCACAGAGCAGAACTCGCGAAATAAAAATGCATAAACATTCAAATAAATCTGACATTTCTTCATGCAAAATCTGCTATATCTTCTTAGAACCAAAAACAAGAATAAGAAACTGGAATAAAAAAATATGTAACTGTATTTACTTCTCCAAATAGGAAATACAATAGAAACATAACAAAAATGATAATATTGATTTTCCTCTCTCATTTCATATACTGGAAGTAACTTTGTCAGATAGTTTAAGCACATCAAACTCTTCCAAAAGACAAAATAACAAGGAGAAAAAAGAGGAGATGAGAAGTACATAAACTATTTGGGTTTAAATTGAGGAGAACATGAAGCACATAAACAATTTGGGTTCTTTAACTCTATTTGCAATGGGGTTTTAGTATCTTCGTGTAATTCCTTTCCCAAATTTAAAGCATTTGATCCTGCGCAAATTACTATATCCCATTTCATTTTCTAGCATTTTCGTATATTTTAAATTCCTAATCATGTCATAAAATAATATTACTCTTTAAAATGATATATTTGTTTCCACTATTTTAAGAGAAAAATAGGTAGATTAAACATTTCAATGTAAAATTCGTACATATATGAAAGAGGATTAATATACACTCTTTTTCAAATAATGAAAAACAAGTTTATTTGTTAAGAATATATTCAAATTTTGTGAGAGTATGATTCTCCTACTGTTTATATGATTAGAAACTTCAATTGCCATATAGCAAATATTACCCATGAACTGGAAATCTTGGTTTATATGTTAATTGTGAAAAGGTAAGATACCAAACTTGCATTGCTAGATGCAAAATCCTTCTTCTTATTCTGCCTTCATAGCAAATTCTGTTCTCAAGTCTAAGTGGGTCCACACTTGCATGCGTAAAGCATGTATTAACTAGTACATATTCTTACTCAGGGAGAATTACAATTTACAACCTTATACACACTTCTAGATTAGCAAATAACATTTTATCCTTACATCTTAAAAGTAAACACTCGCATAAAAGATTTTAAAGATATAGAAAATCTACATTTTTCCCCTTTGCTTTAAAAACAAGCTTGTTGTAAAAGAACGTTTTCCTATTTTTAAGTGACTGTATCCAGAGTTACACATTCAAAATAAACACTGCAAATCTTATATCTAGGAAATGAACCACACTCAGTTATACTGATTTCCCCTCTTCTTTAAATCTGATTAAGCACTCTATCAAGTACCACTTATTTTTTATAAAAATATATATAAATAAATTTAGTTAGACCATTTTTACATAAAAAAGCAGCAATTGCTTTATCAGACTATAATTCTCAAACTATGAAAAACCTTAATAAGGTCTAGAACCGAATCAGCTTTATCCATGAAAATTTTTACAAGTGCAGTGTAATAGAATAAACCAAGGTAACTAATAACAATTTGCTTGCAAATTTGTACTACATATTCAATCACACAATATAAGGTCCAATTGAGTAAGGCTAATGAGAGTTCTGTGCAGACATGGAACAATAGTAGTCGCAGACACGAAAAAATGGGGAAAAATAGTATAATCCAGAATGAAATCAACAAATAGATGTTGTTAGGCTAATAAATTGAGTAATCATCCAATCAGTGGCATTCACAACGAAGTAAACATCATAAACTCATTAATTATAAAGCTGAAATAAATGGGTTATGTTAGGTCACGAACAAATTCACACTAGGCAAAGAACTGCTTTAACTTCAATGCTGCTACTACACACCATTAACAAAAATAATTACAAATCAAGCAAAGAGGTTCTGAGTACAAATACACCTTTAAAATACAAACAAATTTGATTTAAGCATTACAAAAATAATGGTTAAATCCACAGATCAAATTGATTATCACACGAAGAGAAAAGTCCCAACGCTAGGTCACGAACAAATCCAAATTAAAGATTACGGCACAACAGAAAGGATGAAAGGAATCAGTAAATCAAATAACATTTGCATAAAACTAACCTGGTCGGAGCAGTTTGGAGGAGGAGTTGATGGTTGAGGTGGACAGCTATTGGGGAGAGGCGGCAACTTCGCTCTTCGATTTTACTGTGAAGGAGAAAAAGAGGAGATGAGAAGATGGGGGATACGAAGATGAACTTGCAAGCAGCAAATTACTTACCTAGCGGTGATGAGTCCAGCGGCCACGCGGTGGCGAGTCCAGCGGCGACGCGGTGGCTCTTCTTGAAGAAGAATGTTTGAGCGTGCAGTGGCCGTAGTGAAGAAGAATGAGAAGATGACTCACGATGGTTGATCAAGAAGCCCTAGATTTACATTAAGGGTAATTTTGACATTATAAAATTTGGATGGGGGTAATTTAGGTACAAATTATAATTAAAATTTCTGTCCCCGTCTTTAAATTTTTCTGTCTCCAGTGTCCTTACTTTTTGGAGGTACTGAAATACTGAAATTTTAAAGACGGAGACAGAAATTTAAGTTCTAGTCTCTAGCTCAACAAACATAATACTGAGTCCTTGTCTCTCAGTCTCAGTTCCAGTCTCTACAAACAAACGCTACCTTAGGGACAAATTTGAACATTAATTCTTATCTTTAAAGAATATTATCTCCCATTTTTATTTTTTGTGGAGGTTTATTTTTTGTGGACTCTATCCTTTTTTTATATTATTACTTAATTAAAAATTTTAATAAAAATTATAAAAAAATATTATTACAACATATAAAATCACAGTTATGCAGTAATAAAAAGAAAAAAGAACGTCACGATTATAGGTAATGAGACGGCAAAGGAGTGACAATCTGATCAACATTGAGTAAAAGTGGTTAGAGGTATAGTTGTGATGTTATGAGAGATTAAAATCTGTGAGTTTTAGTCTTTTGAAATGACCAAGAGTGTAACAACACAATATTAGTATTATAGAAAAAAAAAGGATATTTTTAAAATTAGGATTAGATTTTTCAATATATATATATATATATATATTGAAATTTTGGCCCCATCCTATCTTTACAAAAAAATTCTCCGTTTTTAAATTTCTATTTCAAACTGTCTCTATGAAAATTTCACATTTTAAAAAGTTTTGTCTAAGGCGTTAAAATGAGTCAAATTCATCGAGTTAGCTCATTTAAATGGGTAGATTTTGCTTCTGAAGTCCGTTTAAATTTCGGGTTAAATAGGTTGAATCCGATTAACTCGAAAAAATAATGGGTTAAACGAATTAGTTTACGGGCTAAACGGGTGGCCCGTTAAAATTTTTTTTTACATTTTTTCAAAAAAGTAGCATTTTTAGCCAATATTTCCTTCGATTTGACTTGAAAATTTGATCCATCAACTAAAAAAATATTGTTTTTTAAGATTTTTGAGTTAAAAATGATATTTTTTGTTAAAATATTTTTCAAAAAATAAAATAAAAAAATAAACGGACTGATCCATTTAATGCATTAAACAGTTCGTACTAAAAAATTATGACCCGCAAATAAAGCGAGCTTAAACAGATCAGTCCACTTTACGAATTTAAACGAATCAACTCATTTAACCCACAGACTTAATGGACCGAATCTAAATGAGCTGGTTACTCCGTTTAACAGCTCTAATACTTTTGTCATCCCTACTCAGATTATATTCATCATCACATGTGGCAAGACCATTTCCTAGTCTTAGAATAAAGTTATATAGTTATCTATTGAAAATAGAATAAATTATTTTTGTCAATAAATTAAAATTTAAATGACATAATTTTTTTATATTTATTTAGAGGTTATAAATTTAAATTTCACTTTTAATTTAAAAAAAAGAAATAAATTATTTCTAATTATAAAAAATTAAAACACAAATAAAATTAATCATAAATAATTTAAATAAAATTTATAATCGTTAACATTTATTTTTGTCTAATATTTCTAATCAAACGTTAATTTGATAAAAAAAAAACACTATTAATTCTGATTTTACATAATAATAAACTCTCATACGTGACAAAAATATTAATAATATCTTATCCTATCTTAATTCTTATACCTTTTAGATTTATACTAATTAAAATTCTTTAATTTACCGATACTACCTCCGTCGTGATTGATTAGAAGTCTCCTCCCGACCATTGAACGATGATCATTTTTATTAATAAATGTAAACGAAAATTTTTTTCTCTTAGCTTCAAAAGTTATGTATATCTATCCAATAATATATGTTTATTGGCTTATGTAGTGCATAAGAGAAATTCAATAAATGTAAAAAGCATTCAATAAAAATATAGTAATTTTATGGTACTTAATTCATCCCTTCAAGCCTTCTTAATTAGCGAGATTATGAGAGTAGGAAATTCCAATATCTTTTCCTCCATCAATTCGACAACTTTATTCTTAAACCTGAGAAACAATTCGTCCATCACATTTTCTCCAAATTGTGCCTTCAAGAGTGGTTCTAAAGCAGCTCTTTGTTGTTTGGTTATAAACTGTGCCCTCATATTTAGATCAAGTTTATTCTTGTCATCAACACCTTCGTTTATGTTTCCATCCCAACCCATTATCACAGATTCTAGCCTTTGAAGAGTGAAAGATCCTTCTTCCTCAATTACTTCTTTTGCTTCCTCTATTGTTGGGTCATACAATGGTAAATTAAAGGACTCCAATTTTATCTCTTCAATCAAATTCTACAACAAATTACATAATAAATACCACATTATTACAACATCTTATTATGGTGGTGCAAATTTGAATTCTAGATAAAACATAACTCTATGCAAACCAAAATGTTATAAAAGATCCTACACATTCAATAAGGTAAGTAAAAAAGAAAGAAAAAATATGTACAACTTTTATTGGTGGTATATGCTATGGACATAATTGAGATGATGGAAACAAGGCAGAAAAAAGTAAGACATATTACAATTATTCAATCTAAACTTGTTTTATGTTTTATTAAAGACTTGTTTAGATGACTGAATTTGATATGTGTTCAAAAGTCTAGCATAGTCCAAATCCTATTAACGAACTGTTTAATAAATTAAAAATGTAAATTGGGTTGAAAATTTAAAT
>NC_029774.3:4615326-4625338 GCF_000817695.3 Arachis duranensis | reverse complement strand
ATATATATATATATATATAATATGTAATTATATATTTATATGTACCTCTAAGAGCATGTCATTGAGTGTTATGCCAAATAGCCTCCAAGCAGTTCTCATATCACGAGTTTCCTCCCTTCCAAATAGAGTCAGGACCATCCCTCCTTTTGACACCAGCTCTTGTGAACGTAATTTCAGAAATAATTTAAAGTCCTTTTGGAATTGTTCAAGATATGCTTTGTGCATTCTTGGAGGACTTGTGCTTGTTAAATGTATATTTTCCTTATTATTTCCCAACTCCTTTGGAACCTACATATTAAGGAAAATAAACATGATGAGAGTAAAATCATTGAATATATGGGTTTGATCATCACTTTAATTTGTGCGTGACGTGATTTTTCTTTTTTTAACCTGAGAAAGCCAATGAAGAACGAGTAAAGTGTAAGGAACCGTTGGGAAATAGCCTCTTGTAGGTTTTTTCTTTTTTTTTTTTCGAAATTAGGATGAGGCTCGAATTCGCGATATTTAGGTAAATATGAGAAGATTATACCATTTGAGTTATAGCCTCTTGTAGTTAAAAGTTTGTAATTAAATTTTTATATAAGACAAAAAAAAATAATTACAATGTTTACTTAGCTAGCTACTTGTTATCTTTCGAAACGAACAGCAATAATCTTGGAATATTTACTTTTATAACATTATAACAATTTATCCTAAATCCAATACAAAAAAATGTGTATATTTCAAGAATATTTTGTGAAAAAAAAAACAGTTACCAAAATCTAATTAAAATTTTATATAATATATGGAATTAATTATAAATTTGTAAACTTTTGTAATAAAATTTTAATAATATTATAAAGGCTGATAAAATAATTAAGCTAATTTAAAATTTAGCGATTTTCAATTCAGTATTATTTATTTCTCAATTTACAGCAGAAACATAACATATATAACATTGAATATTTGAAGATAAATATTTAGGAGTCAATCTAAGTGTGCAACCAAATATAAATAAAAGAAATCAAATAGAATTTACAAAATTTTTGGAGAGATAAAAATATGTTAGGGAAAAAAATATTTAAAGTGTTATATATTTTTTTAGAGAAATTTTTGGGGCTAATAATTTTTAATATTTTTAGTCATTATTTAACTAGAACAAACATTAAAAAAAAATTGTATTAATTTATATATGCAAAATTATGATAAATATACGTGCAAATTATATATTTCTTATGTATAAAATTTTTGTAAATGTATTTACTAGTTATATAATATTACTCTTATTTTTATATATTATATAATATTTTGATTGTAATTAACATGGATTAGGTCCCTTTGGTGCATATATGTGCTTACCTGAGAAAGCCAATGAAGACTAAAAGAGGAATGAACAAAGTGCGAGAAATTGTTAGGAAATAGCCTCTTGTAGAATGTCCCTGGAGTTGCATTGATAAAACATGGACCCAATTTGTGTCCCTTCTTTTCTTCTATGATTTCCGAGAATTGAGGGAGTGATTTAAAGATGCTATTGAAATCATTCCCAAATAGATCATTCAAGAAGAATTGAAAAACCGGTGGTTTGACATTCAAGTTAGAAGTAGTAGTATGAACAATGTCGATGACATTAGATACCAACTGAAGAGCATTTGGTCCTGAAGAACAGCCTAAGTCAGCCACCTTAAAACAATGAATAGGAATAATAGTATGTAACCTCATGATATTCTCTTCTACTATGGGTTTTGCCTCCCTCATCACCTTGTTCTGTTAAAATTATATATATTGATATATAAGAATGTTAATATCTATCATTGTCAATCATGAATGGGCATAAGCAAATTTAATTTCGGAGAATTAAGAGAATATTATTATTATTTATGTACCTGAATGATAGAGTTATGAGCATAGCTATTATCTCCCATGCCATGGTTCATGTGGAGGACCACTTGCTGTCTATCCATTCCTCTTCCTAACTCTTTGTCTTCTGTCATGATGTGGAACAATAATATGATCAAACCAAATATATATATAAAACTAATTAATCACGTGAAATTACTGAATAAGAAAAATAAAAATATTACTCATATACTAAAATTAATTACAAAAATTAGTTATTAATATATATATATAAATAATTTAATTTATTTTTAATATATATTTATATTTTAATATATATTAATATATGGCTGACTATGATGAGTAATTTTAATGTATACGTAATATATAATGAATCTGAACATAACCTTGCAAAGTTAACACTACGTGTCAAGTTTGGACTGTAACGCGTGTGAATTGTGGGACAGCTCTTTCTTTCTTTCTTTTTGGTCCTACAAACACACTTGACAATTTGACATACACTAATTCAGTCATCACTGCTAGAATTCAAACCTCCACTGCTAGAATTCAAACTTTGAAATGGGATTCATACGTCACCTTACAAATTCTAAACCGCCCTTGTTATTATGGGGCGGGACACTTTAGTGTATAGATATGAGTGGTATAAAGAGAATATAATTAATTTTATAGTTATTTTTATTATTTTATTATTATTTAAAATATAGGTCTTATTTTTATTAATATTTCTTTTATTTTATTAAAAAAAATCTCCAAACTTATATTTTTACCATATAATTCACCTTAAGTTAACAGAAATGAGCATTTATCATTTTAGCAGAAAATAATTTATGAATGGAACTAAAAATGGTGTTATGCAAGATTATTGTAACATGGTGTGTTATCCTGGAATGTGGATCTGTCAAAAACAGTTTCTGAAAAACGCAAGTTGCGTTTTATTGATAAACAAAGATGAAACCAATGCATGGATGGGACGTGTTATTCAAAGTGACCTTTAGTTTCACTCACCAGCTCACACTATTTTAACTCTTAACAACATGTTTAACACTAATTAATTCGAATCTCTTAAAAAATTAGTAAAATAGTAAAAAAATTAATTATTTTTAAATTAAAATAAAAACACACATTTTATAAAAATTATAAAATTATTAATAATTAATTTTTTACTTTATTACTTTACCAATTTGTTTATTTTAAAATATTTAAACTTTATTAATCGCTCTTCTTCTAAACAAAAACACAAATATTGACGTGCCAAGTCAAAAGTCGGAGAGTTAATATTCAAAATGATCCCTGAAATTTGAACTCCAATTCAATTTAACTTTTGAATTTTCAATTGACTCAAATTGTACCTTGAAATTTTAACGCGTGCCTCAAGTTGGCTCTTCCGTTCATTTCCATCACCGAAAAGCTGACCTGACACAATTAAACGACGTCGTTTTGCTATTTATTCCAAAACGACGTCGTTTTACTCTCCCTCTTCTTCCTCCTCCTCAAGCAGCCATGACTTTTCTCCAACTCATTTTCAGTCATCAAGTAATCATCATCACTTTCATCACACACACATAAGCAATTGGTTCATTCACAACAACCACATCCTCTTCTACTTCCTCCATTTCATTTCGAACTGATTCTTAATTATTATTATTATTATTATTATTATTATTATTATTGAAAAAGAATAAAGGATAGAATTTCAGTGTAACACTACAACCTCAATTCACCCTCTTCCTTCATCAAGAGTCCCTTCCACATTCTCAAAACCATTGATGCCAGTGACCCCTCCCCATTGACCTCATCGCCCCCACCTCAGTCCCACTACCGTCATGAGTGCTGCTCTACTTTTCTTCACTTTTTCTGCATTGCATTCATAAATAGAAAATAAAAAAGCTTTTCATATAATTGAAGTGGCTTATTTAGAAGTTGATTATTCCGACAGTAATAAAAGGATGTTGCAAAAACTTTTTGTTAGTTTGTTTGAATTTGGCATCATGGAGATTTGACCCCTTATAATGATGAAGGAATAGGGAATTAGGTTTTTGAAAAAACGACGTCGTTTTTCTTGTGCCACTGTCAGGTGTCAACTAAATTTATCACGTCATTTTTTCGGTGATAGAAATGGATAAAAGAACCAACTTGAGGCACACGTTAAAATTTTAGGGTATAATTTGAGTCAGCTTTAAAAATTAAATTAAATTAGGAGTCAAATTTCAAAGGTCATTTTGAGTATTAATTCGAAGTTGGAACAACGTCCCGTGAACCAAAAGTAGGGATGTCAATGGGGCAGGGCGGGGGGCGGGGGATGCCTCCCTGTTCTCCATCCCCGGCCCCAGATTTACTCCCCGTCCTTGTCCCTGTTCCTCGCCGTGGGAGAATATTGCTCTCCATTCCCATTCCTCACAGGCCCCATTTTCTGTGGGGACCCCATTCCCCATCTATCTGATAGTTCTAACTAATTATTAATTTTCATATGAATAGAGGTGTAAGTATTCATTCTATACAAAAATAACAAGATTTTATACAAAAAGTCTAAACAACAAGATAGTGACTTCTTTCGAAATGACCGCAATGGGGGACGCAACAGCGAGCCAGAGGATAGAGAAGTGGATAAGGTGAGAAACGCAGCAACAAAGTGGAGAATGGACACAACGATAAAATTAGGAAAAGGAATACCGTAAATACAAAGCACGACGTGGTGAAGATCATAGCACGGTGAGGTGTGACAATGCTGTGAAACGGGAGAACGGCGAGAGGGTGGCTGCAAAAAGGTTGGATGAAGTATGGACAACGTTAGAAATTTCTAAATTGAAGAATAGTTATGCAAATGAGGATTATGAGTAGTTTTGAGTTTCTATATATATATATATATATATATATATGTGAAATGACTAAAAAATATATATAAGAAATAAATTATTAAAAACAATTCAGTAAATTTATGAATTTCGAAAATTAGCAGAGATAAAACGAGAGAATTGTCCTCCATCTCTATCTTCACAGAAAAAATTTTTCACAATCAAATTCTCATTCAAAACAGTCTCTACAAAAATTTTCGCATTTCAAAAAATTTTGCCATCTCTAACAAAAAATCTTTGTACATGCGTTACGCTAACATGTAAACACGTAGCATGAGATGATGCTTACTTTCATATATAACCAGCAAAAAAAGAACTTTCCCTGTTTGATATTCACATGAGGCGAGACCACTATTACTAGTTATGATATAGAGACGGATGCGACACAATACCTATCATACGAAATACGTTAACTAGGGGTGCACAGACTCGGTCCGGCCCGAAAGTCCGGCCTGGGTCCGAACACTTTAGGGACTAATTAGGTGTGATTTCATCGGGTTTAGCGTCGGGTTAGGATCTCAAAAATAGACCCGGTCATTATTTCGGGTCGGGTCCGGGCTATAACTCGGGTCCCGAAGTCAGTCCGGTGGCCCGGTCATCATACATAATTAATATTTTGTGTTATTAGTGATGGATCATGACTATTTTTATGTGGAATTTAAGTATTGTAAACCTTAATATTTTGTGTTATTAGTCGTTATAAGACTATAAGTTAATGTTTTATGTTTAGAATGCATAAGACTTTAGACTAATGCATAATATTGTGTTATTTGTATTGATTTAAATATTTGATATTATTAGACAATATTAGTATTGATTGTGGTTTTTTTTTTTGCTTTAGTATTGATTGTGGTTATGCTTTAATTTTAAAGAAGGATTGATTCTTGTTATATTTTTCTAAGTAAATTTTACCATGTTAAATAATGGTTGGAGTCTTAAAAATTTGGATATTTTTACATGCTAGCTTACAAGAAGGTATCAATGTAATGTAATGTTAATGGCCCGGTTTTTACACGGTTTTCACCCGGTATAATTGTTGCCCGAAAGTGTATTGGTTTCATCGGGTCTAGAGTCGGGTTCGGGTCTAATAAATAGACCCGGTGTATATTTCGGGTCGGGTCTGGGTCCCATCAAACCCGGCTTCACTCGGCCCATGTGCACCCCTAACGTTAACATCCAAATTTTAAAATTTTATAAAATATAAAGACATACAAATATATAAAATATAAAATATTTTTAGATAAATTATAATAATATTTTATTATTTTATTAATATTAAAATATAAATTAATTTTTTAAGATTCTTGGCCCAACATGCTGACAGGGAGTCAAATCAAAGACCTGGAAAGAGCAATTGATGATCAGTTTACAACATTTTTGTGAATACTGTAACTCTGCTTGAAAAACAGTGTGATTTTGTTTGGTTATGATGATGAACCATGAGTATTGCTCTAGAAAAAAAAGTGGTGTTGTAGATATGAACCAAATAAAAATAAAAATATTAGAGCACTAATAGAATTTATTATTTTTTATTAATATTTTTAATTATTAATTCATTTTTTTAATTTAATATTCTAATAACATATTTATAGCACACACTTTTAAATATTATTAGTTTTTATTAACTAAAAATAATAAATTTTAGCTTTGTAGCATTTTTCCTATTGGTATTCACATGTGGTGGAACCATTTTCTAGTCATGGAATAAAAAATCAGAAATATTTATTTTTTTTTAATTTTAAAATTTAATGTATTTATACAAAAATTTAAATAAATTAATTTCTTAAATAAGCTTTATAAATAAAAAAGCCAATTAATTTGAAAAGGATGTAATCATTTCTTTCACCATCCTACATGTGACTTGATTCTATTTAGATGAAAAATCAGTGACCAAAAATATAAGTGATGATATGGATCTAGATCGTTCAAGCTAAGAGAGATATTTAATGTAACATATGCACTCGAGGAAAAAAGGACATAGATATCATGACCACGAAGAAGAGACATATTGTAGAAGATAATAGTTAATTCATGATATGGCATAATAAGTCCCAATACACACGTGAAGATAATATAATACACAATAAACTAAAGAAGATACATAGTAGTTATTAATTTTAATGTACTTATTTTGTTACACATTATTGAAGAAGAAGATAAATAAGAACAAATTAAACGAATACATTGTTTATGTTATTGCATTCCTTCAAACCTTCTTTATTAGTGATATTATGAGAGTAGGAAATTCCAATATTTTAACCCCCATTATTAATTGAACAATCTTATTCTTATATCTCACAAAAAGCTCGTCCATGATTTCTTCTCCAAATTTTGCCTTCAAAAGAGGTTCTAATGCAGCTCTAATGAATTTAGTTGTAAACTCTGCCTTCGTATTTAGATCAAGTTTATTATTGTTGTCATCATCAACAACTTCCTTTATGTTTGTACTCCAATCCAGTGTGACAGATTCCAACCTTTGAAGGGTGAAAGATCCTTCATCCTCAATTACTTCTTTAGCTTCCTCTATTGTTGGGTCATACAATGGTAAATCAAAGCATTCTAATTTTATAGCTTCAATCAAATTCTACAACAAATTAAATACCATTGAAATATGTTACTGTAGCGCAAATTTTGAATTCTAGATGTAACATAACTATTCAAAGTTACAAACCAAACTGTTATAGTGAAAATCATTAAAAATTTTTTTTTGGAAATTTGTCTTTCTTTTTTAAAAAAGATAGTTACACTTTTAGAAAGTAAAAAGAACTTGAAAGAAAAATATAGAATTTAATAAATTATTATTGTCTTGTACTATAACATAACGGTAGTGCTAAGGGATAATAAACATCTCATGTCATTAAATCATTTATCCCAAAAACTTGAGTTAATTTTGGAGTTTACCAAAGATCGAACTCTTGACCTTTCGGATCTAGAATTCTAATACCATATCATGAACCCACTCATCCCAAAAACGTAATCTGACAGGACAATATAACACTAATAATCATATCTCTAATACTTCCTAAACGTCCATTGTTCACATTGTACGCTTAGACCATTGGCTCCCTATACTTTCCCATAACATAATTATAGTGCAAGACGTTAGTTTATTGGGAATTAATATCTTGATAGTAGAGAAATATTATTAGTTACATAAGAAGTAGGAACAGTCCAAATAAATGTGATGTTTTTGTACTAGACATGTGAATGGCAGACACTACAAAACATACATGACACATATTACACATACATACATTTATATTCTACTAATTATTTTTGAAAAAGTATAGTAACCAACTAACTTTACATAATTATAATTAATAATTATTAATTTTGTAATTTTTAAAAAAATAAAATTTAAATAATTACTAATTAATAACAATTAATTAATATAAAATACAATTCAAAAATACTTGTTAGCTAGAGCCTTATTGATTACCTAGTGGGATGATATAATTTTTCATTTCTAAATTTAAATTAAATAGTTAAAAATCGAAAATGACTTTTACTCGAATATATAATTTTAGATACACCCTAGGTTATATTTGTATTTTGTATTTTGTAATTTCAAATGTACCTCCAAGACCATATCATTGAGTATTGTGCCAATTAGGCTCCAAGCAGTTCTGATATCATGAGTTTTCTGACTTTTGTCCATTCCAATTAGAGTGAGAACCATCCCACCTTTAGCCACCAGCTCTTGTGAACGTAATTTGAGAAATAGTTTAAAGTCCTTTCGGAATTGTTCAAGATATGCTTCATGCATTGCCGGAGGAGTTGTGCTTGTTAAGTGTACATTTTCTTCATTACCCAACTCCTTTGGAGCCTATTATTCAAATTAAAACATACATTATGAGAGTAAAATTATATATAGTATTCGATTTTTTTCGGATAAAATTTTAAAGGTATACTCTCTTTGTTTCTATATTTTATAAAAGTATTAATTAAATTTTTATATTTTAAAAATTAAATTTGTAATTAAGTTTTTATATTNATCTTTCAAAACAAATATAATAATTAAAAAAAGTATTAGTGCATTCTAACAATCAACTATCAAATTAGTCATTCTGTATTTTTATATAAACATATTTTTTAATTTATATATTATATTTAAATATATATTTTAAATAAATAACTAATTTAATGACTGATTTTTTATGTTTATATATGTAACATGATTGTTATGAAATAAATCCATAAAATATGGGAATCAAATCATTTCTTTAATTTTTTATTCATTTCAAACAAATGAATAAATTTGCAAATCACTTCTAGAAGATTATAAAAATATACCAAGTGCTAGTATTTTTAGTGTCCATTAATATTTTTGCATATTTTTTATTATATAATAGTTTGGTTATAATTAATGTGAATTAGATCCGCACATGGGATTTTTTGGTTAATGTGCCACCGTCTCCAAAATTTATTATTAAAATGTCATTGTTTGGAAACTAATTGTTTAAATATTATCTTTTTTCTAAAGTGACAACTAATTTATTTTTTTATTCGTAATTATAATTATTAATTATCGTAATATAAGAAGAGTGAGCTTTGAGTAATTAATTTAAAAAAGACTGGTATTTTAGTATTAAATTTGGAAAAAGACAACACATTCCTAAAAAGGCCTCAGGGTGTGTTATTTACCTGAGAAAGCCAATGAAGACTAAAAGAGGAATGAACAAAGTGCAAGAAATTGTTGGGAAATAAGCTCTTGTAGAATGTCCCTGGAGTTGCATTAATAAAACATGCACCACATTTGTGTCCCTTCTTTTCTTCTATGATTTCCGAGAATTGAGGGAGTGATTTAAAGATGCTGTTGAAATCATTCCCAAATAGATCATTCAAGAAGAACTGAAAAACCGGTGGTTTGAGATTCAAGTTAGAAGTAGTAGTATTAACAATGTCGATGACATTAGATACCAATTGAAGAGCATTTGGTCCTGAAGAACAACCTAAATCAGCCACTTTAAAGCAGTGAATAGGAATAATAGTATATAACCTCATCATACTCTCTTCTACTATGCCTTTTGCCTCCCTCATCACCCTTTTCTGTCAAAATTATTATATTATTATATTAGTGTCATATATAAGAACAACTTGAGAACGTTAATATCTCTATCATTGTCAATCATGAATGGGCATAAGCAAATTTAATTTCGGAGAATAAAGAGAATATTATGATGATGTTGTGTACCTGAATGATAGAGTTATGAGCATAGCTATTATCTCCCATGCCATGGTTCATGTGGAGGACTACTTGCTGTCTATCCATTCCTCTTCTTTGATATTATGGTATGGAATAATATTAAAGATCAAAGAATATA
>NC_029774.3:4605948-4615211 GCF_000817695.3 Arachis duranensis | reverse complement strand
ATTTGGTCTGAATTCGAATATTTTAGAGATTAATTTGGTGTAATTTTATCAGGTTTAGGGTCGGGTAAAAGTCTCAAAAATAGACTCAGTCATTATTTAGAATCGGATTTGAGGCAAGATAAATCCGGTTTTACTCGACTCAGGTGCACTCCAAAAGAACTAATAAGGTATATATGTTTTAAATTAATTCTAATATTATGTTATATTAATTATAAACTTTTTATTTTATTTTTAGTCACACTTGTTGAATTAGAAAATAGATCAAAAAAATATCAAATTAGAATTTATGAACAAATTTAAGTTTAAATATAGATATTAATTTGTTGGAAATATTTTTTTTATAAATAAATGAGTTATAAATATTTTTTTATAAATTATTGTTAAAATTTTAAAAATTTAATTTTTATTTAGTTTAAATCCGATATAATTTTAATAAAAAAAATTTAGATTTTATCATATATAAGGTTGAGTTATAATCTAAAGAATAAATCGGTATATATGTAAGATTAAGACTGAATTAAGACACATGAGAAAAGAGAAACTTAGAATTCAAATCAAAACACACATCAAGTGCACGATCTGAAACCTAGTGATGGATCCAAATCAAAATTCAGAGCAATTCCAAATGAACCAAGGCAATTCCTTCCAAGGCCTCGATCCTCAAGGTATCGCCGCGTTCTTGAACCAGATCTCATCGATTCAGGCTCACCTCAACAGGAATGGCAGCAACCCTAGCCAAGATTCATCGAGCCACTTCTACTTTCATCCTTCTGAAAATACTGGTATCTCCCTCATCCCTACCATTCTTGATGGCAAGAATTACAGTAGTTGGAGCAATACGATGTTGTTAGCCCTAAAATCGAAAAACAAGCTGAAATTTGTTTATGGAAGTTTAAAGAAACTTGATAAGAATGATCCATTGTTTGAATTGTGGGATAGATGTAATACATATGTCTTAGCCTTGATTAAAATCTCGCTAAACCCTGAAATCACCCGAAGCGTGATGTGGAACAAGGTTGCATATGAGCTATGGGAGGACCTGAAACACAGGTACCATGAGGGTGATAGATTTAGAATTGCAGAACTGTAGGAGGAGCTATACGGAACAAGACAAGGAGAAATGAGCGTGACACAATACTTCACAAAACTGAAGTCACTGTGGGAAGAATTTGATGACTTCAGGCCAATTCCACCCTGCAATTGTGAATTTGTGTGTACTTGTGGATTAGGAGAAATGCGAAAATATAGAATGGAAGATCATGTAACTAGATTCCTAAGAGGACTTAATGAACAGTTTGCGAATGTTAGAGCTTAGGTCATGCTGATGGAGCCACTGCCAGATTTAAAGGCTGTGTTTTCCATGATGACTAGACAAGAAAGGCAAAATCAGACCATGGATGATACCATAGACCCCAAGATCTTATTACACTCTACCAATTCCTTTAACACTGCTGAGACGTCACAAGGCAGAGGGAGAAGAAAAGGTAGAGGAGGTAGATTCCAAGGCTTTGGGAGAGGACAAACGGGAAGAGGTAGGATGCAGTGTTCATACTGTGGTAAAGGAGGCCACACAGTAGATATATGTTACAAGAAACATGGTTCCCCCCATCTTAGACAGAGAAATCTGAACTCAAACGGAGGTTTGGGGGCAGTGAATTTTAGTGCTGAAATAAATGGCGATGGCATTGATGATTCTGGCTGTGTGGAAGAAATGAAACTTCCAATGTTGACTTTACTCCAGAGCAGAAATCAGCCCTACTAGCTTTACTCAACAGGGGAGAGGCAAAGCAGATCCACAGTGCTAACCAAATCACAACCCTGGAACAAGTACCTCATCAAGGTAACTTGGTGCATATCATGCATTTTAAGTCAAGCGTGTTGGCTTTAAACATTTCTGCATCAAAACATGGTTCTTGGATAATAGATACAGGAGCTACTATTCATGTATCCTATTGCCTAGAAGATTTTCAAACTCATTTCAAGATAGCTCCTATAATCATTCGGTTGCCTAATGGTGCACAAACCATTAGCAATATAGCTGGAACTATCAAATTTTCAAATAAACTGTACCTCACAAATGCATTATATGTCCCATCTTTCAATTTCAAGTTGATATCAGTATCAAAAGTCACAAAACATTTGCATTGTAAAATGAGTTTTATTGATGACGATTGTGAGATACAAGATTTACTCTCGAAGAAGACGATTGGAGCAGCTAGAGTGTGTGGTGGCCTTTATACCTTGAACTGTGATGCTGCGCGATCAGAAATTGCATAGGTATCAAATAAAACTCATGTAGACATGCCAATACTAAATATTTCAAACACAAAGCTGTGGCATTTTAGGTTAGGCCATGCACCATTCCATAGAATGAAAGAAATGAAGAAAATTTTCAAATTCATTCATTGTGACAGTGATGTACAGCCTTGTGACTCATGTCACCTAGCAAGGCAAAAGAGATTATCATTCAATAATAGCAGCATAGTTTCATTAACTTCCTTTGATTTAATTCATGTGGATGTTTGGGGCCCGTTGGTCATTCCTTCTACGGGAGGACATAGATATTTCTTAACCATAGTGGATGATAAAACAAGGTTCACTTGGGTATTTTTCATGAAAAACAAAATTAAAGTTGCTGATCTCATTAAATTCTTTGTAAATTTTGTTAAAACACAGTACCACAGCAAAATTAGACGTATAAGGTCCGATAATGGAACTGAATTTTTGATGCACTCTTTCTTCAATGAAACTGGCATATTACACCAAAGATCATGTGTTGAAACTCCTCAACAAAATGGTATTGTTGAACGGAAACATCAACACATTCTTGAAATAACTAGAACAATTTTCTTCCACTCAAATGTACCTAAGTGTTTTTGGCAATATGCAGTTTCATATTCAGTTCACATCATGAATAGACTACCATCAAATTTTCTTAACAATTTATCACCTTATCAAGCTTTGCATAACTCTTTACCTGACATATCTCATTTAAGGGTTTTTGGGTGTCTGGCATATGCCAGTACACTCCAAGCAAATCGAAAGAAACTGGATCCAAGATCCAGAAGGTGTGCCTTTTTGAGTTTCAAGGAGGGTACCAAGGGATATCTCTTAATTGATCTAAAGACTAGAGAGATATTTACTTCAAGAGATGTGTCCTTCTATGAAGATCATTTTCCATACTTAAGCACACACCCTGACCAAAGCACATATATTACATCTTCTATTCAGTTCAAAACTGACCCCTTTGCATATGACATCATTCTTCAACCTCACACAACACACACTAATCATCAACCATCACATACATCCAACTCACACACTGAGACTCTCAACAATAATAATAATGCCCCACAAAATTTCAATTCAGCACATACACCACCAATTCAATCTTCATCACCTAATCAAACAAATATGCCACAAAATCACACACTTGCACCTCAACATGCATCACCACTGCCGCTGTTAAGAAAATCAACAAGAATTCGCAGAGCACCATCACATTTGCAAGACTATCATTGTCTAAATGCTACCACTTCTCGGCTTCCACTCTGAAAATCTGAAAGAATTATTTGTCATATGAAAAATTTTCTGCATCACATACTGCATATTCTCTAGCCATATCTTCTAACATTGAACCCAAGCACTACAGTGAAGCAATTACTCAATCTTGTTGGGTTGATGCTATTAAGAATGAACTCCAAGCTCTTGAGCAAAGTCAAACTTGGAAGCTCACTTCACTTCCACCCGGCAAGAAAGCAATTGGCAACAAGTGGGTTTTCAAAGTGAAATACAACCCTGATGGCAGCATTGAACACTACAAGGCACGATTAGTGGCGAAGGGATTCACCCAAGTCCCTGGGATTGATTATCGGGACACATTTAGCCCTGTGATGAAGTTGGGCAGCTTGAGAGTTGTCTTGGCTGTGGCTGCGGCAAAAGGATGGTTCCTCAAGCAAATTGATGTCAATACCGCATTCTTGCACGGCGATTTGGATGAAGAGGTGTATATGAAACCACCTCAAGGGTTGGACGTCAAAGCTGGCCAAGTGTGCAAGCTTGAAAAGTCGCTTTATGGTCTAAAACAAGCGAGTCGACAGTGGAATACAAAGCTGAAATCTGTTCTGGTTGAGTTGGGTTTTGTTCAGTCAAAGGCTGATTATAGTTTGTTTACTAAGCAAACTGAATCTGGATTCACCGCATTGTTGGTTTACGTTGACGATTTGATATTGGCTGGAAATGATTTGGGGAAAATTAATGCTGTCAAAATAGTCTTGGATGATAGGTTCAAAATCAAAGACATTGGAGATTTGAAATTCTTTATTGGGATGGAGGTTGCGCGATCGAAAGAGGGCATTCTTCTTAATCAAAGAAAGTATGCTATGGACATCTTGAAGGATGCTGGCTTTGAGAACTGCAAGCCTGCTTCTACCCCTATGGACTACAGTACCAAACTCAGCAAAACTGAAGGCGTTCCCCTCTCAGATTCTACTAAATATCGAAAGTTAGTTGGCAAATTGCTCTATTTGACCAACACCCGACCTGACATTAGCTTTGCCATTGGAAAGTTGAGTCAATACCTTGACCACCCCACTACTTCCCACCTCAGTGCTGTCCATCGAATTCTCAGATACATCAAAGCTTCCCCTGCCACTGGCATAGTGTTCTCGGCCACCTCTGATCTCTGTGTCACTGGATTTGCTGATTCCGATTGGGCGGCATGTCCTGATTCAAGAAGATCTGTGACAGCCTACTGCTTCTACATTGGCACTGCCCTAGTTTCATGGAAGAGCAAAAAAGCAAGTGACAGTTGCTTGCAGTTCAGCCGAAGCTGAATATCGGGCGCTCACCGCTGCTACTAAGGAGGCTATTTGGCTCAGTTTCATTTTGAAGGACTTGGGAATGCTTCTCACCAAGTCCATCAGCACCTACTGCGACAACCAATCTGCAATTCACATCGCCTCTAACCCGATGTTCCAAGAAGGTCTCATTCACCTTCTTCCCATCTCCACCACTGAACATGTTGCGGACATCCTGACCAAACCGTTACCTCCGTCCATGTTCTCCACATTCTTTGGCAAGTTAGGACTGGTCAACTTACACACTCCTAATTTGAAAAAGGGTGTTACTTGATATACTAGCTTAGCAATTAGTAGTTAATTGATTTACTAGTTGTAACAACAAATTAGTTAGACAAGTAGCTTATAACAGAAATTTTAGTTAACCCCTAATTATTCTAACTCAGTTGGTTAGAAGACCAATATATATATCTGACTGTTGTAACAATGTAAAGTGTGGTTCATCATTGAGTACATTGAGAGAACAAGTACTCTCATTTTCTTCTTTCTGTTTCTAATTTTGCTCTATTCTCACACTCCCCTTTCGCATCTTTAACAATATATAAAAGTTAAAAGGAGAACATAACAGGGAATCAAAATAAAAGCCACACGGCGAAAATGACGACATTTTAGTTATTTAATTTTTTTTGGCATTGACCGCATTTTAATTATTTGAAAGAGCCACCAAAATATCGCCACTCAAATAAAGACGATAGAACATCTTTTTCTAAAGGTTTTGAATGAGTACACGTTAAAAGTGTGACCTAACAATAAAAACATAATCTATAAATGAAAATGAAACAATAAATAAACTAGAAAGAACAAGAGAAAAAATATCTAAATTATCTAAATTAATAAATAAAAAAATTAGTGGTTAATATAACAAAAACTCTAAAAAATTGCAGAAATTGAAAGTTTTAATAATTTATCTAATTTAAGGTGATTTCAAATTCCTACATAAAAAAAATAAGTAATAAAAAAAATAAATAATTAAACTAAAAATTGGTTTAATCTCAGTTAAAAAAAATATAATTTTAATATAATTTTTTAAAAAAATTATTTTCAATTTAATTGAATACGAGAACTAAAATATTAAAGGTAATAATTATTTTACAAAAACAACACTTTTAAATTATATTAATATCACGTGTCAAAAGTACAATGCATCATAACTTTATCCAAGACACTAAATCTTTATGTAAAGGTATTTTTAGCCTTTACGTGAGTTTATATCCACTGTAGTATATTATTTAATATAACAGTTTGACTCGAATAAGAACCAACTGAGATTTATTTATTTGGACTAGGATACCGTTATTTAAAATGGTTAGCTTGCTTTGTAAGTAATCTAACTCTATCTATTTCATCTTCTTGTATAATACATGTAAGGTTATTACCTCCCACATGCCAAGACTCAACTTTATTTTGGTTAACGTATTATTTCCTTGCATTGTTTTATACAGATTAAAATTAACGAATTATTATAATATAATGGTATTTGTTCCTTCAAGCATTCTTTCTTTATGAATGATATCACAAGAGTAGGAAATTCCAATACTTCAACCTCCATCATCAATTGAAAAATCTTATTCTTAAATCGGAGAAAAAACTTGTTCATGACTTATTCTCTAAATTGTGCTCTCAAAGGAGGTTTTATATCAGCTCTAGTGTATTTAGCTATGAACTCTGCCCTCATAGTTGCATCAAATTTATTGTTGTCATCGTCAACATCTTCATTTATGTTGGCATCCTAACTCAATATGACAGCTCCCAATCTTTAAAGAGTGAAAGATCCTTCTTCCTCAATAATAAATTAACAATTTCTTATAAATTAAAAAAGTTAATGTCATTCAAACCTTATCCTGAAAATCCAAACAACCTATTCACACATTTATTATCTAAAACCTTATCCTGATTCAATGTCCATCACGTATCCTAATATATCCTTATCTAACCTAATTATTGGTATTCTACTCCAAATTGTATCATTAATAGTAATCAATAATAACATTATCATTTCTAATATTTTTTTTACAAATATCGTTTCTAAATTAAAGTATCTCCAATAAAATATTTTTAAAGTATTATTTTTTTATATTTTCAAAAAATAAATTGATTTAGAATTAAAATCTGCATTAAAATTTATTAATAAAATAAAATTGATATCACCCTAATAAAAAACTAATAAAATTTTGTCACTTATATGATTATATTTAAAATAATTAAAAAATAAAATTTTAATTGAAATAAAACTAAACATTAGAAAAACAAATTTTATTTTTAATTTTAAATT
The DNA here is from genome assembly GCF_000817695.3 of Arachis duranensis. Taxonomy (NCBI): domain Eukaryota; kingdom Viridiplantae; phylum Streptophyta; class Magnoliopsida; order Fabales; family Fabaceae; genus Arachis; species Arachis duranensis. Next base: position 4,608,080 of record NC_029774.3, on the reverse strand, counting down.
ATTATTTATAACTAAAATAAAATTGAAATTAAAACTAGTATCAGAGACTTTTCAACATGCCATTAAGGTTTTTCATTAGCGCCCTGCCATGGCAGAAGAAATTGTTGCACTTGAGTTGAATCAAACCTGCGCTCTAGTTGATTGTCCTCCAAAAATGAAAACAATTGGATGTAGGTAGATATATTCTTTTTCAGATCTTCCACTCTTTAAATTTATGGTTTTAGTGACTCTAATTGGACGAATTGTTTAAATACTCACCGATATCTAAGAGTATATTTTGTCAAAAATAAAAGTTAGAATTCATTTTGATAAAATCAAAATTTTTTAGAGGCCAAAATGATTATTTATTCAATAAAAATTTTAATTTGTGGGTGATGTGGTTTTTCACCTGAGAAAGCCAATGAAGACTAAGAGAAGAATGAAGGAAGTGCAAGGAATCATTGGGAAATAGCCTTCTGTAGAATGTCCCTGGAGTGGCATTAATAAAACATGGACCAAATTTGTGTCCCTTCTTTTCTTCTAGGCTTTCCAAGAATTGTGGAAGTGATTTAAAGATGCTATTGAAATCATTCCCAAATAGATCATTCAAGAAGAATTGAAAGACCGATGGTTTGAGATTCAAGTTAGAAGTAGTATTATCAACAATGTCGATGACATTAGATACCAACTGAAGAGCATTTGGTCCTGAAGAACATCCTAAATCAGCCACCTTAAAACAATGAATAGGAATAATAGTATATAACCTCTTGATACTCTCTTCTACTATGCCTTTTGCCTCCCTCATCACCTTTTTCTGTCAAAATACATTCATATATTAGTGTCATATAGAACATAATAATGTTAATTAATTAATTTCGTTGTCACTCATGAAACGGCATAAGCGAAATTCCTTTTTGTTCAAATTTGGTCTTTCATTAATAATAATTTTTGTGTGAACTACCAATATCTTTTACACGAGAATACAGAATAGACAATATATAAAAAAAAAATAGGTAATCAATAAACTTTTTAAACAATGTGTGAATAATGTGAATTAATGAGGTTAAAAGAATAAATTTAATTAATAGTATTAAATTAAGGTATAGTGTATTTTCATTTAATTGATAGTTGTTCATATTATTCAAAATAGTCATTATTTACCTAATATTCCCATATATAAAATTTGTTCGGATAAAAAAGTACTTATATATCAATCATTGGACTAATAAAGGTATTTTTCTTCCACTTTAATATCACATACTTAGTACTAAGCTAAGATGGATTCGGCTTGTATTTTTTTATTTTGTATAAAAAATATAAAAAAATAATTAAAAAAATGTTTTCTTTTCTTTTGTGAGCAATTTTACCGAGAAATAAAGAGAATATTGTTATTATTATTATTTGTGTACCTGAATGATGGAGTTATTAGCATAGCTATTATCTCCTGTGCCATGGTTCATGTGGAGGACTACTTGCTGTGTATCCATTCCTCTTCTTTTGATGCTATGGAATAATTAATAATATGATCAAATAAATGGTAACAAATATAACAAATGGAGAATGATAGATTATATTCAGGTCTTATTTTTATTTTATGTAAATCGTTACACGGGGTAGGATTTTATATGAAATATGAAAAAAAAGAGATAAGAATATTATTATTACAAACAATTTAATAAGAGAAAGTTTAGGAGATTAGTATTTAATCATCAAAAAGAAAATAAGTAATTTTATGTCGTTAGATATCATCTCACACTATTAAAAATATTAATGATAACTAATTAATGATTATACATCACAAATTTTACTGGTTCATAGCATTTCTTATTTAATAATACGATCCCTAAAAAATCAATATTATTATATATTTTTAGGATAAAGTAGGAATGATAATGAGACGATAGATTTTGGCACTATCTATCTCGTCCTACATTAACATACAAGTAAATTAATCAGAAATTAAAAAAAAAATTAAGACTTTTATTTGTTATACTTTTAAAAAACTTTTAAGTATACGAGTATACTAGTGTACTAATATTTTAGAAAATTTTAATTGTTAATCTTAATTATATATTATATATTTTTTATAATTAAAATTAATAGTTAAAAATTATTAAAATATCAGTATATCAATACATTTTAAAGTTTTTTTA
>NC_029774.3:4593741-4605894 GCF_000817695.3 Arachis duranensis | reverse complement strand
TACTTTTATCTTGTAAATATATATAATTTTATAGATTAATAATTAAATTAGTTTTTTAAAAATTATAAATTAATTATTTTTGTTCTTCAATCACTTAATTGACAGTTTAGTCAACTATTAATAATATAAAACATAATAAAAATATAACAGATAAAAGATGTAAATTTTTTAATTTAATTTCTCCTTATAACATAACATTATTTGAACTAGAATAATATATATATTTTTTATGTCTTCTTCACTACACTTGTCTAATAAACATAATATATACATAAAAATTTTAAAGGCAGAAAAAATGAAAGATTTGTGAAAGAAGAAGAGAAAACATAATAAAAAAATCGGGTGAAGAAAGATAAATCAAAGAAAGAAAAATGGAAGAAAAAAAAAGAGGAGGAAGGAGGAAAGTACCAGAGGAAAGATTTTATATGGTAATTTTGAATGACTGAACAAAGAAAAATACTCTTAAGCTGCTCACATGGTCAATGCTTGCTTGTGTTATAAATTGTAATCTGATGAATGAAAATAAACCTACTAGCCTCTATCTATTTATGGATTATATTGTTGCACGTGAATAAAAATGCATATATATAGTTCTATAAAAATTTTTTTTTTTCCAAATTTATTATTTAAAACTTAAATGTATTATAAAAATAACAAGATTCGTCGGAAGTGTGTGGAATTCACTCTAACTAAAGAAAAATTATATTTTAAAAATTAAAATTCGATTAATTTTTTTAAAAAAGTATTTTTTTAAGTTATAATAAAAAAAACTCTGCCCTGATGATAGTTACCTCAAATTTATTGTTGTCATTATCAACATGTTCATTTATGTTGGCATGCTAACTCAATATGACAGTTTTCAATCATTTAGAGAGTGAAAGATATATCCTTCTTCCTCAATAATTAATTAACAAATTTCTTATAACTTAAAAAAATTAATATCATTCAAACCTTATCCTAAAATCTAAACAACCTATAGGTATGAACACATTCGTTATCCTAAACCTTATCCTAATTCAATGTACATCACGTATCCTAATATATTCTTATTTAATTTTAATTATTACGAGGTGAATTCTTTTATTTTTTTCTTCATTTATTTGGTAAAGTATTTTTTATTATTTAATATATATATTTAACAACACTACAATTTAAATTTCATTTTTAGTTAATTATAACACTATCATTTATAATCTAATCTAATTTTTTTAAATTAAACAAAAATTAATGCACTAATTTGTTCATTGATGTATCCAACAGAATGAACAACACCGTTTTATCTGTAAAAACGATCTACTTCGTCCATGCACGATTTTATTTTTTATATTAGGAGACATAAAGTATATAACACGGTTATAAAAGTGTAAGATATTTTACTCAAATGTGATGACTAAAATTGAAAAATCAGACAAACTGATTTGAATCAAGTAATCAGACAGTCTGATTTTAGGTTAGACAGATACACAAATCAAACCGTCTAATTTGTACCTCATCAGCCACGTCAAGCATGTAAGCTGCGGCCCCTTTCTGGTGGTATACAATATTCGAAGCAATACATCATTTTTTACCTTTATTTTCGTTCTAACAACACTACAATCTCACCACCGTTACTTTCATTCATTCTTCTCCATTATTAATCCATATCTGACTTTCAAAAAAAAAGAATTGGACCACTGCCTAACAATGCCAAAATAAAAAAAAAGTGAAAGATATTAATCGTTCGAAATTTTATATTATTAATTATCTTGATCATCTTAATTATGTAAGTTTTTATTTTTAAATATTTTAATTTAATTAAAATAATAGTTACAATGTTAGAAATTAATAATTTATTATAGAGATAATATTAGAGATTAGTGTAATAATAATAATCTTTAATGATTTTGATTTAACTAAAATAACAGTTATAATGTTAGATTAGTTGTTTATTAATGTTGATAGTATTAGAAAATAACGTAGTAATAATTTTTAAATATTTTAATTTAATTAAAATAATAATGAGATTAGAGATTAGTAGTAAAATAATTCTAGTGATATTGTTAGTTAGAGATTAGTATAATAACAATTTTTTTTAAAGATTATGATAATGCATGATAATAAATTAGTTATTGTTATTAATAGATTGTTGTAATAATAATTCTTACTATATACCCGTGTGGAAGTAAATTAATTATTATAAGAATATTAAGTAATAAGTTTTATTAAGATTAAACGTGTGATAATAAATAAATTAATTAGTGTTAATTGTTTGTAATAAATAAAATAAGGAATAAGAGTTATTATGATAAAATAATATTATTTTAGACATTAGAATGGGTAATTTTAATGCATCTAAAAATAATTAGATTTATATTTAAGATTTATTGATAACCATTAGAGTGTAAAAAATATAGATGTAAATTTTTTGTAAATTAAAGTTAGTGTATTTTGAGTAGTTAATAATATAGTTGTTAACATGATAATATTTTACTGGCTATGTGATCATGAAAATGTGAGTATGATAAATTTAAGTTGTTAATTAAACAAGGTTATATTTGTTTAATGTTGAATCCTAACTATGTTTTTGGGATCGGTTTTTAAGATACACTGAAAACATTTCTTGTATGCTCGCTTCATCGGTTACGTATTTCGTTTGAAATTGATCAAACCCACTAAATATAGATACATGATATCTGTACAGAATACATGACACTCCCCTACGTATTTGAGGATCCATCTTCTTTCAAATCATACATTTTAATTCTTCAAATGATAGTGTGAATGGAATCACAACATCTAATGGATTTTCACGCACAAATTTCACTCTTTCAAATGTTTGTAATGAAATTTGGCCATGATAATACATTTTTAATCTTACTCTATCATCCACGATGGAATAGAAAAGATGAGAAAGAAAGCTTAGAGTTTCAGAGAACTCAAAACTTTGAGAAGAAGAAGATGAGAAAGTTGGTTGGTAGCTCGATTTTGGTTTGAGTATTTATAAAGCTCAAATCGAACCATTCGACCGCTTAGTCCAATTTAAAAATTTTTTGAACACTAAAATCGGACCATCTCTTTTGTAGTTGACCGCCAAAAAAAATTTTTATCTCCAAAAGATTTTTAGGTCCGACTTCCTGAATTTTTCACAGCAATCCTAAAATCGTTGGGTCCGATTTCTTTGGCTCAAAATCATTTCATCTCCTTTCATGAAATCACTCCGTCCAATTTTTTTACAAACAGAATCAAAATTAGACACAAATCAAACGGTCCGATTTATGTCCTCTCTTACGTGCATAAAATCGGATCATTCGATTTTTTTACAACACCTAAACACCATCACAACACTGTAAAATTCCTCTAAAATCCATAACCATGCGTTACACTAATATAAGTGTCATATGCAAAAAAAAAAATAACCCATGCTCTCACTTTCATGTTATAATTGCGCAAATTATTTCTCGAAAATTCTGAAGAGAGAATTGAAAATAATAGATCGTTAAGGTAAGGCAAATTACGCCTCCAACTAATTCGTTGTTGGTTCTCACAAACTGCCCTCCTCTTATAGTGCTAATTCATTGTTAGGTACAACAAGCACTAATTTATTTTATAATTATATTAGATATGCCCTAAAATTAACCACTAAATACGTATGTATGTTAATTAAAATATGATTTTTAATTTAGTGCCTTTTGTAATCCATGCCAATTCAAGCGTTGAAATCCTTGTAATTGTAAGTACATTTATTTTTTCGCTATAGGAATGACAAACTCAAAAACTTAGAAATTCAAAATAAGAGGAATTACAATAACATTGTGTCTCCAATTTTCTTTTCACAATTTTTTTAAGGCCAAATAATAACTCCTCAATTTAAAAGATCAAAAGATATTTCACAATAATTATTTTGTTATATAATTCAAGAAGAGAAATAAGAATGAACGAAAAAAGAATACATGTTATTGCATTCCTTTAAACATTTTTTATCAACGACATTATAAGTGTAGGAAATTCTAATATGTCGACCTCCATAATTAATTGGACAATCTTATTCTTATATCTCCGAAAAAGTTCGTCCATGACTTGTTCTCCAAATTGTGCTATCAAAACAGGTTCTAATGCAGCTCTAACGAATTTAGTTGTAACCTCTGCCTTCATATTGAGATCAAGTTTATTGTTGTTATCAACAACATCTTCATTTATGTTGGCACCCCAATCCAATGCGAAAGATTCCAACCTTTGAAGAGTGAAAGATCCTTCATCCTCAATTACTTCTTTAGCTTCCTCTATTGTTGGGTCATACAATGGTAAATTAAAGGATTCTAATTTTGTAGCTTCAATCAAATTCTACAACCCAAAATAATATAGTGACAACTATTAGAGAAACTTCAAACACGAATTGTAAAGAGCAAAATTTGTAGTTTGAATAATATCAAGGAGTAGTAATTTTAGTTTATATTATCCATCATTTTTAGTTAGCAATCTAAAATTTTTAGCTCAATAGTCTAATTTTATATTTTTAACCTACACTTTAAAATTTTATTGTCTAACTACTGGCTAATATATATACTTTGGATATATAAACTACTAAAAATGTCTTCAATTTTCGAATATGTTAAAAAAATATCCTCCACTTTATTAACAACAAAAGTGTCTCCAAACCATTTTAAAATAGGATAAAAATACCAACGTAAAATATGTATTCTCAAAAAGTACTTTAAAGATTGAATTTTGATACAAATTTTTGACACTTTTATTCTTAAAATTTGATGATTTTATGTTAAATAGATTTTTTTATAATTTATTTCAATTAATAGCTAAGAAAAAATAAAAAATTTAGAAATTAAATTTTTATCTAATTTTTTTATATAATTTTTAAATAGTTATTTAAATATTTCTATAAAATTTTAGACTAAATACATAAATAATTTAAAAATATTTTTATTGTTATTAAAAATAAAATATATTTTTGTCAATGTTTAAGAAGTTCTGATTTCACGAGTTTTGTCCCTTCCAATTAGAGTCAGAACCATGCCACCTCCAGGCACCAGTTCTTGTGAACGTAATTTGAGAAATAGTTTAAAGTCCTTTTGGAATTGTTCACCATATGCTTTGTGCATTGCTGGAGAACTTGTTCTTGTTAAATGTACATTTTCCTTATTACCCAAGTCCTTAGGAGCCTGTTGAAAAACATGAATATATGAGTATCTATATATTTATATGCCATGCGGTTTATGTCGAATAAAATTTTAAAGGCTTACTTACTCTATTTCTTCTTATAATTTTACAAAAAGATTAATTAAATGTTTATATTAGATGAAAAAGTAATTAGATGTTTACTTAGTTACTTAATATCTTTCAAAACGAGCACAATAATTCTAGAATATTTACTTTCATAACATTATACAATTATCCTAAATCAATTAAATACAAAAAATGTGTATATTTCAAGAATATTTTGTAAAAAAAAAAGTGTGTATATTTCTAATTAAAATTTTTTATTTGATATATATAGATTCAATTACAAATTTTTAAACTTTTGTAAAGATCTAAGTGAAATTTTACTGAAATGATAAAGGCTGACAAAATAATTATGTTAATTTAAAATTTAGTGATTTTTAATTCAGTATTATTCCTCAATTTATAGAAACATATATAAAATTAAATATTTTAAATATTTAATTAGGAGTGTAAGTATGCAACCAAATACAAATAAAAGAAATAAAATAAAATAGAATTTACAAAATTTCTAGAGAGATAAAACTATGTTTGGAAACAAAACTTTTTAATTGAAGTGCTATATATTTTACATATTATATAATATTTTGGTTGTAAATAACATGGATTAGGTCGCTTTGGTGCATATGTTCTTACCTGAGAAAGCCAATGAAGACTAAAAGAAGAATGAATAAAGTGTAAGGAATCATTGGGAAATAGCCTCTTGTAGAATGTCCCTGGAGTTGCATTGATAAAACATGGACCAAATTTGTGTCCCTTGTTTTCTTGGAGGCTTTCCAAGAATTGAGGGAGTGATTTAAAGATGCTGTTGAAATCATTCCCAAATAGATCATTCAAGAAGAACTGAAAAACCGGTGGTTCGAGATTCAAGTTAGAAGTAGTAGTATCAACAATGTCGATGACACTAGATACCAATTGAAGAGCATTTGGTCCTGAAGAACAACCTAAGTCAGCCACCTTAAAACAATGAATAGGAATAATAGTATGTAACCTCATGATATTCTCTTCTACTATGGGTTTTGCCTCCCTCATCACCTTGTTCTGTTAAAATTATATATATTGATATATAAGAATGTTAATATTTATCATTGTCAATCATGAATGGGCATAAGCAAATTTAATTTCAGAGAATAAAGGGATTATGTTGTGTACCTGAATGATAGAGTTATGAGCATAGCTATTATCTCCCATGCCATGGTTCATGTGGAGGACCACTTGCTGTCTCTCCATTATATTCCTCCTCTTCCTAAATGTTTGTCTTCTTTGATGTTGTGGAATGACAATATGATCAAACTGAAGCATTTCTTGTCTTTAAATACATTATTTATTCTCTATTGTTAGGAATTGAAATTGGGCGGACTCATAATATAAAGAAATTATAACATGAATAATTAAATTTTCCACCGCTTTGAATTTGTGCATCGTATTTTTTTATTTTGCAAAAGAATTATTATAGGAACAATTAGAGCGAGTGCTACAAAATATAACATTAATCATTAAAAATCCTATTAGGGAGGATAAACCCGTGTTAAATATTAGATCGGTATAAAAAAATACCCAAAACTTTTTCTTTAACATCAATTAACAATTTTGTTTAATAAGACTAATAAATACACTCAATGGTATTCGGCGTAGAGGACATGAATTATAGTTTTAAGTATAAACAACAAATAACAAAGACAACCAGTTACAAGAAATGTTATGAATTTTTTTTTAGCTCTAACACGTTTCATTTAGTTTCAAAGAAAAAAAAATTACACACCAAATAATTAAAAAAAATTGAATTCAATAACAATTTTAAATAAAAGAATAAGTAGCACGATAATCAAATATACAAGTCAATGCCTCCTACGTGTGGTAAGCCAACCATCGGCCACATACGATACAATGATATTATTTGGAAATATAATAAATTGAAGAGAGCTAATGAAGTATTTGTATAATGTGTACAATAGATTATTATTTAGTTCAATATGAGTTAAAAAATGAACATTCAAAATAAAATACTACTAATTTCTCAAATACAATAAACTCATATTATCCAGAATAATCATCCGAATACTAAAAATAATAAACATCTAATATTCTACTGAATCGAATATTCTTATACCCTCATTGTACATATTGTACAGATACTCCATTGACTTCCTATACTTCTTCTAAATTGAATTTTATAGTTAGGAGTGCCATAGCATATCTTCAGCATTCAGACGTTTTAGTATTTTGAAGTAATACTCATGGTTGTACCTAGAGGTGTTTATGGCCGGATAAATCTGAATTTATTCAGACTCGATCTTAAATATACACTAAATTTATTTTTTAGATCTTAATCTGACATTAGTTCCAATGAAATATAAACATTACTGGGTTTAAATTGGGTCTTTTAAATTTGAACAATGATTTATAAAAAAATTTATTTATGATGCACTTATTTATAAAGAAAAAATTTATAATCGAAAAATTGATATCCAATTTAAATTTGTCTATAAATTTTAATTTGATACTTCTTTGATCTATTTTTTAATTTCAATAAGTGTGATTAAAAATAAAATAATAAATTTATAATTAATATAATATAATATTAAAATAAATTTAAAACATATATATCTCTTTTAGTTTTCTTAAGGCATTCATGAGTCGAGTAAAATTAAATTCGCCTTGACTTAAATTCTATCCAAAATAATGACGAATTTTATTTTTGAGATTTTTATCAACTCTAAATTCGATAAAATTATATCAAATAAAAAACATAGCCACGTGAATAGCGCGGGTGGTACTCTAGTATATTTAGCAGGAATCAACCAATCACGTGAAATTAAACAAACACATACGCAACTGTCAACTCATGCGTCCTTATTGGAAAACAAAATGCACACACATGAAATATGAAAGGACTTTCCTTAAAATGATATTGCAAATTGTCAATAATAGAAGCTAAGCCATATACGGATATACCAAATTTGTTTTTAATGCAAATTATTATTATATGGAATAATGTAACTTGATGCAATGCTTTTTTCTTCCCTAACATTTTGTTTGAATGCGGCAAATAAAATAAAAGAAAATAAAAGAAAATAAAAAATAAAAAATTCAGTTATTTATATGTTATTTGAATGAATAAAAAATAGATGAAAAAAATAATTTTTTTTGTCTGAATAAAAAAAATAAAAAAATTATAATAGTATAAAATTATATTAATACTCTTATTATAAAATAAAATATAAATATTTTTATTTATTCATATTTTATTATATTTTATAAATATTATAAAATATTATAATTTTTAAATTTATATTAATATTTGTCAATAATAATATAATTAAAGGTAGTATTGAAAATATAAAAGTATAGCACTTTTTTTCTTATTCTCTTGCTTGTGATGGAAAGAAAAAATTTTTAGTGGGACTCACAAAAAATTTTTTCTTTCTATTTTCTTTAATAACCAAACAAAGAAAAATATCATTTTTCATTTATTTTTTATCAAACCAAACATAGTGTAAGAGTGAATACCCGGCATTTGATAACCTTTTTGAAGGATCATGAGGTTTTAATTTTTTTTTAACTATGTAGATTCTTTAGTGTTTTTGTGAATGATCTCTTTTTTGAGTTAATGGAATGTGCGCGACATGTTAATTAGTTAATCTATTTATTAAATACCAGTTAGAATAACGAATTTCTTTTGTTAGAGATATTATTATCTTTTGGGATAATTGTGACAGATATTCTCCATATTCAAGCAATTTTGGCATCCAAGTTTATCCAAGCAATTTTAGGTCACACGCTTTTCTCGCTTTCTTCTTTCCTCACACTTCTTCTCTTCTTCTTCTTCGTCTCTTCTCCCCACGCTTCTTCTTCTCACCCTCATTTACGCACGAAACGTCTTCTTCTTCTTCGCCTTCTTCTTTGCTCTCCTCCTCCTCTTCATTCTCCTCCTTCTTTTTCGCGTTCCTTCTTCTTCACGTGTTTTCTCCTTATCGTAATTCTTTTGTTGTTGTTGCTGCGGTATTTTTTGTCTTTTCCTCCTTCTCTCCCTGGTAAAGAAGCAGTAGAATGTGAGAAGGAAGAGTTTTGAATTGTGTAGAATAGAAATGAACCGAACATGTTATTATGGTGAAACAATTGTTTAGTACTGAGTGAACGAAACATAATACATTATATAAAATCAAATTCAAACATCTTTTTGCATAATGAATCGAACACATACTCATGGCGAAACAATTGTTTAGTACTGAGTGAACGAAACATAATACATTATAATATAAAAATTCAAACATCTTTCCGCAGAATGAATCGAACACGTACTTATGGTGAAACAATTGTATAGTACTGACTGCACAAAACATAATACATTATATAAAATCAAATTCAAACTTCTTTCTATATAATGAACTGAACACGTACTTATAGTGAAAAAATTGTATAATACTGAATGAAGGAAACATAATCCATTATATAAAATCAAATTCAAACAGCTTTCTGCATAATGAACCGAATACGTACACAATTGTATAGTACTGAATGAACGAAACATAATCCATTATGTAAAATCAAATTCAAATAGCTTTCTGTATAATGAACAGAATATGCACTCATGGTGAAACAATTGTATTGTACTGAATGAATGAAACATAATCCATTATGATGAGTTTGGAAAACTCTAATTTAATTTGGATGATGAACAAACATTATTAAAATATTTAATTGCAAAATTATTAATTCAATCTTCATTAATCATATGTTAATTAATAATTTTGTGATGCAGGTTTTATAATTGGGCCGAAAAACAAAAGTTGTTGCAACTAAGCCCATATTTGTTTTCTATGCTTGATCCAAACTTACCAGGAAAGCAAATACTTTTAATAGACCAAAATTCAAATAGCCCAATGTGTTTTATGCATGCTATGGTCTGAAAGGAAAATGATATTGGGCCAAAATGAAATCTATTGCTACCAAGCTCAATGTTGATGAATGTTTCCATGCCTTATTCGAATCCATGAAGCAAATGAAATGTCTAAATGCGTCCAACGGATTCCACTTCATTATTTTGAAGGACTTCAAATTTAATTAATGCATTGGAAACATAAGAAAGAAAGAGAAGATTGATTTGATGGCTATTATGACACTACACGCTACTCAACAAAGGGAAGTGGGAAACTTGAATTCACTTTTATTCTCTCTCTTTGTTCATTGATTATTGTTCAAATCCATTGAATATTTTCTCTCTTCTCTCTCATCTCTTTTTTCTTCTTTCTTCGGTTATTACACAGGAAGCCATAGAAGCTACTTGGAGCTACCAAAAAGAAAGGAAAGCATGCATCAAGACCATCAAGCTAATGATGGCAAGAAAACATACTAAAATAAAAATGAGATGTAGCTAAGATACTCACCAAATATGGTTAGATTTGGTGAGGATATCTTGAGCTTTTCATGCTCAAAAATGGACATTGAAGATTCGGCCAGCAAGGAAGATCTTGGAGGCATGGCTTGTCTTTGATTCTGCTCAACCACCACAGGGAGTAGCTAGAGTGGCGAAGTGATGGTTGAAGGCAGAGATTGAAGCAGATGAAGTCATCATCATCATGAAGCATCAAGGGCCAGAAATCCACCTTGGAGAGGAAGCCAAGGATGGAGTGCTCGGATTGATGAAGAGTGATGACCAAGGAAGGACTAGAGGTATTTGCATGTTGGTTTTTGCATGAGTTACCTCTTCTCTCTTTGTGGCCGAACCGGTTTTGTTGTGAAGGAAAAGAAGCTGAGCTCGGGTTTGTGTTTCAACTGTGAAGGCTTCACTTCTCTATAAAAGGGGTGAACAGTCATGGTTTGAAGCAAGGAGTAAGATTTGAGAATGCAAGGCACAGAGTTCTCAGAGCTACCTAAGCTAGCAGTTCTTCTTCTCCTTCAATGTTTTCTGTTTTGTAATTTTTCTGTTTAATTTTGTCATGTCTTGAGTCTCATGGAAAAAAGGCAAACAGTGAGGTTTGTATGAAAAAGCCATAGAGCGAAAAAAGGCAGAGAGTGCAAAATTAAAAGAAAAGCCATAGATGTCTTAGAGTTCCTTTGTACATCTGTGTTGTGTTTCATGATTCTGTGGGAATCCCCTTGTAAGTTGGGTTAGCACTTTACAAGTTGTAATCTAGATGATTATAGTAAAATTCCATCATTGTTGTGATGGAGACTGGATGTAGGCTGCACTGCACTTAGCAGCTGAACCAGGATATATCTGGGTGTAATCTTCTCTCTCTCTTCCAACTTCAATTCTGTTTTTACTGTTCAGATGAAAAATCAAAAATATCTCGTGTCAAGTGACGAGACAAAATGAAAATGTCTCGTGGCTAGGGACGAGCTAAAAACAGAAAAGTTTCTTCTAAGTCCAGCAAGTGTTAGCAAGCGAAAAAGGGGCTAAGATTCAACCCCCCCTTCTCTTAGCCACTGAAACCATCACATTATATAAAATCAAATTTGAAACACCTGTGTCTGCAATTTAGATATTATCAATTCAATTCAATTCAGATTCAGAGCACTTGTGTCCATTCAATTCAATTCAATTTAACAGTTGCATTCCATTCAACTCGATTGAAAAAATAATCCATTAGCAAAATGTTGATATTGTTGGTGACGACGATAACAAAATAGAAGAGCGTGAAGAAGAAGAAGGAGTAGGAGGAGGAAGTATACATGAATTTGAAAGAAGAAGAAGAAGACATATGCGTGTATTTAAAAGAAGAAGAAAAAGAAGAATCGCAGGAGAGGAGAAGAAGATAAGCGCGTGTAATGACGCCCTTTTAATGAAAGTAGTTTTTATTGGTGTTGGACCTACTTGGATAAAACTTGGATAAAAAAATACTTGGATGTTTAGCATAGCCCAATTGTCAGGAATCTTTAAGATTTTTTTATTAATTTTTATATATATTAATTAAATTTATTGTATAAGAATTAAAACAT
>NC_029774.3:4505285-4593716 GCF_000817695.3 Arachis duranensis | reverse complement strand
AACATATCAATCATTTATAAATTTTTTTACTTATAAAAATTGAATAGATAATATACATATTAATAAGAATAATATTTTTTTTTGCATTTTGTTAATTGTTTTTTATTGGGTATGATATGAAGTATCATCCACTATGACCCATTATGACTGAGTCTGGTATAACCGGCCCATAAACCAAAAATTTGCTTAGCAGTGTCATTAATCATATGTTCATAACCAGGTCCAAAAAAAAAAATCATAAGCTCATAACTAATAATTATATCTCTAATATTTCATAAACCTCCATTGTACACATTGTATAAATAATTCATTGGCTCCTCGTACTTTCCTCTTCTAAAATTGTAACGAAATAAAAACATCAATTAAAATAAAAATTATGAGAGTTGGGATGATGTGGTAGTAGCTAGTAGCTAGGTAGTCTTGTATATGGGGAAAAGTATAGGTAACCAACAATATTTTTGAACAATGTATGAATAATGTGAATTAATAGAGTTAAAAGAGTAAATTAATCTTAAATTTAATTAGTAACATTAAATTAGAGTATAGTGTATTTTTATTTAATTGGTGGTTGTTCATGTTGTTCAAGATGGTCATTGTTTACCTAGCACTCCCCATTTTTTTAATATCTCGTTTACTATGTAAATAAAATAAGCTTGTGCACATCTCGTTTACAATATAAACAAGATACGTGTTGATTGTTGTCTTTCATGTATCACGTGTGCAAATATGATACGTGCAACTAGAGACGTGACTTATTTCGTTTACAATATATACGACATATGTACAAACTTATTTCGTTTACACAATAAACAAGATAAATAAAGAAATACAAATTAGTAAATAGACTAAAAATTACTTATACCCGTGAATAAAATTTTAAATTATTTATTTAAAAAATTCCTTCTTTTCAAATTATTTATTTAGATGCTATCATTTTGCCACTGTAGTGCTTTTTTTTTATCCTGACTGAAAGGTTCGTATCCGAAAAACGTTTTTAACAAGAAAAATATCAATCCATAAATTGTTTACTATACAAGAGACGCTTAAATTGAACACAAATTTGCAGCCGAGGCCTGGGTTAGATGGCCACTTTGTGTGCCTCCCATAGTTGGTGATATGAAATTTGCAATTGAAGAATGAGACTTCACTCTTCAAAGGCTCCAAACTGTCGACATAAACGAAGTGTTGATGACGAAAACAATAAACTTGATCTAAATATGAGAGTTAGGTCCAATGTTCTGAAAATCGGTTCGAACCGACCGATCGAACCGTGAACCGGTCGCTGTAGCGGTTTGGATAATAAGAAAAACCGCAGGATTTGAAAATCGGACTTGAACCGATGAACCGGCCGGTTACCGGTCGGTCGAACCGAACCGGGACCCGGCCGGTTTTTTAACATTGCCTCAATACGCTGCCGTTTTGTGTTGAGGGAACCCTAATTCCCTTTTCTGAGTTTTCTCCTTCGCAGCCTCCACTTCCTCGTTCCTCCATCTTCTCAGTTCTCAACTCCAGCCTCCCACAGAACAGAACACCACCCAGTTACCCACGACTCCAGGAGGCCCTCAACGCACTCACCGCCGTCGCACTCACCTCAACGCACTCACCTCCGTCGCGCCTTCAGCATCGTCACGCCGTCACCAGCGTCGCGCCATCAGCTCCGTGGTGCCGTTGGGTCCGTCGCGCCTTCCGATACCTCACGCAGTCAGCACCTTCCCGCCGTCAGCTCCGTCGCGCACTCAGCTCCGTCGCGCCCTCAGCCACTTCGCATGTCACCTCCGTCGAGCTCTGCCTCTGAGAAAGCAATAGAGAAGCGTTGAAGCGTTGAAGCGTTGTCCTTCGAGCTCTGAGAGAAAGCAACATATTTCCTCATTTTCAGGTAATTTTTAATTTAGTTATGAACATGATTTTGTGATGCAATCCGATTCTGATGAAACTGTGCTCTGATGAACTGAACTCTGAGTCTCTACTCTCTGAAATTGTTATGAACTGATATAGTGATATGTGAACTCTGTGAACTCTGATGAAACTGTGATAAAATACGAACTAATTTTGTGATGAAATATGAACTGATTTTGTGACATGATTATGTGAATTCTGATTTTGTGAACAAAGAATTTTTTGAACCTGAGATGTTGTACTTGTTTGTATACTCTGATTTTAGAATTTGGATGTTGTTTGTTCATTTATTGTGAACTTGAGAGTTGAGATTATTGGGTTGGATTGCTGGTAATATTTAGGTATGGAAGAAAGTATCAACCAAGACCTACCTGAGATGTTGGATTTCAGCAACTGGCATTTTCTGTGGGGATATTTCTATCAGCGCAGCTGCCAAAAAAGCATATCGCTTGGCTGTTACAGTGGTAGCTACTGTTGGAGGTAAAGGTGTCATCAAAGCATCAAGAATTTTCTGCCTCAGCAGAGGAACTCTTGTTCCATATTTCCCTTTGCCAGTAACTGCATACCGTATGCAAGTGGCCCATTCAGGAACTGATTCAACAGATTGTGCTAGAATGATATTCTTCAACTGAGGCATGAGCCAGTTTTCCCACTCTCCCAATAGACCATCAACATCAGAGTGTAACACACCCGCCAATACTTCAGCAGCTACACATTGTTTAGACCTCTCCTTGGCAGTTGTAAACTCATCTACAGCGCCTTTTAGCGCCACTACAACTGGCATGCCGCATTCTTGTACAAGCCGCTTGAAAATACGTGCAAAACTTGAGTAGAATGTATCACTCCCAAAAAATGAGATCCAACTTGGAGTGCGTGGCCATGAAGCCGAAAATTCAAAGTAGAAGCGGGTTATAGATTTGTCAGCCAAGCTTTGGAAACTGGAATCTCCATGACCTCCTCTAGAAGCACTTTCAGAATCACTTTAATTTGAATGATATTTTAAAGTTTAGATTACACTATAATTTCAGGTCTTAAATTTTATAAAATTAAGATATATAAGTCTATATTTTAGTTAGATCCGTTGTTTTTACTTAAAACAAATAAGTCATCAAAAATGTGATAAAATAATCTATATATCTTATTTTTATAAATTTTAGGAATTCCAATGTAATAAAATTATCTTGAAAACAAAAATATTTGATACAAAATTTTTTAGAAATATATTTGAGTATATCTTTTTATTATTTTAATACAATATAATTTTTATTAAAAAACAAATATTCGGAAAAATAAATTTAGCGATAATTGTATTTGTAAATTTTATTATTTAAATTTAATTATGATTATAGGAGAAATTAACCCATATTATCGGCATAGAATGATGTTAACACGTGGCAATTTGGGAGCACTATGACACTTGGTTAATAATAATAGGGAAAGTACGAGGAACCAATGAAATATTTATACAATGTGTATAATGGAGGTTTATGAAATATTAGAGATATAATTATTAGTGTTACCTTTTTTCATCAGCTGAAATTTTTGGGATGAGTGGTATCATGACATAGTTTTAGAGTGGTATCATATTCATTTTGTAACTCAATAGCTTATTGTATACATTGTACAAATAGTTCATTGTCTCCCTAACGGGATCCTAATAGAAGACATATAAAAAATAACGAGTATAATATGAGTATATGACTATATTCTTGTGTATTCCTTCAAGCATTCTTTATGAGTGATATTATAAGATTAGGAAATTCCAATATTTCAACGTCCATCATCAATTGGAAAATCTTGTTCTTAAATCGGAGAAAGAACTCGTCCATGACTTGTTCTCCAAATTGTGTCTTCAAAAGGGGTTCTGTAGCAGCTCGAGTGTATTTAGTTATAAACTGTGCCCTCTTATTTAGATCAAGTTTATTCTTCTCATCATCAACATCTTCATTTATGTTGGCATCCCAACCCAGTACCACAGATTCCAACCTTTGAAGGGTGAAAGATCCTTCATCCTCAATTACTTCTTTGGCTTCCTCTATTGTTGGATCATATAATGGTAAATTAAACGACTCCAATTTTATCTCTTCAATCAAATTCTACAACAAATACCATTACAACATCTTATTATATAGTGCAAAATTTTAAAATATCGAGAACATCTCCAATGTTTAGTTTTAATTTCATTTCATTTTGAGTCCTACATAATACTATTTAAGTATTTGTGGGACCATATATCATAAATACCAATATTCTAGAAATATTTAAAATTTTTCTTATAATATAATGTTTAAACAAACCAAAATTACCTCTAAGACCATGTCATTGAGTGTTGTGCCAATTATGGTCCAAGCAGTTCTGATATCACAAGTTTTGTCCCTTCCGAATAACGTGAGAACCATTCCACCTCCAGCCACCACTTCTTGTGAACGTAATTTCAGAAACAATTTAAAGTCTTTCTGGAATTGTTCAAGATATGCTTTATGCATTCCTGGAGGACTTGTGCTTGTTAAGTGTGCATTTTCCTTATTAACCAACTCCTTTGGAGCCTATTATTCAAAACAAACATGATAATTAATGACAGTAAAATTATATAGCATGTGATTTTAGTTCCATTAAGTACTAGTATTATGTAAATTTAATTTGTTATTATTCAATTTACAAAATCATGTTGGCCTTACCTTAGAAAGCCAATGGAGACTATAAGAGGAATGAACCAAGTGTATGGAATTATCAGGAAATAACCTCTTGTAGAATGAACCAGGAGTTGCATTAATAAAACATGGACCAAAATTATGTCCCTTATTTTCTTCTAGGCTTTCCAAGAATTGAGGGAGTGATTTAATGATGCTATTGAAATCATTCCCAAATAGATCATTCAAGAAAAACTGAAAAACCGGTAGTTTAAGATTCAATTTACAAGTAACAGTATCAATAATGTTGATGACATTAGATAGCAAGTAAAGAGTATTGGGTCCTGAAGAACATCCTAAATCAGCCACAACGAAACACTGAGGATGAATAATACTGTATAGTCTCATCATATTCTCCTCTAATATGGGTTTTGCCTTCATCATCACCTTTTTCTGTCAACATTATATTCATATATTAGTGTCTAATAACATAACAATGATAATAATATCACCAACATTTATGATCGATTGGACTAGTACTCCCAATAAAGATATTTTTCTCCCATTAAAATTGTGTAAAAAATAAAAAGTGAAAACAAAAATAGATTTTTCTTCGCTTGTTTTTGTTGCTATTTCATTATTCTTTATAAAATCCTAAAAAATAAAAATAACAAAATACAAACTAAACGTACCATACATTTTTTTAAAAAAAAAGTTAAACTTGAACTTGAGACGTATTAAGAAGAGACGAAAAAAATAGTAAAATTTTATATTGGACCATAAACTTTTAAAGTAGCCACCTTAGGAGTTGATTTTTTCTTTTTGTTAGTGGTTAGTTAGTATAAAAAACTTTCAAATTTTGAGAACGATTAGTTTCTAAACTTGTTAAAAAAAAATACAATTCAAAAGGGTAGGTAAAAAGTAATAGCTAATAAACAAATATTATAATTAAAAATAGAGACCAGTTTAGAGCTGACTAAAAAAAGAAAGCATGCATGTTCAAGTAATTAACCAAGTGACTAATAGTTTGGGACATGAACAAAGTTTATACAGAAATAGAGAGAATATATAATAATAATAATAATATTTATGTGCCTGTAACAAAGAGTTATTAGCGTAGCTATTATCTCCGATGCCATCATTCATGTGGAGGACTTGCTGTGTATCCATTCCTCCATCTAAGTGAGGTGCTTTCTTTGTTGCCATTGGTGGCACCTTCAAATATTTATGATCAAAGTCTAAAACATACACCACATATGTATAATACTAATCTTAAGACAAAGTTTAAAATTATATACACATGAAAGGACTTACTTAATAAATAAAATTGCAATTTGTCAATAACAGAGGACATACCACCAATATTTTATTTAATGTATTTTATATTTATTATTAATTGTATGGCATTTAACTTGACGCAATACTTTTTTCTCTTGAAGGAAGCAATAACATTAACAATACTTCTTTATTTATTTATAAAAAATTAAAGTTTTGCTAACAAGTATTTTAATTTGTTGAAGAATCAAGGGTTGTGGTTGGTAATTTTATTTTTTTGTATTTTCTTTTTTACCTTTGATCCATTTGGGATATTGTCTCAGTGCTCCACCTTTGTAATTTTAAAAACTTAAAGAGTTCTCAACAATATTGTTACTCTCCAATATGAGCTAAAAAATGAACATCACCGATCGGATATTAGGGATAATAAACATCTCATGTCATGAAACTATTCATCCCAAAAGTTTAAGTTGATTTTGGGGTTCACCAAAGAATTCGATCGAACTCTTGACTTTTCGGATCTAGATCTCTGATACCATGTCATGAAACCACTCATCTCAAAAGCTTAAGCGGATGGGTAAAGGTAACACTAATGGTTATATCTCTAATACTGAATTGGACATCTCTAAACCTCTATTGTATACATTGTACAAATATTCCATTGACTCGCTATACTTCCTCAATAAGTTATTTGAGATATTACTCGGTTTGGATGAAGTTATCTTTTTTTTAAGGGTTGTATATTTTAGCTGCTAAGAATATAGAATATAGATATTATAAAAAGATATTTTAACATTCAAGTTAATAAAAGAAAAATATATATTTTAGCGACTAAGAATATAGAATATAAATATTATAAAAAGAAATTTTAACACTCAAGTTAATAAAAAAATATTCTTATGAAAAAGAATATGTGCTTACCTTTTTTTATCTTCGTGTTTTTATAAGAAAAATATACTTTTTTAACGAGTTATAACGTAAGAATAACTGCTATTTTTTAGATGTTTTATTGGTTACGACTAAATTGTAATGATTAAATTGAATATTAAACTTATCATTTTTTTTAATTCAAACATTTCTTAAGAATTGACATGAAATTTATTAATTTACACATACAATTTTTGACAAAGTATTTGTAGCATCTATATGCAAAGTGCAATGCAATTTTATTCTTGGTCTACAAAAACTTAATGGTAACAGGCATATACTCATTTCATTCGGCTATATATGGTCATTGTTCAACATCAACAACGACAAAACTTAATTGAACAAAATAAATAGTAGAATTTTATGGTCACCCGTAATAAATAAAATTAAAAATTGTCAATGGAACCATTAATATACGTACTTTCCATGCTATGCATGCAGCCTATAATTAATTCAGAAATCTTGTATGTATACGAAAGGTCTCAAATCTCAAAGGTTGTTTGCTCCAACATGCAGGTCACGAAATTAAACTGGTTATCACTCAAACCAATTTTTTTTGTTGGTAAGTTATAGCATGTCTCTTTTTTTCAGTATAATGAAATCACTTCATCATTTTAAAATTATAGTTAAAAGACATATTATTTTTTAAATAGGGTCTTTTTCTTGTTCTTGGTCATAAAATTTTTTGAAATATTATAAAACTACTTATTCTAAAAATTCATTTTGTCCGATTAAAATTTTAACAGTTAAATATTAGTCAGTATTTTTCCATTAAAAAAGGAAATATATTAACATTAACATTTTTTTATCTATAAAAATTTTAAGTGTGACAAAAATAATGAATTTTCTTATTATTTTTCTTCTCCTAATTAATCTTGTAAAACGTGATCTCATACCACCATATAAAACTTAAATAAAACTAAAAGAAAAACATGAGAGAAAAAATGTAGTATGTGTAAGAAATAGTATTTCAGTATTCAGTATTCACCCATAATAACTTAACAAATTTTCAAAGGCATACTATTGAATTAATTATAAAGGTCTCAAGTATTTTTTATACCAATCACTAGTGTTCGGGATCTAATTTTTCTAAGGACTAATACTTTATGTGTTTTGTTTTCTTAATTGAGATCCAACTAATGGTAAATAGTTAATTATAATTTTTTCTTGTTGGGTTAGATACTTATAACAGGATAATGAAGAGATTGAATAAGATGTAAATTATGCAATCCAATTAGGTTGGTCAAAATAGCAGAATGTGTCTGATTTTATATGTGACAAAAAAGTACCTTTAAAACTTAAAGGTAAATTCTATCGCACTACTATCAGATCGGCTATGATATATGATACAGAGTGTTGGGCGAATAAAGGGGAGCACGAACATAAGTTAAGTATGGTGGAGAAGAAGATGTTGAGATGGATAAGTGGTCATATGCGATTGGATAGAATAAGAAACGAAGATATAAGAGAGAGAGTTGAAGTAGTATCTATTGTAGAAAAGATGGTAGAATTGTGTCTTAGGTGGCTTGGACATGTAAGAAGAAGACCGATAGAGCATCCAGTCAAGAGGGTGGATGAGATGGAAGATAGATAAGAAGTGAAAGGTAGAGAAATACCTAGGAAGACTATCCACGAAGTGGTCAAATAAAATCTACATGTAAATGGTCTCTTTGTAGACATGATACATAATAGAGTTCAATGACATCGTTTAATCCATGTAACCAATCGGATCTAGTGGGATAAAACTTTGTTTTTGTTTTTGTTTTTGTTGTTTTTGTTATTGTCGTTGGTTAGATACTTATGAAGTGTTTTGATTGGTGAAGAGGCAAATTGTTATAAACTTTTATTTTAAGATAATATATCTGCTCAATATGACACTCATTACATTTATTAAATTAACTTTCTTATCAAGAAGAAAAATTTTCTAGAAATAAGATTATAAATATTCGGTACTCATATACCTTTTTATTTCCAATATTCTCCTCACTTCAATTGAAGTGACTGTTCAAAGTGAAAATGCTTTCATCCACGTAATTTTGTTCCTTTCCCCTTATGTCAGGAATTTTAATTAACCCACTTGGCAACTTTGGCATCAAAGAATATAACACAAGATTTTTAGACAAGAATATGAGACACAGGTATTAATAGTTCCTTCTCAACCCAAAATAGAGAAAGACATATGCTTTGGGAAATGCTCTTACATGCATGCCGTTATTGCACGTAAAAAGAATCAGCGTGCCCTCTTCATGACATGACACTCAATTGATAAAAAAAAAAAATTCATGGTATTCGCTAACAGATTGATTAATGATTAATTTATTATAAATTTAGATTTTATTTAAAAATTTATTATTAATTAATAAATTGATGTATATACAACACAAAATTCAAACTTTGATACTGACTTAAACTAACTATTTGACCAACCTAAATTAAGTTGACGGTAAAAATTCAGGTGTAGTCAACTTCACGTGAAGTTGATAATTGAGAGTTGTTAAATGAAAATTTAGTCAAATCAATCAAATCATCTAACAACTCTCAGTTATCAACTTCACGCGAAATCGAATACACTGAGTTTCTACCTAAGTTGATAAACTTTTATCTAATTTAGTAATTTCTCACTGATAATATAATTTTTCAATTTTAATACTCGAATTGATATCTCTGGATAAGGGACCATGGTTTACCATCATGAATACATGTTTTAATTCTCTTATTCATACTTGTACTATACTAAGTTTATACAATATTTACACAATAATAGGTGGAGTAAAAATAATCACATTATTCTAAACTTGAATTCTTCTCTTCGGAGCCTTTGTTGTCTTGCAATGAAGGCCTCAATGGTGCGACGAAATTCTTCATTGCTCATGTTATCTTCAGGGTATGAATCTCCTTCTTCTTCCTCCTCTTTAGTGGGAGCATGTACAATAGCTTTGATTTTCTTCTCTGTTTCACACCGTCGTAAATCGCCACCTCGTTGCTCGTTGCGGTTCGCACGGGGGAGAATCTCTGTTTGACACCTTCTATATTTCTTCATCTCCAAGCAATTATTCACTTCCCCTGTTTCCATGCTCTGTTTCTCTACATCACACTTGTTATTTCCAGCATCAATTCCTTTGCTCCTTAAGCCAAAATTCGCTTCTTTTCTTAAAAAGATTCCATTGTTTTCTTGGTGTTTCACCATGTTTCTATTGATTCTTTTATTCTTTGTGCTATCCTCACTTTTTATTCCCTCCTTTTCAATGGGATCCTCTGTTTCTATCCCCTGTTTTGCTCTGTTTTTTAGTTTTTTTTCTTGGACTTTCTGTTTCTTTGTTGCATTATGGAGAAATTCTTGGTAAAGATGGTCCTCCGAATCTTTTCTCCTAGAGCCTTGAGCCGAAAACTGCCCCGACTGAGCAAAAAGAGCGATGATTATTGCGTTTCCAATGAGGAAAACGAACCTAGGATTGTTAACAAACATCGACAAGTCCCTAAAGTACTCGCTCGAGGTCTTAACTGCAACCGGGAGGCGTAGAGAGAGCCTTGAGATCAAAACTAGAACAACACACACCTCAAGGAAGCGTAATATGCCTGTGATCCTTCGAAGCTTGCGATTCTTAAGGATTGCGTTGGCTTTCTCAGCTTGAAGATTATGGAAACTGAATGAATCCATTGCTCCAAAGGCGTTAAGAGCTATGTGAATTATGAAAGTGCTTTTTTTGGTTAAAGGAGAAGTAACTTTTTTTTTTTTAGTTTTTAAAATAATTCTCACTCAAAAGGGGATGGAAGCTTGTGATAGCAGTGAGACTAAACATGTATTTGAAAGCATAGAAGAGAGAAATCACTGCGGCAGTTCTTGCACTTTGAAGCATAGAAACAAAACAAAGAAAGTGAAGAGTGAGTGAGTGAGTGATGAGTGAGTGAAACAGAGCTCCTCTGTTTTTTGATTTGTTGGAAGACGGTTTTTTTAGTTCCTCTTGTTTGGTCTTTATTTATAGGGTGGAAATGGAATCTTATCTTTCTTTTGTTTTTCAGAAAAAATTATTTTTTTGGTGTAATTATTTTGCAATTCATTACTTAAGTATTTTAAGATGGAATATGGGTTTTATTAGAAGTATGAGACTATAGTCATGTTTTAATTTAGAATTTTAAGTCAATATTAAAATAATTATGTTACGTATACAAAAAATTCAATTACTAAATCTGTTCGTTTGTGTAAAATATTATTGAAATATAAAATTGTAAAAATATATAAACTAATACATATATTTATATAAAAATACATAATAACTATTTTAGTGTATGATTTTTAGTATTATAGTATACACATAATATAATATTTTTGTTTTATAAAAAAAATAATATAATATTTTTGTACATTAAAAAATCAGTCATTTTATTTCTAACTTATTAAGCTTTTCAAAAAAGAAGGGCATTTGTTTTTTCTTCTCAATATTCCTTTATCTACTTTAGTTTCACTTTTTGTTGTTTTATCAAGGTGTCTCCTTTTTTGACAATAAGTCATGCACTAAACTAGATTAGTGGCATATCCACATTCCACATAATAAAGTTTTAAAGTTGTTATTAAAGAGAATTGTTAAAATTTATAAAATGATTAAAATACTATAAATTTTTTTATTTTTTCAAAAAAATATTTTACAATTAAAGATCCACAAGTGCTCTTAGCACTTCTTAACAAAAAGTTTTAATGTATACCTAGTGTGAACAAAACAAAATTTGGTTTAAAGAAAAAATATTATCTTTATTAAGTATTAACTATTATTGAGTTAGTCACCTACTTCGGTAAAGGTATGCTTTAAGTTAATGGAGATAGATTCTTCTAAAAAATGAAGCATATGTGGAAAAGGATTGATAGCAAAGACAATAATATTAATTCAATACTAAATTAGTACGGTTTCAATATAGATGTTATAACAACTAAAGACACAGAATCATGATTTTGTTTACCACTATCATCATATTATATTTGTGTTTTTTATTGTATAAATAAGATTGCTGAAAATTATTTATGCAAAAAAGTATAGAATATTTAATCGAACAATAATGCACTTTGTTTTCTTGATTGCAAAGTGTTGAACCTAATTAGGGGCTATCAACAGCACCTGAAATTT
Source organism: Arachis duranensis (assembly GCF_000817695.3). Classification (NCBI taxonomy): domain Eukaryota; kingdom Viridiplantae; phylum Streptophyta; class Magnoliopsida; order Fabales; family Fabaceae; genus Arachis; species Arachis duranensis. The sequence continues at coordinate 4,581,871 of NC_029774.3, read as the reverse complement.
CTTCATGTTACAAGATCAAAAATAAAGTAATACTAAAAAGGAAAAGCTATATAATTTATTTGTTATTTACCTTCTAAGTATAAAATAATTTAAAATTTACTTTATAATGCTTTTTGTAGCAATCATTATATGCATATATGATATATTGTTATTTTATTCTTAAACATGATCATGCTTAAATTGATGAATGAACTTAAGGACAAAAGTAATGATTAGGCTTATAATATATACTAATAACATGTCTATAATAAAAAATATTAATATTATTTACACATCCCAAATTAATGTTTAGTTGAGACATCACATAAATTTAAGGATAAAAATATCATAAATAAACACATAACAGCAAGTGCAAAATTATAGATTTTTATAGCAACAAATGCCTTAAGAGCACTAATTAAAATTACATATGTAAGATTTTTTTTTAGTATGTATACATTTTTATATGATAAATATTTTAAAAGTTTGAAATTGTTACCTTTTTATTACAAACTTTTATATTTAATATCTTAGTTAATATCTTTAGGATATTTATCAGCTAGATTCTAAAATAATTTGTCTTGGTAGTGAAATTTGTGGGATAATCATCACTGTTCAATAATAGCAACATGTCCCATGAATCCGCAACTAATTTTCTTCATGGCTAAGAGAAAGGCCACGCACTCTTCCTTTAATTTCCCTATATCTAATTATTATTAGATTATTATTAGAGTAAAGTATTAAATTGGTCTCTTATCTTTGAGACTAATTTTATTTTAGTCTTTAAAATTTAAACGGTTCTATTTAAATTTAAAAAAATTTTATTTAACTTCAATATACCGTAAAATTAAAGTTAAATAATTAACAGAATGTCAATTATAGATTAAAGTTAAATATATTTTATGATAATAGTACAAAAATAAAGTCAATAATTTTAAGAATAAGTACAAGTTTTAAAGGCACAAAATCAACTGTAGATACATCAATACATTTATTTATTATTCTCTTTAGCCTATAAAAAATATTTTATTTAATTGTAAGAAAAATGATAAATAAATGTATTGATCCATCTACGGTTAATTTTGTGTCTATAGAATTTGTATTTGTTTTCCAGATTATCGATCTTGTTCTTGTACTGCTGTCATGTAGGACAATCCGTTAATTATTTAATTTTGACCTCACGATATAACTATATTGAAGCTAAATAAAACTTTTTTAAATTTAAATAGAACACTTTAAACTTTAAAAACCAAAACAAATACGATCAAACGTAAGAAACTAATTTAATATACTTTATCCTATTATTTATATCAAATATCCTAATTATTTATACTGTATATTTTAATTCCAATATATATATAATAATTAATTTTATAGTTAATTTTTTTATGCATATGACACTTTTGTATTTATATATGTATTGTCTCAAGGCCCCAATGCTTGAAATTAAAGAACTTAGATTTAACTTTCCAATGGTCTCCACTCTCCACAGTCCTTGTTTTGTCCCCATGGCCCCACCAATAATACAATATAACATTGGGGATATGTAACTTTTGCATTCTTGATGGAACATAGTGTGCAGGAAGAACATTATAATAATAATAATAATAATAATTGCATTATTTATGCGATGCATCTGGTTTGGATGAGCAGATGTTAAGTGTTAACTACTAACTAGAATCAATGCCTTAAAGGCATAATAAACAGTCGAATATAAAATGAGATGCCATTAGTATATATTTTATATTATTCTTGGTTTATTGTGATAGATTTGAGTTTTATTATATGGATATGGTTCCGGATTCCTTATAATTGAACACACATGCATCATGTTATGTTGACAACAAAAAAGATAAATATATTTTGAAAAGAAATTCAAAATTATGCGTGTATGTAACGTGTAGGATTCATCATATATATTCATGAATTAGGATATTGACTTGCACTTATTTATTTTTTTTTTTAAATTAACTCATTAAAATTATGCCCACAAAATAACATCTTTAAAAATATCTTCTTCTTTTTCTTCTTCTTCTTCACAAAAAAAAAAAAAAACACCTTTAAAGCATAAGTTATCTGTCTTGCTGCTAGTAGCCAATAAATCGATTCTCTCAAATTGAAGTCATAGATCACATCCATAAATTATCTCTTCTTAGTTCTTACTTCTCTTTTCTTGTTTATTTATTTTTATACAACTTACTTTAGATATTTTGAGTTAGAGTTCCGTTTTATTATTTATACAAGATCTTAGTAACATTAAATTGGTTTCGCTAGTATAATTTAAGAACCAACCTATTACACACAAAAAAAAAAAGAAAACTAATTACTAATTAGCAATTATATAAAAATATATCTAGTGTTCATAAAAATATTTTATTATATTACTATAAAAAATTAATTATTTTACTGTGACAAATTTATTTATTCTACTGACTAATTTACTATTAAAAAAACTATAAAAAAAAAACAATACGTATAAATAAGTCAACTATTAAATATGCACAATGTGTTGGGTTTTTTCTTTCTTTTGTGAGGCCCAAACCCAACATTTTGAGAGTGTATTATTTCACCCTAGTGTCACAACCCTAATTTAGTTTTTGAGGGTTATTGAGAGTGATAGAGAGTAGCCACAAAAGAGAGAAAGAAAGGGAAAAACAGAATTCCCGTTTTTGTCCAAAGCAGCAAATTTCAAATGGCAGTTTCTCAGTTGTTCACCGTTGGATTTGAAATTTAAACTGCATATTCCTATCATCTTGTTCTTCATTCTGATCGGTGGAGATGTTGATTGGAGGTTTGCAGTAGGAGAAATTGGTTTCGCAAGAGAGAAATTAGGTTTCCCGTTTTTACACATAGCAGAAATTTTAGAATGACAGTTTCTCATTCTTTCACCGTTGGATCGACGTGAAATTTGAACTGTAGATTCTTCACATCTTGTTCTTCATTCTGAACGGTGGAGATTTTAATTGGAGGTCTGCAGAGGGAGAAATTGGATTTGACATCAGCTCTGTTTTTTGGGTATATTTCATCTTCTTGCCTATTATTTGTGAGCTTTGGTGCATTGATGTTTTGGCTGGTTATATGCACATTTTTGTGCTTTGTTTGAGACTCTCTTGTACCTCATTTGATTGTAGTGGAGCTATTTCATTGGTCTGGACGACCCGTGGTTTTTACCTCTCACATTGAGGGGGTTTTCCACGTTAAAATCTTGGTGTGTTCTTGTTATTGCTTTACTTGCTATATTTGCTTGTTATAGTTGCTGCCATATTATGTTATGAGTGTTTTCATATTATTCTTGTGTTGGACATTGTTGTCGTTTCCGCGCTGCTAGGCTCTTTCACAATGAATATCTAATCCATAACCTTTTGTAACAGTAAGTTTAGCTCGTTAACTTAACCACTCAAGTATAATTGTTTCTTTGTTTATTATGTCATTATATATATCTTTTGTTTATAGAAATATATTTTTTTATTAGAGATTACAATTTAGAACAAAAGAAAGATAAATACTTTACTTTATCAATTTAGGTCGATCGATTGCTTATTCATTTACCTATTTAAGTAAATATTAGAAGTTTAAATTTTGTTATATATATATATATAGCAACTCATTTGCTGTGTGACAAATTAATCCTAAGTTGGGGTTTTTGTGGAAAAAAGTGTACACCTCACTTTTGGGCTTTTCTATTTACTTTTTTAGGTAGGCAGGTATAATGTTGGGCTTGGCCCGTTAAGGAGGGAATGCTGAAATAACACAGCTTAAGCCCAAAAGAAGGTTAAACCCAAAAAAAATCCAAAAAAAGGTCCTCTCATCTAGGGGTGGCAGTAGGGCGGGTAAGGGCAGATTTTTGCCCTACCCGATCTCGTTCTGCCATCCTGTTACTCATATACTACCGTTCCATCACTACCTGCAGGTAATAAATTAGGTAGCGTTTGTTTGTAAAAACACGACAGAACAGGACACTGAGACAAAAACAATAGGACAGAGACATTAAAAATTATATTTTGTGTATCGTGTTCAGATACGATGGATAGGACACTAGTGTAGTGTCCAGTATTATGTTTGGATACTTATGAACAAGACTAAAATATTATATAAAATGACTAAAATAGCCATGTGATTCCAAATTTTTTAGTATAAACTAATTTAATAAATAATGAGAGTACGTAAGAGTACAGAACTTGAAAAAAAATTTGAAGCAGTCAAAAATTTTAATAAAAAATTATATAATAGTATTTATATTAAAATAAAATTTATAAATATAATTATTTTTACCAAATTAATTTTAAATACAAAATCAGTTTTAAAAAAAGAATCCATTTTTAAATGGAAAAAAATTAATTTTTGCACATAAAAATCTATTTTTATTTAGAAAATTAATTTTTTTATCTAAAATTTTATTTTTCTTTTCAAAAAAATTAATTTTTTTTAAATTATATAAAATCAATTACATTTATAAATTATTTTTTAGCATTTTAAAATATCAATTTTACCTTTATAATATTTATCTTTTAAAAGTTTGCAGACTAATTGTTTTTGTTATTATTTTTATTACAAATCAAATAATATAATATAAGGTTAAAATGATGTTGAAGTAAGAATGATAAGAAAAAAGAAATTATCCAGTCCAATAAAAATTTTTATAAAAAGGAGAGAGTACCTGAGAAAAAAAGAGAAAGAAAAAGAACGTAAAGATAGAAAAAGAGCATGGAATAAAAAAAAAATACTTTCTGAAAACAACGCAAAATAGGAAACATAAGAAGGGGGTAACAATGGAATAATAAAAAATAGCACCATGGACAAAAAAGAAAAAAAATTCATAAAAACAGTCCGTGTCCTTCTTCCAAATCCCGTGTCCATCATTGTCCTTCGTAAAAGAATGGACACAAAAGTATAAAAAACTGTCCCGGAGACAATATGTTCAGTGTCCATGTCTTTGCTTCCAAACGCTTTTTAACAATGTGCTGTCCATGTCTCCGTGTCCTGTCTCCGAAAACAAACGCTACCTTACAGAACACAAATCCGTCCCTGTGGGCACCCGCCCCTATAAAAATTAAATATTTTAATTTTTACCTATTCATATATAAATTAAGACAAAAATTTTAAATTTATAGATAAATTAAAATACAAACATAAAATTCATACAATGTCATTAGTTAAAATAACTTGAAATTAAAAATAATATTGTTAGATCACTACAAATTTAACACCATAATAAAGAAATTACAATATTAGATACAAAAGGATCTTCAACCCTTATTCTTGATCACTTTCAACATTTTTATCATCATTAAAAATTTACAAATCAAGATTTAAACTTGAAAATCAAAAGAGATAACAATTAACAAATTAATTGGTACTATGTAAAAAATTGGGCAATTCACTGATACAAGCCAAGGGGAGGAAAATTTACACCAATCAGCCAAAACTAAAACTAGTTCATGAATCAACCAAGACACAATTATATATAGTTCAAATTACCCTAATTCGAACTTCACTCTCAATGTAATTCGAATCACAGTGATTTGAATTAAAGACACACGCACACACCCACTAATTCGAACCAGGCTGATTCAAATTACACACACGTGCAATCAGTGCTATATTTGACTGCTGAGTTTGATTATTTGTGTTTGATTATAAATTGAGTTTGATTATACATGTTTACCAAGTTTGATTATACTCAGGTTAGGTGCTATATTTAATTCCTGAGTTTGATTATACGTGTTTGCTGAGTTTGATTATAGTCAACTATAATCAAACTCAGCAAACACGTATAATCAAACTCGGGAATTAAATATAGCACCTAACATGCGTATAATCAAACTTAGTAAACATGTATAATCAAACTCAATTTATAATCAAGAGTCAAATATAGCACTGAACTTGAGCATAATCAAACTCAGCAAACACAAATAATCAAACTCAGCAGTCAAATATAGCACTGAACCTGAATTATACTTTGGATTGCGCGTGCGTGTAATTCGCAAGGTTGCGAGAACCGGACCGGTCATTGAACCGGTCGAATAACTGGTTTAATGGTTCAATGGTTCAACCGTGGTCGAACCGTAGTCGAACCGGTTTAGTTAAATATAAAATAAAATTATTAAAAATACAATATACTATAACCATAAATTTAAGAATACATCATATTTAGTTCCACAATGTAAATTCTATATTCAATAATTTCTTCTAAATTTTTTCAATCATTCATATAATAATAAAATTTAAAATTTCATAACCCACCTACTAACTAAACTATATCTCATCTCATAATTAAAATTCTACATTCAAATTCAAAGATTACAATTTATAACTAAAAGAAATCATGGCATAAAATACTATATCCATATTCAATCAACAATCACCAACAATCAATAATAATATCAATAATTACTTAAATTAGACAAAACTCACTCAATTAATGTCAAATTACTAATTAGAAATAGCTATGGACCAATCTCAACAGCAACATTTTCTCAAGATGTGCAAAACAAACTATTCCCTGCCCCCTTAAAACCCAACTTCATGTTTCAGCTAGGGGTGGCAAACGGGCCTAAACCCGCCGGGCCGGCCCGCGTAACCCGCCAAAAAAGGCGGGCTGGGCTGGAAAATCGGGACCGCCAAATAGCAAAAGCCCGCCTAACCCGCACCGCTTAAACCGCGGGTTTTGGCGGGCTTTGGCGGGGCGGGGCGGGCTTCCCCGCCGGGCTAAGGTTTTTTTTAGTGAGGGGTATTTTTGCAAACTTTTTCCTAAAATCTAACTTCCCCAACCTAACTTCAAGAGTATGAAGATAAAAATTGAGTGTTTTGAATTATATTTATGTTATTTTGGAGACAATATTTATAATTATGTTTTGGATTATGTTTATTTTGCTTTGGAGAGAATATTTATACTTATATTTTGAATGAAAATTTGGTTTATAATTATATTTATTAGATATTTATAATTACAAAGACTTTAATGTTTGTGAATATAAAAAATATAATTTTTTATGCCATTAGAAATTATAAATTTATTAATATAGTTGTGAAATCAGAATTACAACAATTCAAAATCCAAAATTATATCAATTCTGTTCAGAAGAGAGAGATGGCTCGAAGACAGAGTGCCATCTAAATTTAGAATGCCACCAACCCAGAATCCGGACCAAATATCAATTCATAGTTCATAGTTCATACAATTCATATAACATTCAGGCATTCAACAGAGCATAATTGAAAAAATAAAAAATTGAACATAGCATAATTGAACATACAAATTCAACATACAACAAATTTAACATACAACAAATTTATTCTTCAGGCATTCAACAGAGCATAATTGAAAAAATAAAAAAATTGAACATAGCAGAATTGAACATACAAATTCAACATGCAACAAATTTATTCCTCAGGCATTCAACAGAGCATAATTGAAAAAATCAAAAAATTGAACATAGCAGAATTGAACAGACAAATTCAACATACAACAAATTTATTCAAAACAAAATTAAAAAATTAAAAAAAGACGAACAGAGAAACTGAACTGAAGTCTGAAGAACAGAAGGCCAGAAAAAAATGAAAAGTTGAAAACAATCCAGAGAAAAAAAATGAAAAGTTGAAAACAATGCTAGAAACCCAGAACTTACCGACTTACCCGCGACGGTGAGTGGCCCTAGCTCTGGTGTCGGTTTCGATTCAGGTCCTTCCTTCGTATGCAGGCATGCAGCAGCTCCAGGGGAAGAGGAAGACGACGGACGCTCGAGGAAGAAACAGCGTGCCTGCGATTGGTGAGTCTGACAGCGAACAGGGGTCGGTGCGACGGACGGCGCGGCGGCAATAGAGGCACAAGGCGGTGGTGGAGGCTAGGCTTGGGGGCAGGCTTCCTGGATTAGCAGATTAGGAATTACTGATTAGGGTATGCTAAAGTGGCTGGCTCATTTCCTTCATCACGTGTTCTTATTTTCTTTTCTTTTTAAAAAAAAAAAGAAAAACGGCACCGTTTCATTATAAGGAGAGAAAATCGGTACCTGTAGAAACCGGCCCGGTTCGCCCGATTCGCCGGTTAACCACCGGTTCGACCAATTTTTTAATCGGTTTTTTCAGGACGGTTTTGTTGGAGGATCGGACCGGCTAGGTAACCAATTTCCGATTAACTCGGTTGAACCGGCCGGTCCGGTCCGATTTTCAGAACATTGGTAATTCGAATCAGCCTGGTTCGAATTAGTGTGTCTGTGTAATTCGAATAAGGTTGATTCGAATTAGTGGGTGTGTGTGCGTGTCTGTAATTCGAATCAGTGTGATTCGAATTACATCGAGAGTGAAGTTTGAATTAGGGTAATTCGAACTATATAGAATTGTGTCTTAGTTGATCCTTCTGGAGTTGAGACATTATCCGTTGCTTGTGGAGTTTCTGAAGTTGGATTAGCATTACTTTGAACTTCAATTTCATTATCATTTGGAGCAACACTGTTGCTTTGTGTGTCTTCTCTAACATTACTAGCCATGAAGTAATTTGAAAATACCTGTATCAATAAAATTAAAATTAATGAGGGTATAAAATTAACATAAATCATATCATAAATGCATAAAAATCAGAATGCACAATTACAAAATCAGAATAAAATCAAGATTAAAAATGTATAAAAATGATAATTCAAAGCATAAATGCACAAAATATTAAATACATCTACCGATTTTTTAATATTTCTTTGTTTCTAATATAATAAGCTCACGCACCAACCTCCTGATACTTCATGGCTTTTGCATGATCAAAATAATTAATTCCCATGTTACTATCTTTTTAAGATTTTTGATCTATTTTCTCTTTTATAACATCACATTATAGCTTTCAACTATTTGGTTTCATATCTTTTCTTGTCTCAACATTTCATTTCTTTTGTCCTCATCCTCACATACATACCTTCCATTTTTCCCATAATTTAAATTTTGAATCAACAAAATTTTCATATTATGAACATACACATCACCACTTGTGATGTCTTTTTATTAGTATCTTATCAGTTATCACATAATAAAACGACACCCAAATAGCTAGTTAGGGATCTTAATTCCTTTTTCAGCTAAATATATGAAAAACAAAGAGAGAACTATTTCCTAAGGTTCTTCATAGTTCATACTGAAATGCACAACAATTATTTATTTATTTATATTATATGTCCTCGAAAATTATTCAAAAATGTCGATAAAAATTAAAGTTGTTTATCAAAATGATGAACTATATAACGATATAGTTATATACAGATTAGGATTAAGGAAGTTAATTAGGTCATAAGAAGATATATAGAATAGAACAGAAAATTATTGCTCTGGTCTTTATTTTTAACAAAGGAAACATAACAGTTTGTTATTCTCTCCATAATTAAAACACCATGAACATATTTCCTTTTATAAACCAAATCATTCTGATCTTGAAGGGTCCATTCAGTACTCAATGACAATTGTAAAATCAGAATAAAATTAAAATTCATAATTCATAAGAATGATAAAGAAGTCAAAACAACTAATGCATATAACCAATTAACAAAGAAGCCAAAACAACTTCAATTTTTCAAGCTTTATTTCAACTAAGTCTGAAAAATTGAATCAACAAACATATTGTTATATGAATCAAACTGTTTTAACCCACCAAACTTAGTAACAAACTTAGGAAACTCCCCAAAGAATCTGTTATCACCCAAATCAAGAAACTAAGACTCTTACAAGAAGAAGAGTTAGGCAATGCAGGTTCTGAAATATACTGATAAAAGGAATTTTCATAAACCCTAAGAGAAACAACTCTATCACATAATTTCCAAATTAAAGTAGGAATCTGCCCAATCAAAAGATTCCATGCACTGAATTTTAGGATCTTTTGAGTATCAAAATTAATTTTAGTTTTTGCTTAACTATTTTAACATAAAACTTAAATCATAAAAACTAACTTAAAAAGAAAAATTGAAGAAGCACGAAAGCAATAAGTTGTGAGCAAGGAGTGCTTAGTGCTTACCAGTCACCAGAAAGACGACGAGGGATGAAGGAGGGACGACAAAGACCAGAGACCACAGATCGGAGAGGCGAGTCGGCGAAGACAATGAGTCAGTGACGGCGAGAAGCGGGAGCGACGCCGACACCAACGTGGGGATCTGGTGAGGATCTGAGCCCTAATTATTTGGGTTGGTGAGCGATGGCGGCTGTGACAACGCCGACCGGCTTACTGCGACGGAACGAACTGTGACGACAAGTCGGCGACTAACTGGTGGTCTGGTGTAGCTGAACCGAGGCTATGGTCCTTGGAGAAGAGGTGAAGAAGTGACAAAGAGGGTTGAGAACTAAATGGGAGTGACAGTGAAAAATGAGAACTAACCCTAATTTCTAAAATTATATATATATATATATTCGGGACGGATAGGGACGGGTTTAGTTTGAACCCGACCCCGCTCCGCGCATTAACACGCCACGATTCAGACCCGACCGGATAGGGGCGGGTAGGTACCCGCGGGCACGGGTACTACTGCGATCCCTACTCTCATCGCCTTCATGTTCTTCGTTATACTTGCGCCTCTTCCTCAAAGTACCCCCTTTTCCCTTTCTCTTCTCCTCTCACCCGAATTCATGGTTCGATTCTATTCAGTCATCTTCCAATTTTCTATGTTTCTTATGCCCTTTTATGTTCAAAATTTCAGTACACATCACTCTAAGTGCTTCATTGGGTTGTTGATTGCAGGCTCCAAAGAAGGATAAGGCTCCTCCACCATCTTCTAAACCCGCCAAATCTGGTGGTGGCAAGCAGAAGAAGAAGGTCCCCTTTTATTCTTTTGAATATTTAAAATAAATGTACTTTTCTTTTGGGCTCTAAATGAATTATTGGTTGACCTATTGGGTAATTTTGGGGATTTTAAAGTTTGGATTTTTTTGTTATTGTGAATGTGAATAACAGAAGTGGAGCAAGGGAAAGCAAAAGGAGAAGGTGAACAACCAGGTGCTGTTTGATCAGGGTACTTATGACAAGCTCCTCTCTGAAGCTCCCAAATTCAAGCTCATCACTCCTTCCATTCTCTCTGATCGTTTGAGGGTACCCCTCTTTCTCTTAACTCTCCCAAGCATTAAATATATTGTTCATGTTGATGGTGTGTGTTCTGCTGTTCTGTAGTATAAGCAGTGGTGAAGGTTGCTATCTTGTTTGAAGATTCTTTGAATTTGTGTGTTATTCTATTGACATTCTGAGTTAGTAATGCCTATATGTTCCTGCTTGTCCCTGCCCTATTTGGGGCTAATCCTAGCAAGCTTTTTGTGTGCAGACAAACCGGCTCTCTTGTGTTTATGGTTTTGTACACATATTTTTGCTGCTATATTATATTGGCTGGTGTTTATGTTAGTAAATCACAATGGCCATTATGAGGATTTCAATCCTTAGTGCAGTTTGTAACCCTGATGAGAAGTCCGGGTTTGGTGGAATTGTTCACACTTCACACATCTTTCACTTGTTATAGATAATCCATTATCTATACTGTTGACTTTTTCCCTTCTATTTATGGTTGTCAAATGCGCCAGATTTTGTCTCCAACATCATCCTTTGTTTATGGATGTTGCAACTATTTTCTTCTCTGTTGATAGTCAATAAGATTATTGGTTTATGTGGACACCAAACTACTAAATTGTAATGGTCTCAGCATTAATTATTAGAATAACCATTTTGGTTCCTGGTTTCATGTACACTTAATGTTCAGGTTTGATGTCTGGGTGTAGTTGTCAATTGCTTCATTCTAAACTTGAATTTGCAATTTTATGTACGATTGACATCCCTTCTCTCTTGATGATGTCTGTTGGACAGTTCCAATAATGACTTTTCGTTATGCTTTTTTAGCATTCTAAGTGTAGCTTTTGCAGCATACTTCCTGCTTTCACTTAGAACAACAGGATATATGATTCTCAATTCATGATTCATGAAAGCCCTCTATGAGTAATGTTTTATTCTTCGCAAAAAAGTCATACTTTCCTTTCACTATTACAGATTAATGGATCACTTGCAAGGAGGGCTATAAGAGAGTTGATGGCTAGAGGTTCAGTTAGACTGGTTTCCGCTCACGCGAGTCAGCAGATTTACACTAGAGCAACAAACACCTAGATATAGTTCTTGCAAGATTGATGAAATATCTTTCTTTCAATTTGAGATGTGCACTTCAGGCTAGAATGTTTCAGTACTACACTATTTATGAATTTGTGTGGAGAATCTTTTTGTTCCCTAGATAATGCATTTGCCTTCTTTCTATGTTTTATCATTTTTTGGTATTTGGTTATCTTTATAGTCGAATTGCTAAGGTGGTGATTGTATTTTTCAGACCAATCCTAATTGGCAACCAACTTCTCCTTGGTTGCAATTGTGTTTTTGGTCGCTTGCATATTGCTAGGTACAATGTTTATGCAACCACAACCTTTTTTTTTTGTAATAATCAAATGGATTGGACAACTTTCACGCCTATGCATTACATCACAAGATCACCATCCACCAACCTACACACAATCACAACTTCTATCCCACTAGATGGCTCATGAGTCGAAAGGCATCCCTAATTAGCTAGGGGGTAAGCATGGGTTGGGCTGGGTCAAGTTGGGTTAGCTAAACCCAAAGCCGTCCCTTTTATTTGATCGGGTCTTGTTTAAGACCCTGATCCGGTTTCAAACTAATCTAAAAGATTGACTTTGTCTAAATAATGTATAGAATTTTGGATATTATACATACCAAACTAATGGAATTTTAATGGTAGTGATGAAGTGTAATAGCTAATAGTGTTCAAGACCTGGTCCAAAATCCGATCCGGATTTAAGGCATGTTTTATCGGTTTAAGTTTGTTATTTTTATCCGATATTATTTTTGGATTGGATTAGAGTTATGATGTGCGTCACCTGTGGTCGGTCTGAAATTTTTTTTTAATAAAAATACATATTTGAGTGAAATTAATAATACCATATTATACTTTAATATTTTAATTAATATTTTTTATATTATACGATATTTTTTATTTTAAAATAATTTATTTTAATAGAAATATGATATAATATTTGTTAAATTCAATTTTTAAAAGTAAACTTTTGTTATTTTATATATAAAATTTACGAATTTGTATATACTAACTTTTTTTAAAATGGATTCTATGACCTTTTAAGGCCGAGTCTGAGTCTAATTAAACACAGTCCGACTAGGGACGGGTCCACTCTTTAAGGTGTGGGGGCACTAGAATTTAAAATTTTATTGAGTAGTATATAATAATAATGTTTATTTGCTCCCATTAAATTATTAAATTTGATCCCACAATAATTTTTTGTTCAACTTTCAACATTTGATAGCCAATTTGAGAACTTCATATTAGATGTCCATTATAATGATCAAGTTTTAAATAAAATTTAAATAAGATTGATGTTCTTTCTTTGAAATCGACTCGAAAGAATATTATCTATCCATTTGTATTTCTTCTTTTAAAATTAGCTTTAGTTTTTTCATAATAACTACACTAATTAAATGAACTTTTTCAATTATGAATATCATCAAGAGCTAATTGTATAAAAGTTGAGTTTTAAATGATTGTTTAATGACATATACAAAAAAAAGACATTTTGATTATATTGTCAAGGTTTTAAAATATTAAATATAAAAAATTAAATTTTAAATTATATGTTATTATTTAAATTACTATTTTAGTATTTTAATTTGTAATTAGATATTTTAAAACTTAATCATATTTTACAATAACAAAATATAATTATAACAACAATTATGCTACGTATACATAAAATAATCAGTTGTACAAAATAAATCTTAACATACAAATTTTGAAATACAAAATACACATTAAAAATAAGTTAAATGATATATGTATTTATATACAAATTTATAGTTGATAATTTGATAACTAATTTTTTATGTAAACGTAATATTTTTATTATAAAAATTATTATAATTTTATATATATTTTGCCTCCACTATCAAAATTTTCTGGATTCGTCATTGAGTCCTACCCATGAACACCCCTATTAATAGTTATATTGNATTATATTGCATAATATATATATATATATACTAAAATAATGTTAATACAAAAATAACATTATATAGTTTAATGTATAAAATTTTTTAATTACAAAAGTCACAAAATTGGATCACCAAAGTTACTAAAAAGTATGCCTTTTTTTGTAAAAAGTAGTAACATCCCAAACCAAGAACTTGAATTCTAGTGTCTAAATGAGATTCTTCTAAATTATCTCTCGACTTGTTATTTAAAATACATCACATGCTATGTTTCAAAGCAGCAATTCTTGCATGTGCAATATTCAGTATGGTGTAGAGGTACTCAAGGATAGTTGATAACTTTCTGTGGTCTCACTTAGATGGCAAACAAGGGAGGCTAATAAGGATCATTTCCCAACCTTGTAAAGAGATTCCTATTGTGGAGTTTAAGACATGTGCTAAACAAAATTATATATTGACCCAAAAGGTGGCATTCACTTGCACTTGAAAAAAAAGTATAGCACATTAGAATACAGTTTTCGTGTGCTAGTGTTACATTGTGGAATCTTAATCTAATGGTTAATATCAATACAAGGGACTATTCAGCTTTTTCTTCTACTTTTTATAGCTAAATACCATGTGTCCTACAGTCCTAGTAGTCCATTACAAAGGGTTTTCAAGCATCAATTTTAATTATTATTATCTAAAGTCATATTTTCTTATTGATTTTTGAGTACAATATATGTAGGGTTTTAAGAGCACCTAAGCATAAGTCCTTATAACGAATCTGCACCAATCTGTTGTTACATTGCAAATGTGAAAATTATCATCACCAAAACCTTAATACTTTAATATGAAAAGATTATTCATATGCTACTTCTCTTTTTTTCAATTAAAGTGAGACAAGATGCTTTATTGAACGGCTTGGAAACAACAAAACATATAACATCAACATCAGCATCAAATATAAGAATGTAGGGGTTCAATTTCCTCTAGACATAGACAAATTTAAAAGATCCTATTTCAATGGTAACTGGATGATTTCATTGTCCTTTTGCCCCCCACCTACATGCTCCATTTAAGAACCTTCACATCAATTTCAAGCTTATATATTAATACCAGTGCATGCACAATAGCACAATGTATTGCAGATTCTCCTTAGTATAATAAAATTAACAATGAGCTGTGAAGCATGGCGAGAGGGAAGCATTTCATAAACAATGCCAAATTGTCCTAAACATCCATATCAAGATTATATTCTTTGACACTTCTTAGAGGAATATATTCCTCTTGTCTCCTTCAACTAATGAACTATATATATGTATATATATACACACACATTTAGCATATGGTAGCAACAGAACACCAACATCTAAAGAAAAAAAAAAAAAAAAAACTACCTCAAACTTTTCTTGCTGCAATATCTACAATACAAATATGAACTCATCTTCACACAACCGGTCGAATAGCGTGCCTTCTGCGCCACATCCTTTGATATCACAATATGAGGAGTGTTTCCAGAGGTTGAAGGCTTCTGAAGCTGCCTCTTCCTCATCAACAAGCTCTAAACTCAATGGTTTGCATGCTTTGTATGAATGCACAGATAAGGTACTTCAATTGCAAACTGTGCAGCAAGAACTCAGGCATGAATCTTGCAAGAATTCGGTGGATGAATTGCTAGAAGGGTCTCTGATGCTCTTGGATACTTGTGCTACTGTCAAAGATGTCCTGCTACAATCATCAGAGAGCATACAAGGACTTCAATCGGCCATTCGCAGAAAGAGATGGGGCGAATCAGCATTGAAATCCGAGGGTGATAAATACTTGTCCTTAAGGAAGAAGGCGAAAAAGACAATTCAAAATGCCTTAGAGAGTTTCAGGGGATTCAAGAAAGGCTTCCTTATTAGTCCAATTTCCTCAAACACTCAAGATGAATTTGTGTCCATGATTAGAAGCTTAAAAGAAGCAGAACTCTTCACACTGATCCAATTAGAGTCTTTGTTATCTTTCGTCTATGGCTCGAAGGCGAAACCAAAGATGAGCAGTTGGACAGTGGTCTCCAAGTTCATGCAGCCTAAGAGAGTATGCTGTGATTCAGACCAATCAAACACGAACGAATTCGAGAAGGTCGATGGAGACTTGCAGTGTCTCTTTCAGAAACATAGCAGTGTTGTGTCTGTTAAGAATTTCCAAAATTCTATGGAGAATTTAGAGTTATGTATTAAGGGTCTTGACTCAGGAATTGAGCAACTTGAAAGGCAACTTATTAAAACCAGAGTTTCACTTCTCAACATATATAATTATTAACAAGTTATGTAGATAATAGTATCATATTCATAAACTTGTACATGGAAATTTGGCTACTCAGTATACATTATTTGATTTGAGACTTCAATTGTTGCTGTTATGTTTCAATGCTGTTCAGATCATTTTACTCATAATCTGCTAAAGTTACTATATAAGGATTCTTTTTTGTTAATTTAGAACTTGATTACTATTAGTACATGTATTAAATCCACATGGTGTTTTGAATGAATATTGAAGCTGAACAAGTTGGTGGTTCAACAATGATGAAAATTCTATTATTGATATCAATTATAAGTAATGAGCTCAAATTCCACATGTCGAATGTAATGAATGATTTGATTATTGTCTTCTTGTTATTATAAGGATAATCAAACAAATTAAATAACTTTGGATTCTCCTTAAGTTATATATAGACAGCACAACATAATCTATAATGCATCATCACCCACAACTCAAAATTTTGCCAAAAGAAAAAAATATTATATATATATTTGGAAATAATGTTTCGGCACCTTATAATTTAACTCAATGAAGGGGGAAAAACAAAACTCCATCACTTTCATTGTAGGAAAAGAGAGAGAGAGAAAAAAATAGTAAAATAATATTGATTTGACTAAAGTTTACAGTTTACTACTAATATGGATCCAAAAGGAGATGATGGAAAAAAAAAAAAAACTCAAGTCAATTGTCATTAAAATGTTGGAAGAAAGTACTAGAATTATAGAATAATTATTGGTAGGTACTTATATATATATATATATTACAATTTACAAACAAACGCATGCTTAGTAGCATGGAACTTTTTTATTTTCATGCATTAAACGAGTTTGTATCTACATGTTCTAAGAAATTAATACTTCACAAAAGGACAAGATATTTATAATTATGCAATAGCAACTAAATTGCAATGTCAATGTCCCTCGTGCATTGTATAATAAAGATACAATGTACCATAAACAAATATTGGCCAAACGTGATTTTACAATATAAAAATAAATAAATTGGAGTATGAGTTGTCGAGATTTGATAAGGAGACATTAGAAATATATCAAATCTTTGATTTTTTTTTTCTTCATCAATCTTAGATCATTTAGCAATCAATTATATATCAACTATATTAAGTATATATAAAAGATCAACATTAAATCAATTATTCGTATAAAATATATGTTAAAAATATAAAATAAATATTAAAAATAAATTAAATAATATATGTATTTATACACAAATATATAACAATTAATTTAGTATCTGATTGTTTTGGTACATAAAGAAAAATATAAGTTGATATCATGGAGTTTATGACATATATATTGATCAATAATAGCTAAGAAAAGGAAGCAAATTGAAAATTCAATTCCACATATTTCACCTTAATAATAAGACCCTCAAAATTTTCTCTTTTGTTTAGAAGAAAAACATGGAAGCCTCTTCATTGAACATCAAAACTCATAACCATTCTCGTTCTAATAGTTTGCCTTCTAAGCCACACCCTATCATTCTGCAATGCAATGAATACTTAGCCATATTAGGAGTAGGGGGTTCTTCTTCTGATTCCACCACCACCTCTGCTTCATTGCTCAGCCAAAAAACTAAGTATCCTTCTTGATTTGCACAATTGTGTCGAAAAACTTGCTTCAATTACCTCTAACACAAGAAGCATTAGTCCACCAACCCCGCGAAAAATGGGTGGATGAACTCTTCGAAGGTTCCTTGATGCTTCTAGATGTATGCACAGCAACAAAAGATGCTCTGCTTCACATGAAAGAGTGCAGCCGCGAGCTTCAATCGATAGTCCGGCGAAGAAGGCAGGGCCAAGTTAAGCTAACACTAGAGGTTAAAAAATCTTTGACATCAAAGAAAGTGGTGAGAAAATCAATCTTCAAAGACTTGGAAAATTTAAAGGGTCACCATGCAAATAAATGCAACCCTTCTATGATCAACAAAGAATATCAAATAGTTAACTTGTTGAAATACAAGCTAAATCCTCTAATAAAAAATTTGGCCAAAAAAAAAATAGAAATTCATTAGGTTTTTTTTCTATCAAGATCCTTTTTTTTCTTCAGCCAAATCGTTACAGCAATTATTTACTTTATTATTCTTATTGTAAAATGTTGTTTTTCTATGTGCACTATTTCTATTATTTGAATTAAAACAAATTAGAATTCTTAATTCTCTACGACGTCTAGCGCAAAAAAAGAATTCAAGAACAAGCAAATCATAATAATTTTTTTCTTTATTTTCTGTTATTAAGGTGGTTTGGCACTCCTGGTCAGTGGTAGCGTGGAGACCAAGTCGAGTGAGCCCGGCCTTACTTAACTTAATAATAGTTTTGCCATATTCGAATCCCTTTTGAACTTTATTTTTGGAACTACACAATCGAAACGTGGCGGTTGGTCGTTGATTTCGAAACCAATGAACAAAAAAAAAAGGATGTTATCCAACACAGAAGACAATAATGAATTTGCAAAAGTGGATGATACATTGCGTTCTTTGCATTCAACATGGAAAACATCGATGACTTGCAGAACAAGTTACTAAGATTGTTGGACCAATCGTGGAGAGCTCTCGACTACCGGGGAGATTTCGGGGAGATAACATAAGATGAGAAGATACCACATCCAACTTAAAACCTTAAGGTAGTAAGTTAATGGGTCTCTCATCTTATAAACTCCCCACTCTTCCTTGCTTTCTTTGATGTGAGACTAACTTCAACACTCCTCACACTTGCAACATTAACAATCTCCCTTCAAGTGTGAACCTCCACATCAAGCATCAACTCTCCTCTACCTCCTCCACCACATATGAGTATTCGTTGATCACACCGCCGCAAAACACTACGGGAGACGCCGCCCGGACCACCTTTGCTGGGAAGACTTTCGATGCTTCACCTTGAATACCCCTTAAAACCACCAGACCGATTAACCATTGGCTCTGATACCAGTATAAAAGAGCCTAGCAGCGGAAATGACACAAATACCCAACACAAGAACAATATGGAAGCACTCACAACACAATATAGCAACAATTATAACAAGCAAATATAGCAAGTGAAACAATAACAAGAACACACCGAGATTTTAACATGGAAAACCCTCTCATGTGAGAGGTAAAAATCACGGGTCACCCAGACCAATGAAATAGCTCCACTATAATTAAATGAGGTACAAGAGAGTCTCAAACAAAGTACAAAAATATGCATATAACCAGCCAAAACATCAAAGCACCAAAGCTTACAAATGAGAAGCAAGAAGATGAAATATACCCAAAAAATAGAGCTACTTCGAAGCCAATTTCTCCCTTTGCAGACCTCCAATTAAAATCTTCACCATTCAGAATGAAGAACAAAATGAGAAGAATCTACAATCCAAATTTCACGTTGATCCAACCGTAAAAAAATGATAAAATGCCATTCAAAGATTGCTGCTCTGTGTAAAAATAACTTCTCTCTTGCAAAACCAATTTCTCCCACTGAAAATCACCAATCAACATCTCCACCGACCATAATGAAGAAAAAGATGATAGGAACATGCAGTTTAAATTTCAAGCCGATCCAACGGTGAACAAATGAGAAACTGCCATTTGAAGTTTACTGCTTTGCATAAAAACGGGAATTCTGTTTTTCCTCTTCTGTCTCACTTTGGTGGCTGCCCTCTCTCACTCCCAATGACTCCAAAATCTGAATTAGGATTATGACACTAGGGTGCAAGAATACACCCCCAAAAAATTTGGGCTTGGGCCTCACAAAGGAGAGAAAAAACCCAACAAATCTCCCCCTTTCTCGACTAGGTAGAGGCCCTCGCCATTCCAGCGATCAAACAACATGTTTCAAACTTATCTCTTGATAATGCTTTTGTCATCATATCAGCACCATTGTCATCAATGTGAACTTTCTCAAGTTCCAACAACTTGGAATCTAACACATCCCATGTCCAACGATACCTAACATCAATATGTTTATATCGTGCATGAAAAGTAGAATTCTTTGCAAGATGAATAGCACTTTGGCTATCACACAACAATACATAACGGTCTTGTTTGAAACCAAGTGCTGCAAGAAACTTATTCATCCACAACAACTCTTTACATGCTTCAGTTGCTGCAATAAACTCTGCCTCTGTGGTAGAAAGTACAACACACTTCTGTAGCCTTGATTGCCATGAAATAGCTCCCCCTGCAAACTTGACCAAATAACTTGAAGTAGACTTTCGAGAATCAATATCTCCTTCCATGTCTACATCAGTAAAGCCAACTAGCAAAGGTTTCTCACCACCAAAACTCAAATTCAAGTTAGTTGTACCTTTGAGATATCTCATAATCCATTTAACAGCATTCCAATATTCTTTACCTGGATTAGAGAGAAAATGACTCACAGTACCAACTGCATGGCCAATGTCTGGTCTAGTACACACCATAGCATACATTAAGCTTCCAACAACTGAGGCATAAGAAATTTTATCCATTGCTTGTTTCTCTTCATCAATGGTTAGACACTGCTTGGTGCTCAACTTAAAATGAGGAGCAAAAGAACTAGCAATACACTTGGCATCATTCATGCCAAACCTTTGAAGCACCTTCTTTATGTACTTCTCTTGTGACAAATAAAGCTTCTTAGAATCTCTATAACGAGTAATAGTCATGCCCAAAATCTGTTTGGCAGGACCCAAGTCCTTTAAAGCAAAGAACTTGCTCAACTGTTTCTTCAACTCATTAATCCTCAAAGCATTTTTTTTCCACAATCAAAATATCATCCACATAAAGCAAAAGAATGATAAAATCATCATCAGAAAATTTTTGCACAAATACACAATGATCTGAAGTTGTCTTACGGTAACCATGCTCCCCCATAACAGATTCAAACTTCTTGTACCACTATCTTGGAGCTTGCTTTAACCCCCATAAAGACTCTTCTTAAACTTGTACACAAAATCTTCCTTTCCTTTAACAACAAAGCCCTCCGGTTGCTCTATGTAGATCTCCTTGTCTAAATCACCATGAAGAAAAATTGTCTTCACATCCATTTGATCAATCTCCATATCAAGAGACGCTGCTAATCCAAGCACAGCACGAATGGATGACATCCTCACAACAGGAGAAAAGATCTCCTCATAATCAACACCTTTTCTCTGGCTAAAACCTCTAACAACCAATCTAGCCTTATACCGAGGCTTAGAATTGTGTTCTTCATTCTTGATTATGAATACCCATTTGTTCTTCAAAACTCGCATACCTTTCGGTAGTTTCACCAACTCATAGGTATCACTATCAAGCAAGGACTTCATTTCTTCTTGCATAGCTTCAAGCCATTGAACTTTGCTTTCATCTTCAACAACCTCTCCAAAACATTCAGGTTCTCCCCCATTAGTCAACAAAACAAACTCATGTGGAGAATACCTTGACGAAGGCTTCCTCTCTCTTGTAGTCCTTCTGAGTGCATTTGCAGTAATTTCCAAAGTTGGTTGTTCATCTTGATCATCATCACCAACTTTATCAAGTATCGGATTAATTGTTCTATCTTCACCTACACTTGTATCATGCTCATTTTTTGAGTTTCAACTCTACCATCTTCTACCATAGGCATAAAGGGAGTAATATCAAAGTCAGAAAAATTATCACTAGGCTGAACCATTGGCTTCTCCGTATTATCAATATCCTTCAATGTTTGGTCTTCAACAAAGGCAACATCTCTTCTCCGAATCACCTTCTTGCTAACAGGATCATAAAACCTGTAACCAAAATCATCCTTGCCATAGCCAATAAAAAATACACTGCCTAGTCTTTACATCAAGCTTAGATCTTTCATCCTTGGGAATATGAATAAAAGTTTTACATTCAAAGACTTTTAAATGATCATAAGAAACATCTTTACCTAACATACCTTATCTGGCACTTCAAATTGCAAGGGAACACATGGCGTCTGATTCAAGACATGAACAACAGTGCTCAAAGCTTCACCCCTAAAGGATTTTGCCAATCTAGATTGTGACAATAAGCACCTAACTCTTTCAACAAATGTTCTACTCATCCTTTTAGGCAAGCCATTCAACTGAGGAGTCTTTGGAGGAGTCTTCTGATGTCTTATACGATGCTCTTTATAATAAGCATCAAATGGACCTGAGTACTCACCACCATTGTCAGTACGAATGTATTTCAAATTATTCTCAGTTTCTCTTTTAACAGAAGCTTGAAATTGCTTGAACACATTCAAAACTTGATCTTTGGTCTTCAAAGTGTAAACCCATAATTTTCTAGAATAGTCATCAATAAAGGTTACAAAATAGATAGACCCTCCAAGTATTATTGTCTTCATCAGCTCACATACATCAGAATGCACCAAGTCAAGTATCTCCGGCTTCCTTGAAGGTGGATAGCTTTTGAAAGAAACCCTGTTTTGTTTCCCAACAAAGCAATGGATGCACTTTTGTAAAGCAAGCTTACAACCAGATAAAAGATTCCTCTTGGATAACATATTCATGCCTTTCTCACTCATATGACATAATCTCTTATGCCATAAATTAGTTTCATCAACAAACTCAGTAGCATTAACAATATTTTTCGTAATCTTTGTTTGGTTTAAATAAAAAGTAGAGTGTCGTGTACCTCTAGCAACAACCATGGAACCCTTGGTGAGCTTCTAACTATCACGAGAGAATGAGCTATCAAAGTCTTCATCACACAACTTACCAACAGAAAGTAAGTTCAACCGAATATCTGGAACATGCTTCACACGCTTCAAAGTCAACTTGGAACCGTTGGAGGTTTCTAAGCAAACTCGTCCAAAACCAGTACATTTTGCAATACCTTGATGAGCCATTTTCACATCACCAAAATCACCAGGAGTATAAGAGGTAAACAAATTCCTCCTTGATGTAACATGAATAGAAGCACTACTATCAATCACCTAACTAGTGTTATTATCAACAAGGTTAACAGATTCAAACTCCTCAACAAGAAGAAAATCATCATGAGTAACATTAACCTTGTCTTCATTGCTACCATCATCTTTATTTTTACTCTTGTCTTTACTTGTCTTGGCTTTCTCCTTCTTTAGCTACCAACAAATTTTTTTCACATGTCCCTTTTGACCACAATGATGACACTTAATATTCTTATACTTTCCTCGAGACTTGCTTATGCTTTGATCTCTACCTTTAGGACCTCGACTTTTGTTTCTTCCCCTAGACTCACAAACAAGAACATCTGAATGTGTAGTCGATGTACCTTATGACTTTCTTCTCATTTCTTCATTCAAAACACTGCTCTTGGCAAGATCGATAGAGATTACATCATCAGGAGCAGAATTAGACAATGACATTCTGAGAATTTCCCACGAGTCTGGTAAGGAGCCAAGAAGTAACAATCTTTGAACCTCTTCATCAAACTTGATACCCATGGAAGATAACTTATTCATCCTTGGAAGTTATTCAAGTGATCTGTCATTGATGTCCCATCTGTATACTTCAAAGCTAACAACTGCTTGATCAAAAATATCTTGTTATTCCCAATTTTTCGAGCATACAACTGTTCAAGTTTAATCCAAAGGGTACGAGTATGTGTCTCTCTAATAATATGGTTCAACACATTATCGTCAACACACTGCCTAATATATCCATAAACTTGTCTATGCAACAAAGTCCAATCATCATCAGATTTATCATTAGGCTCTTTGTACCAAAAACTGGTTGATGAAAATTTTTGACATAAAGCAAATCTTCCATCTTTTACTTCCACAAATCATAATTAGAACCAATAAGAATGATCATCCTACTAGTATTAGTATTAGCTTCCATTGTTCACATAATCACAAGTCCAGAAAAATACCAACAAGCTCTGATGCCAGTATGAAAGAGTCTAACTTCAACACTTCTCACACTTGCAACATTAACAATCTCCCCTTCAAGGGTGTGTGTGTGAGCCTTTACATCAAGCATCAACTCCCCTCTAGCTCCTCCACCACATATGAGTATTCGTCCATCACACTGCCTCAAAACACCATGGGACACGCCGTCTGGACCAGCTTTGCTGGGAAGACTTTCGATGCTTCACCTTGAATACCCCTTAAAACCACCAGACCAATTAACCATCCAATCGTGGAGAGTTCTCGACCACCGGAAAAACTTCGGGGAGGAATAAAGTGAGATAACATAAGATAAGAAGACACCACATCCAACTCAAAACCTTAAGGTAGTAAGTTAATGAGTCTCTCATCTTATAAACTCCTCACTCTTCCTTGCTTTTTTTGATGTGGGATTAACTTCAACACTTCTCACACTTGCAACATTAACAAAAATTGGGGTCATGCATTCAAGATCTCGAAGAAGGACTTGACTCATTGTTTAGGCACTTAACCAAAATCAGGGTTGCCCTTCTCAACATTCTTGATTAGTAGTTGTTTATCCAACTTAACGGCTTCTGAATTTTGTAATATATTAATTAATTAGCACCTTGTATATAATTATTGCAGATAATGTAATATTTATTTTTATGATAACGATGAAATTGTTTAACTAATAAGGATGGAATTACAAATTATATATAGTTAAATTTGCTCGGCCAAAATAAATAAATAAATAAAATTGAGTAAACTTACGATTGACTTTGAGTTTTCATGCAAATCATGCAAACAAAGGAATAAATTTATCGCTCTTTGTTCTAAATTCTTTGCTATATAATAAAAGAGAACACTTATTTTTTAGAATTATAATTTAGTTAAATATATTAAATCATCTAAGAATTCTCACTTATAAATTTTAAATGAAAATAACGTTTTTTTTAATGGTGAGAGACAAACTTATTTAACAAAAAATCACAAATGAATTTGTCATTTATAAATTTTAAAAGACTACTTCATCTCACCATTTATAAAGATTGATAAAACACAAAAATTGTCATTGTCAAACAAAATTTTGCGGGTTTTTTGTTAATTCAATTTTTTTTGGAAATGTATTCATTTATTGTTATAATGATCTTTTATCTTTTTTATGGATAGAAATAAAAATCTATTATATATATATACGGGCCTGCTACACATACAAGTAAAAAGGCCCTACAAGTTTTACAAGTTCCCAACCCATACATCATTCACACGCGTACTCATCTCACTTTGAATGGAGCATAAATTACACGCGTCCCACTCAAACGGTTTCTCTTCGCAAATAGCTCTCCTTAATGGCGCACTCTTCCACTTCTCCAACCCGTTCAAAGAAAATACAAACCGTCCATTTTCGAGCAACATTCCAAACTGCAGAGATAGCACTTGTCGCGAAGATCATAACTCTCCATCAACACAACGTAGAACTCTCGATCAAGAATCTCAAGAAAAAACGAAGTTATAATACTCAAGGTACGTTACGTTACTATTTCACTCATATTCTATATTTTCCAGATTTCGAAAACGAAGAACTAGGTTTTACTGTTCTTCTACATTCTTCTAGGTTTTATTGTTCTTGTTCTAAGTCTCATTTTACATTTTTTAATATTCTACTTGTTCTACGTTTTACTGTTATTCTTGGTTCTAGGTTATAGTGTTCTTCTTAGTTGTTCTAAGTATTACTGTAGTTGTTTTTCTAGTTCTTCTGGTAATTGATTGTTTGGAATATAATGCGTAATTTGCTGGGTGTATATGGAGTAACTTGTTGGGTGTATATCACACACTTTGTTGGGTGTATATTTCTGAACTGATATACTGTAATATATTCAACAGTTGCACTGTTCTAATATTTGATTCTCCATGGGTGTATATTACTTGACCTTGTAATGTTGCTTGTCCTTGTATATTAATGCTTGTTTGAGTGATATCTGACTGATATCTATGGGTGTATCTGACTCATATCTATGGGTGTATCTTATTTATATCCTTGGGTGTATCTTGCTGATATCAATGGGTGTATTTTTCTGAACTAATATACTGTAATATATATTCAACAGTTGCACTGTTCTAATATTTGATTGTCCATGGGTGTATATTACTTGACCTTGTAATGTTGCTTGCCCTTGTATATTAATGCATGTTTGAGTGATATCTGACTGATATCTATGTGTGTATCTGACTCATATCTATGGGTGTATCTTATTTATATCCTTGGGTGTATCTTGCTGATATCTATGGGTGTATTTTTCTGAACTGATATACTATAATATATATTCAACAGTTTCACTGTTCTAATATTTGATTGTCCATGGGTGTATATTGCCTGACCTTGTAATGTTGCTTGCCCTTGTATATTAATGCATGTTTGAGTGATATCTGACTGATATCTATAGGTGTATCTGATTCATATCTATGGGTGTATCTTATTTATATCCTTGGGTGTATCTTGCTGATATCTATGAGTGTATTTTTTATTTCAGAAAAAATGGCAGCCAGAAACCAAGTTGGAAGAAATGTAAGTGTGCTTAGATGAAATAAATGTCAGCTAGGTAAATGTGTTTAAAAAGTAAATAACTCTGTATTACATTTCTCAATTAACATGGTTGATTAAACAGAATATTCTTTTTAACTGTAGGACGAGGTGGACCACTTTAGAGTGGAATATGCTTCCAGGATTCTATTCCATGACATGAATCTAGACAAAGCTGAAGCCATTAGGAAAAGTAATGCAATAAGACTGTCTAAGCCATCCTCGTTTTTATTGAGTCCATATTGTCAGATAGATTCTGAGGATATTGACACTGTTTAATGTAAATGTTATATAGTTCTGTAACAAATTGAACACATGCTGTAAAAATTTTTCAATTATAGTTCTGTTTATTGTCAAATTTCTTTCAATAATTAAAATCTCTCTGCTGTATTCAAAATGTATGAATTACAGGTACTATAATATGAAGGAAAAAATCAAACCAAATATACATCCATAACTTGCCATTTTTTACACCCAAAGAACGTTGAATATACACCAAAAAATCTATCCCCCTAATGTTTTATCCCTAAAACCCTAAACACGAAACACTTAAAACCTAAACCCTAACCCGTACCCCGTAAACTATAAAACCCTAAACTCTAATACCCAAAACCCTTAAACCATTGTAAAAAAAAATAAACAGTATTTTATAACATAGAGATCCTTTGCGTGCTTCTCATCCCTGTCCAGAAGTGGTGATCCAAATAGACTGGAACCCATATATGACGGTCTTCATAGAGATCTGCAGAATAAACCCAAACACAGACTATAAATACACCCGAAGAAAATTAAATTTACACCTCTGCTACAGATTTTAAACAAACATTACCTGAAAGCCACTTGTTGTCCACAAGACCAAAATTCAGCAGAAATTCATTCCAATTCCTATCAAATGAGTCTTTACTATGAGAGTTCCAAACAACTTCGCTTATTTCTTGTTCAATTTCTGCATGTCCCTTGTACCCGTTTAATTTGCTTGAAATCTTCTTCATGATGTGCCAAATACACCAACGGTGAATTGTTGTTGGCATACAGGCCTCTAAAGCTCTTTTCATTGATGCGCATTGATCGGCGAAAAATCCTTTCGGAGCATTTCCTCCCATGCAACGAAGCCAACATTGAAATAACCATTTGAATTATTCAATTTCTTTATTTTTCATCAAAGAGCATCCAAGAAGTGTTGACTGACCGTGGTGATTCACCCCGACAAAAGAACCACAAACCAAATTATACCTGAAACAAATTACCATAGTGCAGAATGGAAAATCATTACGTACACCCAACAAATGCTTTGTATACACCCAAAAAACACCCAATATACACCTCTGTGGCATATTCATAAAACACATTAATTTAGAATCATAAAAAGGGACAGTTTATTACTTGTTTGTATTGTATGTGGTGTCAAATGAAATAACATCTCCGAAATACTAGTTTCTGTAAAATTTTCCAGCATCTTCAAGGGTGGTAAAGGTCATTCCAACCTTTGGAACAAACTGGTCATCAACAACAGAGAGAGGCTACAGAATACACCATGTCAAAAACTAGAAATACACCCAATCATTGGTAATATAATACACCCGAACGGCACCAACTCAACCAAAATGACAATAAAAGCCATAAGCTGTAAATACACAGGGCGCAGAATACACCATGACGAAAACTAAAAATACACCCAATCATGTCTCATATAATACACCCGAACGACAACAACTCAGCTAAAATAACAGAAAAAGCCATAAACTGTAAATACACCCACACTCTAGAAAAAATACACCCAAACAAGTTTTGATCTACACCCGAGCGTCTGCTATAAATTCCAGATAATCAATCAAATACATTACATTCAATCCACAGATTTATGTTGACGCGTTAGTCTCACAGTCAATGTTCACGAATTATTCAGCTACACAATGTTATACAAATTACTGCAACAAAATTCAGAGTAAACGTATGTAAATCAAACCTCAGAAACTTCGTTAGATTCAAATTCATAATCCACTTCGCCCTAATTCAGCTGAGAATCTGAGGTTGAATCATCCATTATCTTCAAAACGAATCCAAACTTTGATTTCAGTAAACAAAAATCGATAGAAAACGAAACTAGAGTTAGAAAGAGAGAAGAATAAGAAGAAGAAGAACGAGAAGAAAAACGAAGAAGAAAACAAATCTAGAAATAAGGAGAGAAGAACGAGAAGAAGAAGAACGAGAAGAAGAACGAAGAAGGAAACAAATCTTTTAAATTTGGTAGTTACATATACGCGGGATCTTTATATAGCGCATGTATTGGACGTAGGGCATGCAGCGCGTTTTGTGGGTTTATTGCTTAATGAACTTGTAAAGCATACAAGCCCTAATGGCTTGTATGTAGAGCAAAATGAAGTCTACGGGATGGGCCTAAAGGAAGAACAGTCCAATGCTTTAAGAAGAGAAGTGCAACGACGTCGTTTAGATGTTTAGGTTAACCCCTCCTTAGAAAACCCTAGGGTTTCACATTCACTTTCGTCTGCTGCTGCCACTTGACTTGAACAGACCACAACTTCCGGCGCTGCACCCAAACTCCTTTCTCCTTCCTCTCTCGCAACCCATTCCATGGTGCATCTCCTAAATTTGATTTCTTTTTCAATTCACTATACATCACTCTGATTGGTTCCATTGGATTGTTGATTGCAGGCTCCAAAGAAGGATAAGGCTCCTCCACCATCTTCTAAACCCGCCAAATCTGGTGGTGGCAAGCAGAAGAAGAAGGTCCCCTTTTATTCTTTTGAATATTTAAAATAAATGTACTTTTCTTTTGGGCTCTAAATGAATTATTGGTTGACCTATTGGGTAATTTTGGGGATTTTAAAGTTTGGATGTTTTTTGTTATTGTGAATGTGAATAACAGAAGTGGAGCAAGGGAAAGCAAAAGGAGAAGGTGAACAACCAGGTGCTGTTTGATCAGGGTACTTATGACAAGCTCCTCTCTGAAGCTCCCAAATTCAAGCTCATCACTCCTTCCATTCTCTCTGATCGTTTGAGGGTACCCCTCTTTCTCTTACTCTCCCAAGCATTAGTGTTCTTTCTTGATGTGTGTTTATAGCAGGATCTGAGATTTAGGTTGTGATTAGGATTGGAGTCACTGCTTTTTGAAGTGTCTTTGAATTTGTTTTTAATTCTATTGACATTCTAAGTTTGTAAGCTTAGGATAAATTCAACTCTTTATCCTGTTTGCATATATGTTCCTGCAGTCCTGCTCTGCTGCTGCATTATTTGGGGCTAATTCTAAAAGGCTTTGTGTGCCCTCTTTTGTGTTTATAGTTTTGTGCACATATATTTTTTTCTGTTATATTGTTTTTGTGGCTTGTGTTACTTGTTATGCTCTTGTTATATCTTATCCATTATCTACACTGTTGATTTTGTCTTCTATTTATGGTTGTCAATACTCCACTCTTTGTCTCTAACATCAGCCTTCATTTGTGAATTTTACAACTATTTTCTTCTCGGTTGATTGTTAATAAAGTTATCCCGTCATGTAGATATGATTTGCCAAACCACTAGTTTGTAAAGGTGATGAGGCCTCAGCATTTATTTGTTTTAGAAAAACCATATTGGTTTCTGGTTACATTTCCTTCACCTCTAAGCTTAAAGTTCGCAATTATATGTACAATTGAAGGCCCGTCTTTCTTGATGATCTCTTTCTGACAGTTACGATCATGACTTCATTATCCTTTTCTGTCGGAGGCGTTCTAAGTGTAGCTTTTGCAGCACACTTCCTGCTTGCACTTAGCACAATAAGATATATGATTCTCATGAAGCACTCTATGACTATGAGTAATGTTTTATTCTTCCCAAAAGAGTCATCATCTTCCTTTCTTTGTTACAGATTAATGGATCGCTTGCAAGGAGGGCTATAAGAGAGTTGATGGCTAGAGGGTCAATTAGACTGGTCTCCGCGCACGCAAGTCAGCAGATTTACACAAGAGCAACAAACACCTAGATATAGTTTTTGCAAGATTAATGAAATGTTTTTTTTCCCCTCCAGTTTTTGATGTACTTCTGGCTAGATTGTTTCAATACTAGACTATTGCTGAATCCTTGTGCTGAGATTATTTTGTGTAATTTATAATGTATTTGACTTCTATGTTTCATCATTTTTGGTATTTTAATGATCTTATTTTGACTCTTTTTTTAGTTGTATTTCTAATGTGGTGATTATATATTTAAGCTGAATCCTAATTTACAATCAACTTCTATTGGTTCAGCGCTGCAGATTTCTCAGTCTTTTCTGTAAATTAATTATGCAACAAGTACTCTAAAAATCAGATATCAAATTAGTTACTCATGTCTGACACATTGAAATACAAAATATATATTGATATTATGTTAAAAAAGCACATGTATTTATATATAAATGGATATGGTTAATTGTGTATACGTAGTATTTTTTTTAATCATATTTTGGCCATGATGACAGTGACGTCTATGCTACACAAATTTAGACATTTAAATATGGATTCTGCTCCCTATAGTATTTTATGGAAAAAATGTTTCATTTTATTTTTTAAAAATTAAATTTTTAAGACAATTTTGATTATGTCAATGTCGTTACCAATTGTTTTCATGGCATTTTGTTACTAAATCTTTTAGCCAGTGATTGCTCTAAATATATTTCCTGTGAGCTGAAATAGAAGTTGTGCGCTATAAACCTTGTGTAATGTAAGTCTGAAGATTGAATAATAATAACTCTAGGGGACACCTACACCTACACACGCTTTACACTCCATTGTGGTGGTTGTCCTCTTCATCTTCTGAATCTCCTCATAATCTGCCAAACCAGATGGGTCTAAACACAACTTGCAAATATTGTAGTATGCTAATAAAATATTATGTTTTCTAACACGCATGCATAAAATCAATAAATATTTTATCCCACTTTAAATGAGTTAATAATAGACACTATTATAAACTATCCACTTGATGGTTAGTATCTTCACCTGCATGCATTTTAGATAAACATCAAAAAATTATTAATTGATGAGGGATGAGTTGTGAAGCTTGGCTTGTAGGAAGCATTTACCAAACAATGCTGTGGTAGCTTCAAGATTATAAGGTCAAAGTTTGTGAGTCTTTGTGATATTTAAAAAGAAAAATATTCTTCTTGTCTCCTCAACAATTTTGCTATATATAGATGTCAGATATTGTGTGTTTAGAACAACAACTTGTGCTATTGATCACATGAAAAAAATGGCAATTTTTGAAACAAACACAAAGATCTCTCTTCATCTTCGCAGCAACAGCCTGCCATCGGCGCAACACCCTTTTGGATCGCAATGTGAGGAGCATTGCCGGAGATTGAAGGACTCTGAGGTCACCTCTTGTTCTTCATCATCTTGGATAATCAAGAATCTTGATATCTTGCAAGATCTGCATGAGTGCATTAACAATCTGCTCCAATTACCAAACTCACAACAAGATTTGGCAGGAGAATGCATCCATGAACTATTAGATGGATCTCTAAGGCTCTTGGAAATATTTAGTATGGTTCAAGATTGGCTAGTGCAATCAAGGGAAAGCGTGTGTGAGCTCGAGTCAGTTATTCGCAGGCGAAGTAAAGCCAAAAATGGAATCTCAATTGAGGTTGGAAAATACATTGCATCAAGGAAACAGATCAAGAAGGCAATAATTCAGAAAGCCTTGACAAACATGAAAGGATTCAAGAAGGATATTATGGTTGCTTCTTCCTCAAGCAAAGACAACGCGACTTTAGCCATCTTAGAAGAAGCAGAATTAGTCACATTGAACTCATTGGAATCTTTGTTGTTGTTCATCAATGGTCCAAAGGAACAAGAAAGCCAGGGAAAGTGGAAAGTGATGCCCAAATTGTTGAAGTCTAATAGAGTTGAATCATGTGACACAAATGAATTTGAAAAGGTTGATGCAACTTTGAAGATTCTCATGAATCACAAGCCTCGCTCAATTGAGAATCTTCACAGCCACATGGAAAATTTAGTGATGTGCATTCAGGATCTAGAAGCAGGCGCGGAACGCCTTTCGAGGCAACTAATTAGAACTAGAGTTTCCCTTCTCAATATCTTCAGTTACTAGTCATGGAAAATAACTAATTGCTGATACTTGTACATAAATTGTAACTAAAGAAACAAAAATTGAAAATAATAGTTTTTTTATCATATGTCACTTCACCTTTCTTATCCTCCATATCTTACTTCTCCAATTTTACATTCTACTATTTGCTACAATTTTAAAAAATAAAAAAACAGAATTTTCCTTTTTTTCCCCCTTCGTTGTTTACCAGAATTAGAATAAGTCTGCATAGGCTGAATAAGGGGGGAAAGAAAAGAAAAAAAAAAGAGAATAAATAGCTAGCCTCTTAAGAACGTGTATAATGCCAGGTTGCACATATGTTGCTATAAATTAATCAAAATTAATCAAATTTTTTATAATAGAATTGAAATACTAGTGTTAAAAGCTGGAAGCATGATATTCCAATTTGTACTACAAAGAATAAGAAATGAATATTCTTCCTACTAAAGGAAATGAAACACTTTAGACTTGTATTATATCATTATATGTTCAGAATAGTACAAATAACTAAAGTTCTTCTAGATTATCATTCCCCAAAAGGAAAAAAAGTGCCTTTCTTAATTGTTATTTTTACATTAACTTTAACAAATTCAAACATGAGTTTCATGGGGAAATAGCCGTCTCAGGTGAGTTGAAGTTTGACTAAGGAATGAAAATACAGCAAATCATTTTATAAATGACCTGTTTGAAACATGGAACTATGGAACTGTAAACTGAAAACAAAATATAAATGCTTCCAAGCAAACTGGAGTAAATAACAAAGCTTAACCCAAAGATATAAAAAATAAAAAAAGGACAAAATAAAAGTTTAGAGGAGACTTTATTACAAGATTTTGACTTGGTCTTTTTTTCTTTGATTTCATCAGCGTGAGGTCCATGAAGATTATAACAAGACAACCATATAATACAATCTTACATTTAATGGGTAGTTCCTATCAAACAATGACTTGTTCTTATTATAATTCATACCTCAAATTTCAACCCCTTGTTTTACCTTCTGTATCAACTTCAATAGTGAGAATAAGAAGATTTAAGAAGTGGGGTGGTCTTATTCTTTGCTTGTTGGTTTGGATTTCTCGAAAAGTTCTCAGCTTTTAACATGTGGAAGTCTAAGCTCAACTTCTAGGTGTTTACTCAGTTTTCTTAGTCATCCCTTGCATTTTCTCAACAGGTTCAATTCAATTTCCCTCTGGAATTTCTTGAATTTCTCTGTGTGATTGATTTTCCCTTATGTTTTGCTCTCAATTTCCCATTAGTTTCTTATAAAGTTAATTCCTTTATCATGTGTTTCCCAGTTACAGTTTACTAATTGTGTAACTGATTATTCTTTTCTTTTCTTTTTTCCTTCAAAAAATCCAGTTTTTCATGAATATGATTATGGAAAAGAGAAGCTTTTCTGAGTTCATGTCAGAGCTAGTAGCTCTGGTTGATGAGGTTGCTTCATTTGCTATGAATCCTGAAGTTGAGATAGATGCTTTTACCGAGTTTGCCATGTTGGTTGAGAAATTGGCACCAATTTTCAGTGATTTGAGTGACAAAATCACAGTTATAGAAAACAAGCCATCCATCAGAAAATCTTTGGAATCGATTGAAACTTCGCTTAGCCGTGCTAAAGCTTTGAAAAAAAGTTCTAGCTTGAAAGACCCTAGCAAACATATTGAGGACACAACACATGATATTGGTCGATCACTAGGCCTATTGCTCCTTGAATTGTCCACAGATTTTAGAGAAAAGGTTGGTACATTGCAAAAACAGTTTATGAATGCAAGATTTGGTGGGAACATGAGCCTATCTTCAAGTCCAGTATCATTAGAGTTTGCAAATGATGTGTATGGTGGAGGGGAAATAGAAGAGGAAATAGTCAATGTTACTATAGAAGATGTTGTATTGCAACTTAAGAATGGTAATGATGAAGAATTTGCAGTTGCTCTTTGGAGACTAAAGGAGTTCATCAGGGATGAGAAGCTGGAAAGTTGTTTGGTTAATGAGGAAGCTGTTGTTGCTGTTCTGTTAAATAGACTGCGTTCGTGTAAGGCAGACAATAGACTTAACATCATTCAATTGTTACGAAATATGGCTTCGGGAAATGATGACACAAAGGTAGAATTCTGAAAATAAGGCAACATTTCTTGTGAAATTGACTGTATTTGTTGTTGTTAATTACTTAGTTATCTTATGTAATAGTACTGTGCAGGAGAAGATGGCAGAAACCGAGTTTTTATCAGCAGTGGTGAAGTCTCTAACAAGAGATGCAGAAGAGAGGAGGGAAGCAGTGGGACTGCTGCTAGAACTCTCTGATCTTCCTGCAGTTCGACGGCAAATTGGAAGAATTCAGGGGTGCATTGTAATGTTAGTCTCTATCCTTAATGGAAGCGACCCCATTGCTTCGCAAGGTGCAGCCAAGTTGTTGGATATGTTGTCCAGTAATACTCAAAATGCACTTCACATGGCTGAGGCTGGTTACTTTAAGCCTCTAGTGCAGTATTTGAAGAAAGGTGATTTAGAACTTCCCATAACTGAATTTTATACATCTGTTTTAATCAGTACACAACTCTTTGTTATATATATAATTATTTAAAAATCATGTTATTGCAGGCTCTGACATGAACAAGATCCTTATGGCAACAGCACTTTCTAGGTTGGTGCTAACAGATCACAGCAAACTTTCCCTCGGCGAAGATGGGGCAATCGAGCCCCTTGTCAACATGTTTCACACTGGCAAACTTGAGTCCAAGTTGTCTGCTCTAAATGCCCTGCAAAATCTTTCCAGTGTGACAGAAAATGTGCAACTTCTAATCAGGTCTGGGATTGCAGGATCATTGCTGCAGCTTCTTTTTTCAGTAACATCTGTGCTAATGACTCTTAGGGAGCCAGCATCTGCTATTCTTGCAAGAATTGCTCAGTCGGAATCTATTATTGTTAATCAGGATGTTGCTCAGCAGATGCTCTCACTCTTGAACCTTTCCAGCCCAATAATTCAAGGCCATCTCTTGGAAGCTCTAAGTAGCATCGCTGCGCATCCTCGCGCATCTAAAGTGAGAAGAAAAATGAAAGAAAAAGGAGCACTTCAGCTAATTTTGCCTTTTCTGAAGGAAACTAACACTACAACAAGAAGCAAGGCCCTTAATTTGCTCTATACTCTTTCCAAAGATCTTACAGATGAGTTGAGTGAACATCTTGATGAAGCTCATCTTATTCACATTGTTAATATTGTCTCATCATCATCATCAGATAGTGAAAAGGCTGCAGCTCTTGGCATACTGAGTAATCTTCCAGTTAGTGATAAAAAGGTGACTGATATTCTGAAGAAAGCAAATTTGTTGTCTATTTTAATATCCAATATGGCTTCGAGCACTGGAAGTAACTCGCCTGTGACAAGAACCTTAGCTG
The DNA here is from genome assembly GCF_000817695.3 of Arachis duranensis. Taxonomy (NCBI): domain Eukaryota; kingdom Viridiplantae; phylum Streptophyta; class Magnoliopsida; order Fabales; family Fabaceae; genus Arachis; species Arachis duranensis. The sequence continues at coordinate 4,545,727 of NC_029774.3, read as the reverse complement.
AAATTGTTGCTTGTGTTATAGTTAGGTTCACAAATCCTTCTGACAAGAAACTGCAGCTCTATTCAGCTGAACAAGGGGTGATTCCTTTGCTTGTGAAACTTCTCTCAAGTGGTTCATCAATTGCAAAATTCAGAGCTGCGACCGCTTTGGCTCAGCTATCACAAAATTCTCTGTCCCTCAGGAGGAGTAGGAAGTCAAAGTGGTTTTGTGTAAATCCATCAGTAGAAGCATATTGTGAAGTGCATGATGGTTATTGCTATGTGAACTCCACATTTTGTCTGGTCAAGGCTGGTGCTGTTCCGGCACTTATCAAAATACTTGAAGATAAGGAGTGGGAAGCAGTTGAGGCTGCTTTGATTGCCCTTTCAACTCTTTTGCAAGACGAAATCTGTGAAGGCGGCATCAATTGGATAGCCAAGAATTCAGGTGTGCAAGCTATTATCAAAATTTTAGAAGCAGGTGATGTGAAGGTTCAAGAAAAAGCACTATGGATGTTGGACAGAATATTCAGGATTGAAGAGCACAGAGTAAAATATGGAGAATCAGCTCAGGTTTTTCTTATTGATTTGGCGCAGACGTGTGATTCTCGATTGAAGTCAACTGTTGCAAAAGTTTTGGCAGAGTTGGAGCTCCTGCAAGTTCAATCAAGTTATTTCTGAAAAGTGAGATTATGGGGAGTGGTTTTGTTTTTGCTTTCTATTCATTTAAATTTTTTTGTTGTACATTTTATACTTAATCTTGTTTTGATATGAATCTCACAGTTCCATAGTGTTGTATATGTAATTATATAAGAAAGGGAAATAATAAAGCTTTTATCTGCTATTATCAAGGTTGGTTATCACTCTCTTAAACTATTCTCTTATACAAACTTTGTAAGGAATATAGTCCTAACTCATCTTATAGAACTGGTGCAATGTAAAGTTAGTTTGCATGCTTCACAATTTGCATCCTCAGTTAGATAAGTAATTTGTTGTTTCCAAAGTTTCTTATAAATTATAATTCTAAATACAACAAGCTTAATCTACTTGCAAGATAGAACTGGTCAAGGAAAATGATTGCCATTTTTTCCTGTTTCTTTTCTGCAACTTGCAACTTTCATATGCTGCCCTTTGATTGATAAATGATGTTTACATGAATTGAATAATGTCTACATGAATCAAAGATGATGCAAGAAAACATATTTTAATTGTTCTCGTGAATATCAGATAACACTACAAACAACAAGTTACTGATATAGTTTACTGGTTAAGTTGATTTTTTTTTTCTAATCTATCAACTGAGTTAGTAGTAATTTAGTTTTGATAAGAGACTTTAATTTTTTATCATGTCATCATTTTCCTCAATTAAACTATGCAACAGTAGTACAAAATTAAGTAATTAACTATTAATTACTATGTGCATGACTCATTGACACTCATAAAATATAGTACTTAGGTGGGTTCTTATCTTGTATGCATATTTAAGCACTTCACTAGTTGAATAAGGTGATCCACCATGCACTTCACCAGCCACAGACATCAGAAGATGGAAAAAAAGATTCCCTTACTCTCAGCTTGTGTCGGCATGCAGATTCCGACACTGACTAGAATTATACAAGAATAGCTCCTCATCCTCCAGACAGATGATCCAATTGTTATGGCAAATCAATCGAATCCTCTCTTGAAGTGTGCAATTTGTTCTTTTATAAATGCATATTGTCAAAGATGGGGGGAACATTGTAAATGTATCACATCTTTGGAAGATGCTACAATGTGATTCCAAATCCAAAGTCAATGTTTTTGATGCATGAGTTGGTAAGTTTGGTTAGTGGGAAGCATAGTATAGACAATGCCATGGCAGCACCAAGATCCAAAAATCATGACAGACTTTGCATGCCAACTTTGTGACATTTCCAAAGAGAAAATATTCTTCTTGTCTCCCTTGATTCTTCTGATATACATGAAGTATGAGCATGCCAAATTGTCAGCCTCTACAACTTGAGAGTTCAGAACTTGCAAGAGAAGAGATTGCAGCCATTATAACAAATACTAGAGCTCGCAGCATCTTCGGTCCAACAGCTTGCCTTCTTTGTCAAGCCACCCCTTACTTGTCATCAACTCATCATCTTCAATAAGACAAAAGCTCACAATGGATTGCAGGATTTACACGAATGCACCAGTAAGTTACTTTAATTACCAATCATCAACAATTCTTAGCATGAGAATATGAAGTACACAGATTTATTAGAGTGCCTGCTGTGAAAGAAATGTGCTAAAGTTGGATTCACTGTTGAAGGTGGAAAATACTTGTCATCAAGGATAAGAAGGCAATTCGAAAGGCACAAGGAAGTTTGAAGGGAATCAACAATGAGAGCATTGTTACTTCTTCAAATAGAAGCAGTGAGAGACTGAATGCTTAGAATATTAAAAGAAACAGGAAGAAGTCACAGTGAGCTCACTAGAATCTTGGTTCTTGCTTATTACCGGCCAAAAGGCGCAACCAAAGTCAAGAAGGTGCTTGATGATCTCCAAGTTGATGCAGCCTAACAGAGTGTAATGTGACTTTGAAAGGTGTGGATGCAGTTTTGCAGTCTCTCTTAAATCACAAACCTTCATCTATCAAAATTTTCAAAGTGATATGCAAAATTGGGAGATATGCATTCAGGATCTTGAAGAAGCAGTAGAGTTCCTCTCATGAAAACTAATTAGAATTACAGTTTCTCTTCTCATCATCTTCAATCACTAGTCATAGGAAAACCATATAACTGTGAATAACCAAAGACAATTTTCCATATCCTTGTCTCACAGTTGTACAAAAATGAGATTAAATCATATTCTGTGATAATAATATATACTATATGAGAATCAAGTCATAGTCACTAAGTTATGTGTCTCCCTTTTCTTCCTTTACTATGTTCCCACATCTCAACTTTCCAGTTTCAAATTTCTTATAGTGACCATAATGAATTTCACAGCACCTGTTTGATCTATATTTTTCGGTTTCTTACATCCATTGTTTGCTATCCTTGAATGCTCCACAAATATGTAGACAGAAGCATTTTGACCAAAAGTGAATGTTGCTTGACCAAAAGAAAATGATAGGCCCTATGTAATAATTAATTTCCTCCACTTAGGAATTTTTTTTTAATATGTATGTTGCATGCTCATCTCATAGAATTGCATATTTTCCTTCCATGCTATTTCCTTTTCAGCACATTTTTTATGATGTCAAAATGCATGATATCAATATTTAAAACCATACATGTTTCTTATCTGAAATTTGATTCTTCTTGCACTTAGTTGAGAAGACAAATTTGAGACATATCTCTGTTAATTAAAAGAACCAGCTCCACCACCTGCAGAAAATGTTTCCATAACAATGCTCATGCATGAACAAGGTTTGAAATTCTTTTCTTATTTTATTTACTCTTTAAGTATATATAGCAGCACCTACAAAAGATACCATTTTCCAAGAACCATGTGATTTCGAAGTTTATAAAAAAAAAGGTTAGGAAGCCTGGTGAGTAGGAAGCACTTAATAAACAATACCATTTTAGATCTGAAATTCAAATCAAGGTGATATAATTGCTAATTCATTTTGGAACATCTAAGGAATAAAGAAAGTTCCACTTGTTCCCTTTGTCTCCCTCAATTCATTTGCTATATATGTAGCAGATGCAAACCACAAAGACCTCAGAGATTATCTGAACAAATTGTGTAACATCATCTCCTACTTCTAGAGTTCTCTTTTGTCTTAGAAAAAATGGAAACAAGCTCAAAGATCTCTATTCACACTAGGTGCAACAGTTTGCCCTCTGCACCTCACCCACTTATATCACAATTCCAAGAGCATTTGCAGAGGTTGAAGGATTCTGAAGCCTCCACTACCTCTTTGTCATCATCTTCTGTAAGCCGAAAACTGATCGGCTTGCAGGATTTGCATGATTATGCTGATAAGTTGCTTCAATTGCCAACCACACAAAAGGCTTTGGTGCAAGAATGCAGTGTCAACTTGTTAGAAGGGTCAGTGAGGCTTCTTGATATTTGCAACATGGCCCAAGATTTCCTCATGCAAACAAAAGAAAACTTGCATGAGATCCAATCAGTTATCAGAAGGAAAGGCACTGATACCGGATTTGCAGTCAAGGGTGGAAAATACTTGGCATCTAGGAAGAACATGAAGAAGGCTATTCATAAGGCCTTAACCAATTTGAAAGCAATGAAAACTGAGACATTTGTTTCTTTCTCTAACATGGACAATGAAACTTTTTCAATGCTTAGCATCCTGAAAGAAGCAGAAACAGTCACTTTGAATTTGCTAGAATCTTTGTTGCGGTTTATCTCTGCCTCAAAGAGACATAGCAGATGGTCTATTGTATCCAAGTTTATGCAGCCTACAAGAGTGACTTGTGATTCTGAAGAATGTGACACAAATGAATTTGTAAAGGTGGATGCAGCTTTGCATCAGAAGCCTTTATCTACTGAGAACTTTCTCAGCAACACAGAGAATATGGAGATCTGCATTAAGGATCTGGAAGTACAAGTTGAATGCCTCTCAAGGAAACTCATTAGAACAAGAGTTTCCCTTCTTAACATCTTCAGCCACTAGATAGAGAGAAAAAGAAAAATGTAGATAAATAGATATCCAAAATTCAAATTATGTCCCACAATTGTACATCAATATGAATCAACCCAAGTTTTGTTACTACATATAATACCATCCAAACTTTAGCTATTTTGTCTTTGTTCCTTTTCTTCCTACATCCATTTCAAACATATTATAAGCATGGAAATATTGTGTTGACTCACATCTCGTCGCCATTGTGTCGTGTGCGGATTCCACTTGGAATGAGTCCGCATCCGACCTAATGGTAACGAGGTGTGACTCAACACTGAGCCTCACACTTAAATATATAAACATAATTAACTCTTTTGGAAATAATTGTCTATATCAAAATTGTGTTTGCTTGATTTAATACAAATAAGAAAGTGTAAAATTGAAGAATAGAGCTATAGAAATGGTTTAAAACAACATTCTCATATTTTTGTTGAAATAACTAACCATATATAGAGTATCTTTATTCTGAAATTTTATCATCTCATTCTCACACCTGTCATGTACTGAACCATGTTGACCTTTGAAGATAATGTAAAGGTAAGAGCTTTTCATATAACATTTAAACAGCCTCATCAGCCAAGTTGCCAGCCAAAGATGAACAAGGACAATATTCTAAGACCCTATGTTTTTGTCCATATCTCTTAATAAAAGTATAATTTCTCATCTTCTACATATCAATTATTATGCCTCACATGGGATTCAAAGTCAATATCAAATTTTGAATCCTTAGCCCTGCTGTCAAGATTACACGTGCAATTAGCTTGCACATGTTTCTCTCATTTGATGTGCTCAAAAATTCAATGAACAACGTGATTTTTGTCTCCATGTTGTGTGGAGCAAGCCAATTAGTAGTAATGATCAAGACATTAATATTGTTCATAATTTTCCTATTTATGTACAACGAATTCACTCTGTATTATAGTTCATTTATAAACCAAAAACTGTTTTATTGATCCTATTTATGCAGCTAATGATTCATATTTAAAAGGGTATCTATCTGCCAAAATAATAATAATAATAATATCTATACATGCATTTAATGCTTGAAAAAGTGACTTGGCAAATAGAACTCTTGAGTTGAAATATGTTTTGAGAACTCCAATGTGATAGCTATGCATGCAAGCGTGTGTTCAAAGAAGAAAAAACAAATGCTGAGTTGGGGTGTTCCTATGTAAGAGACATAGCAGTAACAATACTGAGATCTCCTAGAGATCTGAATCAAAATCAGTTAGCCCTCATTTATTTTTGTTCACATTTGATTCCTTTTGTCTCCTAATCTTTCAATATATATGGAACTAATCTCATTGGAAGGAAGGTATATCCAAAAAACTCATCACTTGTGTACATATTCAACCTTTTGAGGCCTTATTTTCTCTTCTCTCTGAGAAAAGATGGCGGCAGCAACTCCTTTTAGCCCAACATCTCATCACCAACCACGCTCGAAAAGCTTGCCAACCAGACCGCATCCGATCATACTACAATGCAACCAGCATTTGGCTAATCTAGAGGCTTCAGATGCATCTTCACCTACATCATCTTTGTTAAGGCACAAACTAACTGATCTGCAAACTCTGCATGATTGTGTTGAAAAGTTGGTTTTGCTGCCACTTACTCAAGAAGTCCTTGTCCAAGAGCATCAAGAAAAATGGGTTGATGAACTCTTGGATGGATCTCTAAGGCTCTTAGATGTATGCACTGCAGCAAAGGACGCCCTGCTACATACAAAGGAATGCGCACGCGAGGTTCAATCGATCATCAGAAGAAAAAGGGGTGGTGAGATGGAAGTTGCAGCTGAGGTAAGGAAATTCTTGGCTTCTAGGAAGGTTGTAAAAAAGGCAATCCTCAAAGCCTTGTCGAATTTGAAGACCACGGCAAAGAAAGGAAAATTCTGTCCTAGCAACAAGGATCAGCAAACTGTGTCTTTGGTTAGCCTCCTGAAAGATGTGCAGGTTAACACACTTTCCACATTGGAGTCATTGCTCAACTTTATATCCGGACAAACGCAATCGAAATCAAGTAACTGGTCCTTGGTTTCTAAGCTAATGCTCAACAATGCTAAGAAGATTTCTTGCACACAAGAGGGGGATCAGAATGAGTTCTCCAAAGTAGATGCTGCATTGCAATCCTTTGTGTTACTTACAAGCAAGCCAGACAGTATCTCCAACTTGCAGAACCAACTGGAGAATTTGGAGTCTGTCATTCAAGACTTTGGAGAAGGATTAGAAACTCTTTTCAAAAGATTTATCAAGATTAGAGTTTCCCTCCTCAACATCCTGAATCACTAGTTGTATAAATGAGGCACAAGTGATTTTTTGTAATTATGTGAAAGAAATGAGTTTCTAATATGTAGTTTTAGATGTAATGAAAAGCAATTCTTTGCACATACACTCAATACTCATTCTCTGCCTCCTTTTTTCATTTTATTTTTTTATCATAAGTTTATGGCAGTAAAAAAAGGTAAATATAATATGTGACAAGTAATAATTTACATTGAAATCCTCATCATAATCTTCCTTACTTGAAAACTACAGCTTAGTTCCAAGGTTAAATGACATAAAATCCATGTACCAATAAGGATTGGAAAATTGACCTTATATATTGAAGTGTGTACTAGTATTTCCTTTTTTTCCCCCAAGAACCAAGTCCTTATAAAGTTTGTTTCTATCACAAAAAATACTATTCCCCCATGACCAGATTTTCTATGTTGCCATATAAAAAATCACATAGAAATATCGAGGAAGGTGCCTCAAGAATGAAATTATCCATTGTTTCAATATTAGGCCTTGAAAAAGTTGAAAACCAGATAACACCAATCAAACTCAAACCTGTAGATTTGCACAAAAGAGTGGTTTTGACTTTTGATATACAGAGCCACACAGATTACAGACAGGTGCATACAACAAGTCAATAATCCATGACTATATTTCAGTTGATAAAACCTTGTCTTAATCTATAAAATCAGTCTTAGTTTATGTTAAGAGAATAGTGCAACCAAAGGAAGAAGGATTGAGCTTTCCAACTGAAGACTGATGGAAAATGACAAGAAAACATTGTGCATTTGAACTCTGATCTGTCATTGCTAGTTTTTGAGTTCACAGAATCAAAATAAAAAGAGTACCAGAAATTTTTAATCAATCCCACTTTAAAGACATAAGATTCTGCAAAACCACTATTTTTCAATGTGCATTTTTATAAATCAATTTGCAGAAACTGGTTTCACATGCTAATGAGATAGAAATTACAACTAACAATATGCAACATGGTAGAGGAAAAGCATTAATTAAACATGTATTGAGCTGGGGACAATGCATAAACAATGCTGAAAATGAAGAATCATCCTGCCCTTAATCTGTCTTGTGGTAGGTAGACAGTTTCATAAATTGATGTTAATCAAGCTCAAAGACAGCTCCTCTCATCTGCCAGACAAGAGCTCGATATGCAATGCATTTCGAATGATGGACTATTATATTACCAACTAATAAAGATGCTGTTTCGCCAGAACGCGTGCGACTTCTAAGGAAAGAAAATGAGAGATGAGCTGGAAGTTGAGATTCAAATCAAGATGATATACAATTGCTTACTCATAAGGTGACAATTGAGAAATAAAATATTGTTCATGTCTTCCTTGACTTGTTTGCTATATATGCAGCAAAAGCCAACCTCTAAAACTCAAACTTTGAATCAAACTTTCTAAATTTTCACCTTCTGATCTTCTTGTTTCCTGATAAAAGAAAATGGCAGCCATAGGAACAAACACTAAGAACTCTCAGCACTCTCGCCATAACAGCTTGCCCAATGCACCCCATCCACTTGTTTCACAATTAGAGGAGCACCTGCAAAGATTGAAGACTTCTGAAGCCACCATATCATCATCTTCAGTAAGGCACAAACTAGATGGCTTGAAGGATTTGCATGACTGCGCCAATAAGTTGATTCAATTGCCAATAGAACAAAAAGCCTTAGCACAAGAATGCAGCAACAAACAGATTGATGAACTACTTGAAGGGTCTTTGAAGTTGTTGGATATCTGCAGTACAGCTAAGGATTTCCTTGTCCAATCAAAGGAAAACATGCTGGAAATTCAGTCTGTCATTCGAAGAAAGAGAGGTGATGGATCCAACTTCACAGCTGCATGTGCAGAGTACTTGAATTCAAGAAAAACAATGAAAAAGACGATGCGAAAGTCCTTGGAAAATTTGAAAACAATGAAGAATGATGGCAAAGCTTCTTCCTCAAGCAAAGACAACAACACATCCTCCATGCTTACCACCTTTAAGGAAGCTGAAGATGTCACCCTGAGCTCACTGGAATGTTTGTTGTTGCTTATCTCCGGCCCAAGGCGAAGTTCGAAAGGGAGTAAATGGTCATTGATATCCAAGCTGATGCAACCTAAAAGAATAGCCTGTGACTCTCAAGAATCCGACACGAATGAATTCGAAAAGGTGGATGCAGATTTGCTTAGTCTCATCAGTCACAAGCCTTCATCCACAGATAATTTCCAAATCAATATGGAAAATTTGGAGATGTGCATTCAAAATCTAGAAATAGGAATTGAGCACCTCTCAAGAAAATTAATTAGGAACAGAGTTTCCCTTCTCAACATCTTCAACCACTGATCATAGTACCTATATGATCTTTGTACATCAATGTAACTAAATCATTTTTGTAACTGAGTATATATTTTATAAGGAACAAACTATAGTTACTTCTACATCTATATCTTTTGCCCAGTTCCTTTCCATCCTCAAAACCTCTTCAATCAATAAGAAGTCAAATAATTCAACTATTTCACTTTGTGTTCCAAGATAATAAAACCATAAATATGTTGATAATCACATCAATAAAGTTTCATTTCTTATTTCAGTTAAAAGTAAATTGAATAATGAAAGAGAAAGAGGAGGAGAAGAGTAGAATATAATAATCTTAAAGCAAACCCCTTGAAACCAAGTTCTGAGATCATATGAGATTCAAAATTAATTTTAATACCATCATAGCTGTCAATACCAAAACTTGATGAAGAAAGTGATATTAGCATTGACTATTTAAGAGATGTTACATTGAAGAGACCTAAAAATATAGTCATCCACATGAACAAGAAGATTCCTTTTGTCCTTAATTGATCTGCTGGAGGCAGACAAGATGATAAGATGATCCTATTTCCATGCATGCACAATTTTTTATCAGCAACCTGCAAAGATCAGAAATTTCAACAATCCATCCGTGTGATTCGTAATTTAAAAATATTGAAGGATGAGTTGGAACATGGAAGCTTGATGAATTGAAACCAAGATCCAAATATATATGATCATGCTCCCAATATGGGAGGGCACTGCAGAATTTTCAAATATTATTCTTTCTCCTTTGATTCATTTGCTATATACAGATAACAACATCTAAAACACAAGTCTTTATATTAATGGCAACCAGCCCCCTTTAGATTCTTTTCTGGTCTCTGGTGGATTTGGCGTTCGAGGAATAACGAGATCTTTCATCCTCACGAGTATTGGACAACAGACAAGGTGATTGGTATGGCTTTGTCCTTGGAAAGGGAGCTCCGAAATATTTTTAAGTTGTAACGACTGTCTATCCCCTCAACCATTAGTGGCTCTTGGATTTCCCTCTTAGTGGGTACCTTTAAAATTAATTGTGATGCTAGCTATTCTGTCAGTGGTGCTCGAGTTGGTTTTGCTTGTGTTAGCAGAAATTGGAAGGGAAGGTGGCAACGAGGCTGTCTGGAAACAATTGAGAGTCGTAGCATTTTACAAGGAGAGTTGTTTGTTATTTGGAGAGGCTTTCTTTTAGCATCGGACTCGGGACAAAAAGACATTATATGTGAGACAGATTGTGTGGAGGCTTTTATTATTGTCAATAATTTAAAAAATTGCTCTAGGTTTATTAATCCTTTGGTGTTAAAAATCCGAGATATCGTGTCTTGGAAATGGCGTGTTGATCTTCGATTGATCCTGAGAGATGCAAATACAGTAGCAGACATCATGGCAAAGACTGCAATGAGGACCCTTTCTCCCCAAGTGGAGCTTCCGTTGTCTTGGAAGGAATTTGAGAGTAGTATTTAGCGAGACTGCTTTTTTAAGCAATTTCTTTTTTTTCTCTCTCTTAATTTTTGTTTATTTTCTTTTAAGTCACAGACAAAAAACACAAGCCTTGAAACAAACTCTCTTTGTGTGTGTAAACTGTAAACATAAATATTAAATTATCTTTAACAAATAAATTTTATTAATTTATGTGTACAAATTTTAAAAAATATAAGTGTAAATTGTATTGATTTATTTATGTAAAAATCTAATAAATATAGATGCTTATTATGTATAAAATATAGGTAAATATAAGTACAAATTATTATTTGTAGGGCACATATAAATATACTATCAAACTTCAACATTCTTGAATCCAAAAAAGCGGGAGTGAATTCTAATTTTATTTTTTCATTACTCATGATAATACTATATATTTTTAATATATTACAACTAAATAATATTAAAAAATATAAATTGTTGAAAAAAACAAAAAAGTGTATAAATGATATAATTGATTAATACAATTAGATTAAAAATTAAAAAATAAAAACTAAAAAATTATAAAAGTCTAGAATTTTAGAAATTTATTATCTAATACATATGTTTAGCAAACTAAAAAAAAAGGTTGTGATAATGATGAACCGAAATTTTCAAATACTTACTAAGATTGGAGAAAAAAGAATAAGAGATATGATATTATATAAAAAAAAAGAGATAAAAAAGAGATGTGAAGTAAATGTTAATTTATATAGAAAATATAAGAAGGAGTAAGTATGAAAGAAGAAAATAAATTATATTTTATTATTCAATTTATACTTATTAAAGAGAAACAACATTAACATTGAAACTATATAATATGTTATATAAAAATAAAGAGTAAGCGAATATGAAAATTATAGAATAACCTAAAGAAAAATGAATGTCACAAGAGTGAGAAGAAAAATGAAAAAGATTCCTAAGTTATAATAATGAGACACTTGAGAAGTAGAAATAAAAAATTTTAAGAGTAAAGTGACAATTAGGTCTTTAAAGATTTTGACTTTGAACTAATTAGTCCCTAAAGAAAAAAAAGTACAAATTTGGTCCTCTACAATAGCAAACGGTGGACATGTTATATCCTTCTATCAATTCATCACGTAAAACTTAACTGTGGTGCTTATATGTACTGTTAACTACTATGATGTATCTATTTATAAAAGATTGTTATGTAGATAATAATTTTTGGAACAAAACTTCATCTGTTTTAGTATGATTTGTTATAAATAGAGAGCAGTTAATAAAAGTTATATAGAAACTTAAAAAATAATGGATAATGCTACGGAGACAAAAAAAATAGCTAGAACTTACTTTATTTAGCATTCATTAATTGTCGCAACAATTAATAAATGCTAAGACAAGTTAAGACTGTTTTTGGCTAATTTTTTTTGTTACTAAACATTTTTAAAATAATAAAATACATTGGCAACTCCATTTTATTTGACACTATCCATTAACAAAAAGATAAATGTATTCACTGGTTACTATTTTAAAAGACCTAATTAATATTTTTTTTTCGAGGACTAATTATAGTTCTAGGTGGAAATCCTCAAGATTGTAATGATCACTTTATTCTATAAATTAATCATTATTATGACTAAGTGAGATCTATAATATCTCACCCTTACTTCCCAATATCTTTTCGAATCAATTGTGAGAAAGCAATTGATATGCCATTATTCCATTCGTGGGATGAATATATATTAATACCAAACAAATTAAACATGTGATTGTTATGAAAGAAATGAAATTATGTATGAGTTGCAAAACTTCCTTGTAGGAGACAATGCTAGCTCTAACATTTCTTTTATTGCATGCTTCAAGATCTAGATTTACAATTTTTTTTTTTTAATGTATGAGAATTTTATACAAACTTAATACCATTTTTTTGTGTTTATGAAGGTATGTAAAGGTCAATTATAATATCAATTATTTTAAATATACACTAAAATTAATTATCAAAATTAGTTATTAATATAAAATATACATTAAAATATAAAATATAAATTAGTTATTAATCTACAAATAATATTTTTGTTATCATAATGACTTTCAAATTTGTTAACATGAGATTCCTTGTGTCCCCTATACCCATATCATATATTGGGCAAGGTCCAATAATGATCACATCCAAGACATCAACACACTCTAGCTAGCACATGCACACGAGGGGTAGAAAATATGAAATGAAATATGTATTAAGATAAAGTGATAAGTTAGAAGATTCCATGTGGGAGACATAGCACTAGCATTTATAGTTCATGTCTAAGATTCAATTTCAATAATTAGTTAACTCTTATCACTTATTTGAGGTTTGTTTAAGATAAGATTCCTTATGTCTCCTCCACCATCCAATATATATATAGATCATAAACCAATTCAATGAAAGCATAAACCATAAACTCAAATTCCACATCTAAAATCAAAGCTTTCTCTTAATCTCTCTATCTCTTAGCTTCTCTAAATGGAAGCCTCAAAGACAAAGTCCAATTTCCATGCTAGATCAAATAGTTTACCTTCAAGGCCACACCCTTTGATTCTACAATGCAATGAGCATTTAGAGAGGTTAAGATCTTCCAATGAAACCTCTTCTTCTTCTTCTTCTTCTTCTCTTAGATACAAGCTAGGAGCCTTACAAGATCTTCATGAATGTGTTGAAAACTTGGTTCAACTTCCACTAACACAAGATACCCTTTTGCATGAACCTCAAGAAAATTGTGTTGATGAGCTCTTAGATGGATCTTTGAGGCTCCTTGATGTTTGCACATCAGCAAAAGATTCTCTGCTTCACACAAAGGAGTGCATTCGCGAGCTTCAATCAGTTATTCGAAGAAAAAGAGGAGGAGAAGAAGGGATCATAGCTGAGGCTAACAAGTTCTTGAACTCAAGGAAAGTTGTGAAAAAGGCCATAGTCAAAGCCTTGCTGAATTTGAAGCCTATTGCCAAAAACATCATCAAAGATCAACAAACATTGGCATTGGTTGGTTTGTTGAAAGATGTTGAAGTTGTTACACTTTCAATATTTGAGTCCTTGTTGCATTTTATCTCAGGAACTTCATCATCAAATGTAAAACATGGTACTTTGTCTTTGGTTTCAAAGTTAATAATCCACACCAAAAGGACAACAAGAAGTTGCTCTTATGAGAGTGAATTTTCCCAAGTGGATGCAGCATTATTGGCATGCATATCAGATAACAAGATGAGTGAAATGCAGAACCAATTGGAGAAACTTGAGTCATGCATCCATGATCTTGAAGAAGGACTTGAGTTTATGTTTAGGCGTTTGATCAAAACTAGGGTTGCTCTTCTAAACATTCTCAATCACTAGTTTGGTCATAGAATTCAAAATGTAATTGTCTAGTTATAATGAATAATATTTCAAGCTTTTTACTCAAATTTTAATTGTAATTTTATTATTTTAAAACTTCTTGAATCGAATCATTTTTAAGATAGTTATCGAATATCTACTAAAATAATTATAAATTATCAATAGTGATAAAAATTGAATTTATATTTTGCTCGTATAATTTTTAACTTTGGTTAATTATCTCATGTCAACTAATTATTTCTTCCATTTTTTTAAAAAGAGATTCATTTGCCTTGCTAATTTAATTACCATTAAACTCAAATGGTTGTATCAAATTTCAAGTCCATCCAAAATAAGTAGTTTTGTATTTCAATTTGGAGTAATGATGAGTTGCCATGAAGGTTCATAATGGTGGAGCACATGTGTGATTATTGATTAATCATACAATTTAAATTTAAAATTTCAATTAAGTGGGGTCATAAAATAATAATTAGATTCAAGATTTCACATGCTTTTAGCAATGAAAGAGATCTAATATTATTATTGTTTCGGGGCTTACCTAGAATTGGATGGTTGGGTTTGAATGAAAGGCCCAAACATTAGAGGAAGGTGGTCTTCGACTTGCTTTACGCTTAGGAACCGCCGTCCGAGTTATGTATGTAAAAGAATAAGGATGGTACCTGCAAAGACACTCTGATGCCTAAGTTAGCAAAGGGTAATAAGTAGGTTTAGAAATGTGTTGAGTTAAGAAATTAACTAAAATAATTAGTGATGACAAACATTATTTTTGGCAAAATAAATAATTAGAGTTGTTAAATTAATAAGTACACATTGCTAATTATTTATGTTATGTTGCAGGTCATACTTCATTTTTTGGCAGTCCAAGTTGAATGAATAACAAAACAAAGCTAATGGGCTGAATGGAAAGTGTGAATAAAGACAAGCCCAAGTCATTCATATCAAACAAAGAAGCATAGCAAGACACCGGGCCAAAAAGAGAAGAACCCGATCCAAGCTTGAAATTGTTTTCAATTTCCCACCATCTTACTCCAACCAAAGCAACGTTCCTCTCCTCTCAAATCAAGTCACATCAAGACTTCAGTAAAGTAGGAAAGAGAAAGAGAAGAAAAGCTTCCTCCATAAGCCAGTAACCAAAGAAGCAAGAAAGAGAAAAATCTAAGCTTGAAGCACAGAAGCTAAATCAGAAAATCTAACACAAATCAAGCTTAAGAAAGGTAATTCATCTCATCTTGCATGCATCAGATCTTCATCTCTTCTTCCCAACTCTCTGCTATATCCGAAAATGGCACTCAAGGGAAAGTGGTTCTCTGCCCTATTCTGTTTCACATCTACAGTCACAAGTGATACTTGGGGACCAAGTAGCTATTCTATGGCTAAGATCAAGTTGACCATGAGAAGTTTTCTATGGTTACTGCTTTGTGGCTTTCGGTCAAGATGAGGAAGTTAGAGGGAAAGTTTCTACTCTGAGGATTAAGAAGAAAAAGTGAATCTGTGGTTGGTGAAGCTCAAGGCTCAAGATGTTGACCTTGGAAGAAGAACCAAGGAACATGCAAGGAGATAAAAAGAAGCTTGTTGTTCATTCTGAGGTAAGGAGAGAAAATCAAAGTTTGAAAGTTCTGTTCTGAGAAAGCTCTTTGAAGAAGTTCAACTAACTGGACAGTGTAACCAATTCAAAGGTGCATTCCGCCAGTATGAAGAACTGAATCAAAGGATTGCCAATCTGGTTTTTTCGCATAGCGCAGAGGCTGTTGATGAAGTTCCTCCTTCATGTTTTACTGCTTGTAATGTATTTTTCTAAGCTTATCTTTCTGTAATTTCTTGTGAGAAAAGGCATTGTGAGAAAGCTCAAGAAAAAGCCATGAGTGGAAAAAGGTTGAGTGAAACACTTGAGAGAAAAACCTAGAGTTATTTTCAGATTTCTTTAGGTTAGCTAAGTGTATTGTATCTTGTACCTGTTTGGTATCCCTTTCTTAGTTGGGTTAGCACTAAGAGTGAATAGTTGAGTGTTAGCATAGCCAATGTCAAGTTAGGTTAGAACTTGAGTGTGAAATTGGTGTATGTAATACTGTTAACTATAGTGAAATCCTTCCATAGTTGTGGAAGAGACTGGATGTAGGTTGCATAGCACAAAGCAACCGAACCAGGATACATGCTGGTGTTAGCTTTTTCTTCTCTGTCATGTTCTGTTTTCTGATATTCATGAGACAAAAATAATTTGTCTCATAAATTTCCGCTGCTGAGTTCAAACAGAATCAAATTTGTAACTTTGCTTTAAAAGGGGTGAAAACAACAAATCAAAGGAAGGCATAGATTCAACCCCCCTTCTCTAAGCCTACCACACCCTTCAATTGGTATCAAGAGCTAAGGTCTCAAGAATCAAGCTTAACCGCTTGGAGCAAAGATCCAATGGCGAACAACTTGGGCACAACCACAGTTGCCTACACCCTCACTGAAGGTCAGTCAAACAACCGACCACCTTTCTTCAACGGGAAGAACTATTCCTACTGGAAAGAAAGGATAAGGATCTTCATCCAATCCATTGACTACAACCTATGGAAGATCGTTGTGAGCGGTCCAAAGATCCCAACAAAAACAAGTGCTGATGGAGTGGTGACTCCAAAAGAAGAAGCTGAATGGAATGAAGATGATAAGAAGAAGATAGAGCTGAACGCTAAAGCAATCAATCTTCTTCACTGTGCTATCAGCTTTGAAGAGTACCGGAAGGTGTCTAGATGCAAGACAGCCAAAGAAATCTGGGAAAAACTCCAGGTTACACATAAAGGCACCAAACAAGTCAAAGAAACGAGGATTGATATGCTGCGAAAAGAGTACGAGATGTTTAGCATGAAGGATGGAGAAAGCATTGATGAAGCATTTGAGAGATTCTCAATCATAATCAACAACCTTGATGCTATGGGTACAAACTATGCAGAACAAACCTTGGTGAGAAAACTCCTTAAAAGCCTCACAAAAGAGTGGGAAAACACTGCCACTGTCCTAACCGAGAGTAACAACATAAGTCCAATAACCTATGATGAGCTGAGAGGAAAACTCCTTGCCTATGAAGCCACACACACAAACACAGAATTAAAGAAAAAGGGAATAGCCCTCAAGTCACAAATAGAACCAAAAGAGAGTGAGTTAAGTGATGGTATTTCAGATGACGAGCTTTTGTTTTTTGCTAGGAGATTTAGAAGGATGTTGAAGAGCAAAGGCAAATACAAGGGCTCAAGTTCAAAGGAGCACAAGATAGACTTGAGCAAGGTGACATGTCATCATTGTAAGGAGGCTGGACACTTCAAGTCAAACTGTCCAAAGCTCAAAAAGGAGGACAAAGGAAAGAAGGAAAGGAAGAGAGTACTCATGGCAGCTTGGGAGGATCTTGAGAATGACTCAAATGAAGAAGAAGAATCTGAAGGAGATGACAATGACTGTTTCATGGCTGGAAACAACAATCTCGATGAGGTAAACTATTATGATTTGACCATTGAGGACTTGCATGCTATTATTGATGATCTTACATCAAACACCTCAAAACTGCTTGATAAATACAATGAATGCAGATCTGAAAGAGATGTGTTAAGAGCTGAAAATGAGTTTTTAAAAGAAAAAGTGAAGGAAACTGAATGTGCTTTAGACATCATTGAAGAAAACAGATTTCTAAAATCTGAACTTGAAAAATTAAAAGGAAAGCACATTGTGGATCCCTCACATGAGTTAATTGCTGAAAATGAAAGATTAAATGACAAAATTAAAAGGCTGAATGGTGACTTAGCAAAATTTGCTCAAGGTTCTAGTAACTTGGACAAATTACTTGCAAGTCAAAGACTGTTGTTTGAAAAATCTGGTTTAGGCTACATAGCCAAGGAAGATGCTGTTTCCAACACCTCCTCTATGAAATTTGTGGCCTCTTCATCAAATACTAAATCCATACCAAACAAATCAGGTATCGGATATGTTTCAACTTGTGAAAAAAATTCTGATGAAGAATACACAAATGAAGCAGAAATTTCACCAAAAACTGGTCCGAGTTCAAACCGGCCAGGTTTGGGATATATTTCGAAAAATGAGGCTGCTTTTAAGAAACCAATTTTCTATAACAAAACCTCATTTTCGAAAAATCAAAAGGGTTCTAAAAATTCTGGTGAAAACAGTTTTGTAAAGAGGAACAATTATAACAAAAATCGATTTGTTAAAGGAAATGTGTCTCCCCAAAAAACCAGAAAATTTCAACCTTTCAATCACTTCAAGCAATTTAACTCACCTAAGTTTCAGCGACACACACCAGAAAATCATTGTGTTAATTGCAAAAAATTTGGTCACTCATATGCACAATGCTTCATTGAAAAGAGAGTTATAGGAAACAAGGTCTACAATGTTGTTTGTGATTTCAATGCACTTGGGCAACCAAGATGGATTAACTTCAAAGGATCCAAATTAATTTGGATACCTAAGGCTACCTGAAACTCATCATGCAGATTTGCCTAGCATCCAAAAACAAAAAGGACATGTGGTACATGGATAGTGGATGTTCAAGGCACATGACTGGAAGGTCAACCTACTTCATCAAACTAAATAAGTATGACGGAGGTTTTGTGACCTTTGGAGATGATGGCAAAGGTAAAATCATTGCAGTTGGAAAAGTAGGTAATGAGTAATCCACTTTCATTGATGATGTGCTTCTAGTTTGTGGTTTAAAGCACAATCTTTTAAGTATTAGCCAACTGTGTGATTTAGGTTACTTAGTTGTTTTCAAAAGACTTGAATGCTGTGTTGTTAATGAAAAAACAAATGAAGTGATGTTTGTTGCCAAGCGTTTCAATAATATGTATGGACTTACTCTTGATGAACTAAATGATCAAAATGTAGCTTGTCTTCACTCTAAAGAATCTGAAAAGTGGTTGTGGCACAAGAGATTGGGCCATGCAAGTATGTTTCAAATAAACAAACTTGTAAAGAAAGAGTTAGTAAGAGGTCTTCCTTTGATTAAGTTTGACAAAGACATCACTTGTGATGCTTGCCAAATGGGAAAACAAACAAAAAGTTCTTTTAAACCAAAGGAAGACATCTCTACTAAAAGACCACTTGAGTTGCTACACATTGATTTATTTGGTCCAACAAGAACTCAAAGCCTAGGTGGTAAACATTATGGTTTAGTAATTGTGGATGACTACACTAGGTTTGGATGGGTTTTATTTCTTGCACACAAAAATGAAGCCTTTTCGGCCTTTGAACCTTTTTGCAAGAAAATTCAAAATGAAAAGGATTTGAAAATCTCTTCTATAAGAAGCGATCATGGAACTGAATTTGAAAATAATTTGTTTGAATCCTTTTGTGAGGAATTTGGAATATCTCACAACTAATTGAAGAGTCCATACATGTTACATTCTGTTATACTAACTTGGTGCAAAGCATTTTGGAAGATGGTGATGCAGGAAATCAAGCTCAAATGGAAGATGAAACTGCTCAGAATCATGAAAAAGAAAATTCTGGACAAGCTGAACCAGAAACTGCAAATACTGAAAATTCAAGAGACAATTCCATTTTGTCTCATAAATCTGAAGGAAATCCTGCAGTCAGCAGCGCCCAGAATCCCTTGGTGACTGAATCTGTCTCCAAGTCCACCAGACCTCGTGAGTGGAGATTCTTGAAGAATTATCCTGAGGAATTTGTCATTGGGGACGTCTCTCATGGAGTGCAAACAAAGTCTTCCACTAGAAAGGCAAATGAAGGAACAAACATTTCCCAGAAAGGCAAATGAAAGTTCAAACGTTGCCCTTCTTTCACAAATAGAGCCTCAAAACGTCAAGGAAGCACTTAATGATCCCTCTTAGGTTAAAGCTATGGAGGATGAGCTTCTTGAGTTTGAAAAGAACCAAGTATGGACTTTGGTTCCAAGGCCAAGAGAAAAGAAAGTGACCGGCACCAAGTGGATATTTCGGAACAAGTTGGGAGAAGATGGTAGCATTGCAAGAAACAAGGCAAGACTAGTGGCACAAGGATATGACCAAGAAGAAGGAATAGACTTTGATGAATCCTTTGCCCCTGTTGCCCGAATGGAAGCCATAAGACTTCTCTTAGCCTATGCTGCATTCTGTGGTTTTAAGCTATACCAAATGGATGTGAAATGTGCATTTTTAAATGGTGTGATAGATAGAGAGGTATATGTGGAGCAACCCCCTGGTTTTGAAAATAAAGAGCATTCTAATCATGTTTTTAAATTGTCTAAAGCTCTCTATGGTTTAAGACGAGTTCCTAGAGCTTGGTATGAGAGACTTAGCTCTTTTCTTTTGAAAAATGGTTTTCAAAGAGGCACCACTGATACAACTCTATTTATCAAGAACTCTAATGATTCTTTTATTTTAGTCCAAGTATATGTTGATGACATTATTTTTGGATCAGCAAATGAATCCCTTTGTACTGATTTTGGAAAGCTCATGACAAGCGAATTTGACATGAGTATGATGGGTGAACTTAATTTTTTCCTTGGGCTGCAAATTAAACAAACTGAAAAAGGCATTTTCATTCATCAAGAGAAGTATGCCAAGGAATTAGTTAAGAAATTTGGTATGGAAAATGCCAAACCCATGGGAACTCCCATGCATCCAAATTCTAAATTAGATAAGGGAGAAACTGAGAAAGATGTTGATGAGACTAGGTATAGAGGAATGATTGGTTCTCTTATGTACTTAACCTCCTCTAGACCAGATATTGTGCAAAGTGTTGTATTGTGTTCTAGGTTCCAATCCAAACCTAAGGAGTCACATCTTTCTGCGGTTAAAAGGATCATTAGATATATTCATGGCACATCCAATTTTGGTCTTTGGTATCCTAAGACTGATGAATTTTCTGTAGTTGGTTATTGTGATGCAGATTTTGCTGGTGACAGAATAGATAGAAGGAGCACTTCTGGTTTATGTTGCTTCCTGGGAAAGTCCTTAAATGTTTGGTCAAGTAAGAAGCAACCAACAGTGGCATTATCCACTGCAGAGGCTGAGTATATAGCTGCTTCTTCTTGTTGTTCTCAGCTTTTATGGTTAAAAACACAACTTGCTGATTACAAGTTAAATGCTGAAAATATTCCCTTATTGTGTGATAATATGAGTGCCATCAATATTTCTAAAAATCCAGTTTTGCACTCTAGGACTAAGCATATTGAAGTGAAATTTCACTCAATAAGAGAACATGTCCAAAAGGGGGATATTTGCATTCAAGTTGTTAAATCAGAAGAGCAATTAGCAGATATTTTTACTAAACCATTAACTGAAGATAGATTCTGCATGCTTAGGACTTGTCTAGGAATTTTGAGTTATAATTCTTTATTTGAAAAGTGCTGATGAGTTTGCTGGAGAATTTTGTCTCATAAACAGGTATGAGACAATTCTGGGCAGATGATGAATGTTTCCTTCAAAACAGCGTGTTCTGGGCTTATTGCAAGTGAAAATCTGGGCCAACATCAATTCAGATCTGGGTAGTCCTATATGTTTCATGAATTCAAACCACATCTGGGCCCAATGTGAATGTTACATTCTTACTTGTGTGTTTAAGTTTTCATTAAAAGTTTTTTTTTTTGCCGGAAAGTTTTTTTTTTGGCAACCTTAATTTTTGACTTTGGTCCAAAAGGAGTTTCAATTTAATGCTGATTGTCTTTCAAATTTTAAAAATTAATTTTTGAAAATCAAATAAAATCCTTTCCTTTATGATGTCATGTCTTGTCAAGTCTTTTCAAATGGTGATGCAGTTGCATGGTTTTGGAAATTTGCTTTTGGGTACGGTTACCAACACTCCCTCTCTTCCCTCCATAACTTCTCCTCAACCCTTTGGTTTCTTCCCTCTCACACTACTATCTCCCTTTCATCAAAAGCATCATTTTAACCAAAATGAGGAAGAAAGTCATTGCAAAAAGGGCTCCTCGTGAGAAGATTTACAAACCACCCACAAAGCCTTCCACTCGCTCTCAAGACCGAACCTTTACTCCTTCTCCTTCTCCTCCTACCTCTCCTCCTCGCTGTGACCCCATGGCACGAACCAAAAACACTCCAAGGTTCCCTGCCTCTGCCAAACCAACTCCACCACCAAAGGCGACGCCTTCCAAACCTGCCTCTTCAAAACCTGGCTCTTCAAAGCCACCCTCATCCAAAGGGAAGCGTCTGGCGACGGAGGAACCTGTTCCTGAGCCACAACAACCCAGGGCAAGGTCAGTTCCTGTGCGTTCACAGAGAGGTAACACTCGAGTCTCTCTCAAAAATGTTAAAGAACCAGAAATTGGACCATTTGATCACAAAGCCCATTTTATGACCTCTCATTCAAACTATAACCCCTATAGATTCAAATCTGCCATGAATAATAATTTTTATGAGGGAGTCATCCAGTATCGTACCCTATGCTCTTCATTTCTCGCTGATCTGCCATCCTTGAAAAGAAAAGGTTTTCCTTTTGTTGACAACTTAATTTTTCTGGACTGGAATCACCTTTTTGACATCAAAAAACCTGTTTATCCTCAGTTGGTCAAAGAATTTTATGCGAACATGACTTATCATGAAGGAAGTGTGCATTCTTATGTTAAGGGCAGAGACATCTTTTTAAATAATGAAACTGTCAGTGATGCATTGAAGTATACTGATGTTGGGCCTTGTGCATACACGTCAGTTAAATGAGATGAATGAGTTGGTGTTTCATACAATGATGCCCTGGCTAGTATTTGTGAACATGTTTCCTTAATAGATGGCATTACACCCACACACAAAGCCCTAGGATATGAACGTGCTCAGTTGCACCGAATGGTCAACCACATTATACCTCCTCAAAATGGTTCATATCAAAGGGTTTCATACACTGACACTCTTGTTTTATATGCCATTCTCACCAAAACTGAAATTCATTTGCATATTTGATGGTTAGATACATGTTTGATTCTGTTAGAAGTGAAAAGGACAAAGCTCTTCCTTATGGCATGTTTCTAACTTGTATTTTTGAGTATTTTGGTGTTGACTTGACCAATGAGAAATATGAAAATAGACATTCATATCTAAAGGGAGGTGGTTCAGTGAAACAGAACAAAGGACCCACTAGATCTGAAATAGTTGTCCTAGATGATGAAGATGATGATTTTGTCCCTGAGGATTCTCCTGATCCTTCCACTGAGGGAACATCCATCTCCACTGGAAAGAAATCAACTCTGCTAAATGTGGTTAAGGATGTTGCTCAAGAATTTGTCTCCCAATCAAATCACTTTATTGCCATGAGCAAGGAGCAAAGGAAATTAGCTAGCAAGCATGAGAACTTTCTGAAGAAATCAAGGGATAGAGTGGCTGTGCTCATGACCTTCATTGATAACCTTCAAAATGATGACGACATTGCCATCGATGGTGAAAAGGAAGCTGCTTCGGAGGGGGATGGTTCTGATGCCTAAGATTTGTCTCATAAAAACTGATGCTACTGCTCTCTTTTTGTCTCATGATTTCTGTTTCCTTCGTTACTTTTGCACTGTTTCATTTTGGATGACTGTAATAACTTTCTACTATGCTGCACTTTTGACAGTTTATTTAGTGCTTTGTTATGTGCTCTAACTCTTTTCTGCAGGGCACAAGACTTTCTTTTTGTTGGTCTTTTTATCATCCACCCTTGTTGACAAAAGGGGGAGTAATAGGAGCAATAGCAATAGTTGATATGCCATTCTGACTAAATTTGCATTTGAGTATTTTTTGTGAACTTTGTTTGATATTGTGGACTGTTGTGAATGAAGTTAGAAACTTGCTTTATGATATGTTGCTATACTCTTGGTTGGCACATAGCATCTGCTTAGTTCCATAGAAGCATATGTAAACAGGAAAGAAGAGAAGAGCATAAATCCAGGGGGAGCAACATAAAAGCAAATGACAAAAATCAAAGGGAGTTTCTAAAACTTACTCAAACTTATCTCTTTTGCCTATTGCTTAGATCATGTTTGTCATCAAGGGAGAGATTGTTGAGTTAAGAAATTAACTAAAATAATTAGTGATGACAAACATTATTTTTGGCAAAATAAATAATTAGAGTTGTTAAATTAATAAGTACACATTGCTAATTATTTATGTTATGTTGCAGGTCATACTTCATTTTTTGGCAGCCCAAGTTGAATGAATAACAAAACAAAGCTAATGGGCCGAATGGAAAGTGTGAATAAAGACAAGCCCAAGTCATTCATATCAAACAAAGAAGCATAGCAAGACACCGGGCCAAAAAGAGAAGAACCCGATCCAAGCTTGAAATTGTTTTCAATTTCCCACCATCTTGCTCCAACCAAAGCAACGTTCCTCTCCTCTCAAATCAAGTCACATCAAGACTTCAGTAAAGTAGGAAAGAGAAAGAGAAGAAAAGCTTCCTCCATAAGCCAGTAACCAAAGAAGCAAGAAAGAGAAAAATCTAAGCTTGAAGCACAGAAGCTAAATCAGAAAATCTAACACAAATCAAGCTTAAGAAAGGTAATCCATCTCATCTTGCATGCATCAGATATTCATCTCTTCTTCCCAACTCTCTGCTATATCCGAAAATGGCATTCAAGGGAAAGTGGTTCTCTGCCCTATTCTGTTTCACATCTACAGTCACAAGTGATACTTGGGGACCAAGTAGCTATTCTATGGCTAAGATCAAGTTGACCATGAGAAGTTTTCTATGGTTACTGCTTTGTGGCTTTCGGTCAAGATGAGGAAGTCAGAGGGAAAGTTTCTACTCTGAGGATTAAGAAGAAAAAGTGAATCTGTGGTTGGTGAAGCTCAAGGCTCAAGATGTTGACCTTGGAAGAAGAACCAAGGAATATGCAAGGAGATAAAAAGAAGCTTGTTGTTCATTCTGAGGTAAGGAGAGAAAATCAAAGTTTGAAAGTTCTGTTCTGAGAAAGCTCTTTGAAGAAGTTCAACTAACTGGACAGTGTAACCTAATCAAAGGTGCATTCCGCCAGTATGAAGAACTGAATCAAAGGCTTGCTAATTTGGTTTTTCACATAGCACAGAGGCTGTTAATGAAGTCATTCTCCTTCATGTTTTACTGCTTGTAATGTATTTTTCTAAGCTTATCTTTCTGTAATTTCTTGTGAGAAAAGGCATTGTAAGAAAGCTCAAGAAAAAGCCATGAGTGGAAAAAGGTTGAGTGAAACACTTGAGAGAAAAACCTAGAGTTATTTTCAGATTTCTTTAGGTTAGCTAAGTGTCTTGTATCTTGTACCTGTTTGGTATCCCTTTCTTAGTTGGGTTAGCACTAAGAGTGAATAGTTGAGTGTTAGCATAGCCAATGTCAAGTTAGGTTAGAACTTGAGTGTGAAATTGGTGTATGTAATACTGTTAACTATAGTGAAATTCTTCCATAGTTGTGGAGGAGACTGGATGTAGGTTGCATAGCACAAAGCAACCGAACCAGGATACATGCTGGTGTTAGCTTTTTCTTCTCTGTCATGTTCTGTTTTCTGATATTCATGAGACAAAAATAATTTGTCTCATAAATTTCCGCTGCTGAGTTCAAACAAAATCAGATTTGTAACTTTGCTTTAAAAGAGGTGAAAACAACAAATCAAAGGAAGGCATAGATTCAACCCCCCTTCTCTAAGCCTACCACACCCTTCAAAATGTATTGGAGACCCGTTTACCTGAGTGAAATAGTATATTTATAGAGAGAATCAAATAACCATCGTTAAAGGAGTTTCACTTCTAATAGTGAATAATCGTCTCTTTATATAGTTGTTAAGATCTCTCTTCTAAAAATGAGTGAGAGATTCAAAAAGACAGTTATTCACTTAGTAAGTATTGACTGCTTAGTTGATATTGATTTTAAATTCTTAGTGGAAGTCGGACAATAAAAAAGGCCATCCTTTTAAATTGGACCGCTTATCTTAATTTGAACCTGGCTTAAATTTTGGGATAGGGAATGAAGAATAATATTCCTCACGTTGGAATCAATCAATTCAGCTGGTTATATTACGAAGTGTGAAGAACATTTAAAAAAGCATAAAACAGTGTCCATCCAATATCTAATTCTATTACTTGAACTTTTATTAATTGGGCTAAACTTTTGTGATGTCAAATTAAAGAAACGATTTAAATCAACTCAAATTAAATTGGTTAAAAACATTCAATATTATTTCTACCGTTCTAGTTTACATTACAAATTGAGTTATATTTAATAATGTTTATTAATAAAAAAATAACTAAAAATGATCAGAATTTATGTTATTTAATATTCACATAATTAATAAATATTAAATAAAATAAATTTTTACTGTTTTTTTTTTATATTTCTAGTATTACCGTATTCCAATAGTAAAAAATAAGAGTTTAAGTATATTAAACTCAATAGTGATAACGTAAATGTCGAAAAAATGTACAAGAAATAACTATTCAATAAAACATTTTAAGTTTTATAATTTATATTATTAATGAAAAAAATAGCAATAAAAAAATAGTGACACGTTTTAAGCCCTAAGTTTAATGCATGGGAGCAAGTAATGCGCCTATTGTTTGTTCAAGTATTGGCAGCAACTGGTTTAGCCATCAGATTAGTTTACATTAATGAAATTTTTTATTTTTTATTTTTTGTTGTTAATCATTTTAATTGGAAAATGAGATAGAGTAGATCAAAATGAAACAAGCATTAGTTGGAGAGTTTCCTTGACACACATCTCTAACAGCTTTTATGATAATGTTTCGATGCAAATCTCTAAATACTTAGCATAATTAGTTAATTAGAGTAATTATTAGAAACTCATCTACCAAAATCAGATACAAAGTTAGATACTGGACTTGGATCAAGTCTGGGTTAGTCTAGCTATTTTAATTAATTGTTTTTCTATTATCAATTATTTTTTAAATTTTCTTTTTCTTTTTTTGAGAGTTTTTTTTTTTAATTTAAAATTTTAAGATTTAAATTTATATTTAACATTGATTAATATTAAGTTTATTAACTGAAAAAAATTAAAATAGCTAATTTCCTAATTAAATTGGAATATATGGTCATATACTCATATTTCAATTTTATCAAGTTGAATGGGCTCAATTCCTTTATCACATTTCAATTTTGTTGGTAAAAATGAGGAATCTTGAATAAATGGTCAAATTAGTTTTTGATAGCTCATTTATTTTTTAAATTGGTCCCCAAATTTTTTTTAATCAATTTCATTTTTTAAAAATTTTTAATTAGTCATGTTAGTCTTTCTATCACTCTCTTTAGTGATGGTATTAAAATTTACTAATATAACACATTAAGTGACACTCCAATATATACTTAAGAATCTTAATTGACTATTAACATATAAGTTTATAAAATTAGATCTAATCAAAACTTAATTAAGGAGAGAACTTGAAACTTTGAATCTCTCAATTTGGAATTAATTTTATCTAATTTCGTAAACTAATCATGTTAATAATTAATTAGGATTATTAGATGTGTGTTATGATGTTACTTAATGTACCACATTAACAAACTTTGACGTTGTTAGCAATGGACGTGACGAAAAATTAACATGATTAATTAAATTTTTTTAAAGAATAAATTTAATTAAAAAATTTTTCAAAAACCAATTTAAATAAGGAATGATTTCAGGAACTAATTTGACCATTTACCCATAAATCTTACGTCACATTTTGTTTTTGATCAGGACATGACATTTTTATATGGGTATCTTCCCTTGGTTTTCGGCCTGAAAAACACAAGAGCATGATTTTTCCTGAAAAAAAAAGGATGATTTTGAGTTAGAAAGCCAGATGTCAAGAGCAAAACAAAAAGGCCAATCTTTAAATTTCAAGCCCAAACTAAATTGTAAGGCGAAATAAAAATGTCTAAAACCAATTTGAGTAAATCTAATAGTTAATTCATTAATCCGTTTAATCAAGTTTCAACAGTAACAGACATCATAGTAAAGATTGCAATGAGAACTCTTTCTTCCCAAGTGGAACTTCTATTGCCTTGGAAAGAATTTAAGAGTAGTATTCAACAGAACTGCCTTTCTTAAACAGTTTCTTATTTTTTTTTTTCGTTCTTAGTTTTTGTTTATTTCTTTTAAGTCACAAAAAAAAAAGTCTCAACAGTTTAAATCTAATAGGTCCTTATGCATGCAATAACCTAACAAACTTGTAAATGAAATTTAAATCAGCAACGGATTAATTCTTGACATAAAAAGAAAAAAAAGGCTAATAAATTTAAAATTCTATAGTTGATCAGCACAATTTTTTTCATAAAGTCTTTTCAGTTTATAATTTTTCGATCCAAATCTCTAAATACTTAGCATAATTAGTTAATTAGAGTAATTATTATTTATTAGAGACTCATCTACCAAAATCAGACACAAAGCTAGATACTGGACTTGGATCAAGTCTGGTGGGTTAGTCTAGCTATTTTACATAATTGTTTTTCTATTATAATTTTTTTTTGGAGAGTTTATTTTTAAAATTTAAATTTTATATTTATATTTAACATTGATTGATATTAACTGAAAAAAATAGCTAATTTCCTAATTAAACTCGAATATATGGTCATATACTCATATTTCAATTTTATCAAGTTGCATCACTTGCATGGGCTCAATTCCTTTATCACATTTCAATTTTGTTGGTAAAAATGGGGAATCTCACATCACATTTTGTTTTTGGTCATGACATCACATTTTTATTTGAGTTTAGACAGCTAGATGTCAAGACCCAAACGAAAAGGCCAATCTTTAAATTTCAAGCCCAAACCGAATTGTAAAGCAGAATAAAAATGTCTAAAGCTCAGTTTGGTAACTAACTTAATTAAACTCCTTTTAATAAAATAACTTAAACAATAAATAACTCTATTAAAAGTAATTTATAAATAAGTTATTTTGTGTTTGGATTTTTAACTCTAAAAGTGTTTATTTTATAGAAATGTGATAAAAAATAGAAGTATTATGAGAGAAGTCATTTTTTAACTTTTCTATAAATTCCTAAATAGTTTCTTAAAAAATTGCAATTTAGTTTTGAAAATTGTACTAAATATTTATACTACTACATTTTATAAGTCAAAAGTTAAAATAAGTTACTTCTAAAGTTCCCAAACGGGCCTAAAACCAATTTGGGTTCCATCTAGTAATTAGTTCTAGTTCGTTTAATCAAGTGTCGAGAGTTTGAATATTGTCTTGTACATGCAATAACTCATTGATCAGCGACAAAAAGACAAAAAAAAGCTAATAAATTTAAATTTCTATAGCTGATCAGCACAATTTTTTTCATAAAAGTCTTTTCAGTTTATAGGTTTTGATTAAATCCCTAACTATATAAATGTTTGCAGTTAAATTATTTGAATAAACTAACGTTACAAATTCTTTTATAAGGTTAAACGTACAAATCATTAATAAAAAATTTAAATGCTATAAATACTTTTTTATATAAGATTTATCACAGCAATTTGTTCTCACAAAGTATTTGATAACAAAAAAGTTCAACAAAAATCATCCAATAAAAAATTGGATTAATCTCTTAATATATATATATATATAAGGGCCTATAAAATAATTTGAAAACACAACTTCAACGATTCTCATCAACCTCATGATTTTAAGCTATTATTTTTCGAGCAATTTAGATTAAAAAGAAAAGAAAAGCAACAGAAAAAAATGCTAGCTTATATTTTCTTATGATCTTGAGTCTATATTATTTTTTTCATTATTAGAAAAAAGGCTAGGACTTATCATCTTTGAACATAATCAAACTTATTATTATTATTATCCTAACTACTAATATTTATTTGCTCCAATAATCAAACAAGTATTCCTCTCTAAAAGCGTAGTACATATATTATGTCAAGCTTTATTAGTAAATATCTGTGATCTGTTAATAACTCTAGACCGTGCATTTATAAATTTGTGTCAACCAATTGCTACAATTATAGCATGCAATTACCACGTGAATTTTGTCACTTTGTAATTTGTTTTTTTCTCTTTTTATTTGGCCTCTCGCTGTCTATGATAGACCTCCTAAACTCCCCAAATTAAAGCAACTTGGATTAGACTTTTAAAATTTTAATAATATATACCACTATGTATATATTTGAAGAATTTATTTTTTAGTGTAAAAAAATTATATAAATAATAATTAATCATATATGATTACACCAATAAAAATAATTAAATTTTAAATTTATTATTTAAAATATTATTTAAATATATAAATTTAATTAGATAAATATATTAAACTTTTTATACTGTAGATACATCAAAACTAAAACATAATAATCAAATAAAATACAATTATTAAGCGGTCAGAAAGTGCTTCCAATTTCATATCACATATCAATTGAATGCAACTTTTATTACACCAAATAATTGTGGTCTGTCTAGAGAGGCACCACCTATGGTCACTTCCCAGCTATGTGACACACAAAAGATTATGATATGATTTTGAGAAAATTACAAATAGATCCTATCTTTTATCTCGAAAACAAATAAATTTTTGACTAAATATACTTATATATTTTAAAATAAAAAATTTAAATATTTTACATTTAAGAAAAAATATTTTTATATTTTTAATTAATCATAAAATTTTGTGTTTTCAAATTATAAAATTAAAAATTTATTTGTTTTTTTCTTATATATATATGTATATTGCTAATGTTGCAACTATAGCACTCAACGGTGGAGGAAAACCCTTTGTCCGAGTCATTCCATCTCAACAAATAAAAAACCAATAAAAACTATCACATATTATAATATAAGACTGCTCAGATTTTTCTGGACACGTGTACGGTGGAGGTACGGTGTGCTTGGCTGCTTGCTAAAAATAACAAGGACCAATTTTAGAATTCAGTGATATTTATATATTATTTTTGTATTTATTATATGAATTTTTCTTTAAGAAGATTTAGATGATATATATTTTTTTGTTTTTGTATATTATTAATTATTATATGCATGTCTTTTATAAAAATGTAGTGATGTCTTCTATTAAGAGTAAAGTATCATCAATATAAATAAGAAAAAAAAATGAAGTATTAATTAAGTATCAGTATCAGTATCTCAGTGCATGCAATTTGTTTTTCAACTATATATGTATAAATTTTTACTACTATTATTTTTTTATTCGCGTGAAGATGAAATATCTTATATGAAAATAATAATTAGATTGTGGACGCGTGTTGTATCAAATAATTTATTTAAACATATTAAATTATTTAATAATTTTTAATTGTTATTTTTACATAAAATCATCTTATTGTATTTGTAAAACCTATACTTTATTGATAATAACTAGGACGTGAAAAATTTATGAAAAAATTGAAAATTTCTATGGTAACAATCCATGATCATTACTAGCATCAAGATACACATTTACACCTATCTAATAGGTTTAATTATTTTATATAAAATTTTAATTATAAATTTAATAAAATTATGCCCACGAATAGAATAATTAAATTTATTGAATATTGATCAAAGAAGCCATTACTCCATTAGCATAATGTATATATGTGTTTGTTGTTTTCTTGCACAATCCATTCCCACACTTATTTTTGATTGGCCAATGTATAAAGTATAAACGAATCTGAATTTCTCAATCAATCTCCCTCATTAGGCCATTGGAACCCTAATCCTTATCTTCTGTTCCAATGGGTCCTTTGTTATTATGTTGATCCCCACACTGGTCTTCTTTCATTCATTGTTTTCACATCCAAAACGAAAATTTCATTAATAAGAGATGAGAGATATATGCAATGTACATATTAAATGAACACTACTTAGATAGCAAAGTTTAATTGAATTATTCATATTTAAACCCTTTAAATTCAACCGCAAACAGAGAGAGGGCAATGCCAAATGGATGGTGGGACCCACCCATGGTTTTTTAGGGGCCAAGTCTTCATCTTTTTAGAATTTCCACAACCGTGCATTCGGATCACTGCTTTCTAATGTCCAAAATATAGTTTATTAGTTTTTTTTAATTAAAAAAGAAAGATTTTTAATTAAGAATTTAATTTTAATGCACTATGAATATAAAATTATTTTATACGTATTAATAAAAATAATTATTTTTTATATTAATTGTATAAATAATTATTCAAAAAAATAGTTAAAATTATAATTATATATCAAAATTAAATTCTTTAATCAAACCTTAGCTTGAATATAAAACTAATCCTCATGTGGCCACCACTTTTATCTCCCCAAGAAAAAAGAGAGGAAGAAACTCTACCTGGTAGAGGGAAAATAATATGAGATTTCATTTCCATTTGGCATAAAAAATTTATTGATAGATTTATCATTCTAAGTAACTAATACTTCGTGATTAAGTTAAGAGTTTTTTAAGATTAATTCACCAATGGAATAGTTAATTTTTACTAAAATTCAGTTATTGTCTTATTGATCAGACATTGCACATAAAAATATATATTTGACATAGTATATAAATTGTTTTATATATTATTATAAATAAGTTCTATTATTCATATGTTATTATAACACAACTTATTGGTCCCCCCTAATCGACTGAACACAACCATTTCTGTAATTTAATATTCATACTCTCTTCAATTTCAAAAATAATCTGATTTATTTAAATAATGCATATGTGTCCAAATTTAAACACATATGCATTATTTATATATTAAGAAAATAGTCATTTTGTTGTAATCAAATAGTATTATATTAAATTAAAAAGTGTTTAGCTCAATTAGCTATATATTGCTTTAATTTGAAGGCTTTAAAAATAAAGAGAAGTATATAACTATATGATACTAATAATTCTTTTTTTCATTACAATACATCAAAATTAATTTTTAAAACGATTAAAAATATCCAACTTTTAAAGCATATAGAGTTACGGTTATTTGATCAACTTTTCAATTAATAAGATTAATAATGTATGCATGTTATATATTGAGGCAAGTGATTCGGTGTGTATACATACATATATATACATACACACATATAAAAACAAATAAAATAAATAATAAATTTAACATTTATTGCATGATTAAATAGTAAAACAAGTATTGAAAACTACTTATTGCAATTATTAATGATGAATCATGGAGTAAAATCGAATGAGATATTATTGAGTTAATAAATTATAATAATGGTGATAAATCAAATAATAGTGTGTTTTGAGATCATGAGCTAATAAAGAAAAATTGGAACTCCACATAATACAAACAATCCAATTACCATAATCGTCCTCAAAAAATTGACAAGAGAAACAACGTAGCTGGCTAGTAAATGGATTTAACTAACATATATATAAAAGAATAATAATTCACACACTTAATTCTCAAGTGTTTATTTGTATTGGACTATTTTTTGAAAGAGGTTCATAACTTCATATTATATTGAGTTGCAACTATATAACGTTATTTGTATTGTTACTATTATTGGTCAAGACGTGTCAAAATGTACCTTCAATTTAATCAGCATAGCTATTTTAATAATTTTCCTTCTTTTTCTTCAATGAAGGTTTTAAATGACTTTTATATTTGACAGAAAAAGAGAAAAAAAATGTGAATATTTTCTTTTCATTAATGATTTGATTTTTTTTGGGGCCACATAATTTGTTACTCCCATTACTTTGCTTCCATTTCCGTCACATATTGGTGAACAAAGTTGCCATATTGAAACCATTTTGAAAGAGAAAAAAAAGGGGGTGATATTTGTTAAAAAATAGTTATAATTTTTTTTAATTTTTATTAATTATCGTAATAATTAGTAAATATTAAATAAAAAATTTTGATTTTTTTTTAATTTTCTAGCATTACCGTTATAAAATGAATGTATTATTAAAATTACATAATATTCGAATCTTTAATGGTATCTATTTAAGCAGATGAGTGAGCTGGCATTCGATCAATCCAAATTAGTTTTCAAAAATATATACTTAGTACTAATTAATTAGTGAAATATTTAACTTTTAACCAATTTAAACTAGCAGAATGATCAATTTAATTGTCTGCTTAAATATCATATGTTTAAATTTTATATTATATATACAATAATTTATTAACTAATGATACACTTTTAAATAAAATTTAAATCTATGATAAATATATTTTTGACTTGTTGGCTGAAAAGATATAAAGAAAAAAAATGAATAAAATAAAATAAAATAAATAGAGTCATATTTTCAAATGATATTTGCAAATTGCAAGTATATGAAAAAAAACTAATTATCAAAAACATCAAATCAGATTGAACCTAAAAAAATCATGACTGAAGAAGATTATTAGCCAAAGTCATTATCAAGCCAAAGTGTTGCAACATGTCAAGTGGCCTACACACACTCATCAAATGACAGCCGCAGAAAAATAAAAATAAAAAATAAAAAGTAAAATTGATATTTTCCCCCTAAACTTATTTTAATAATAATATTTGATTTGATTTGATTTCATGTACAACTATAGGGCCTTTGAAAATGACAGGTGTCTGTTCCCTTATGAAGCTTCACCAAGTATAAGAAGAGAAGCCTAGAAACTTGGAAAACATGCACAAGGTTCATGAGTCTATGTAGTACACCAAGATATTAATATTAATATACATTATAATTTATATCATAGTCATTGGAAATTGATATTGATATATACCAAAAATTCATAAGATCTTTCTCATCTTTCTTGTGAGCCTTACATAATAATTAAAAGCAACCACTAAACTACACTACACTAACCTTTGATTCATCCTCATCACAATCCTAAGTAAGTTTTTTTTTTTTTTTTCCTTCAGATCATAATAGTTCATGCTCTTTAGTAGTGAATTCTGATTATGATTTTATTGGTGTTTGTTTCTTTGTTTTGGAAGTAATAAAGTTGATCAAAGTTGAAGAAGCAATGGAATCTGCATGTATGGCAATGAAAACCAATCCTCATTGCCTTCATCAAGAAAATGGATTCTTAGGTGAAAGGATCAAAGGGGGTGTCAACTACAGTCCCTGGATCATCAAAGAGAAGAAGAAGAAGATGATCAATAAGGCCAAACCTTCTGTTGTATCTTCTGTTCTTACATCAGAAACTGCAAAAGAATCTTTGGTATGTGCTTCAATTATTCAATTATGATTTCCATTTTCTAGTAACTGTGTTTGTGAGTGCATGAAAATTAAATTCGATATATTTTCAGACAATTCAAATGCCATCTTTTCTGAGAAGAAAAGCTGATCCAAAAAATGTAGTCTCAATCATATTGGGGGGTGGTCCTGGTGCTCAACTTTATCCACTCACAAAAAGAACAGCCACACCTGCTGTGAGTAATCATTTTCTTGATCCTCACTACTTTTTGGTGAGTGAGACTTTTGAAGAAGATTCTGAATTCTGAGAGTGATTTTTCTGTTTTTTTTTTTCAGGTTCCTGTTGGTGGTTGCTACAGGCTTATAGACATACCAATGAGCAATTGCATCAACAGTGGCATCAACAAGATATTTGTGTTAACACAGTTCAACTCTGCATCCCTCAACCGGCACATAGCTCGCACCTACTTTGGAAATGGCATCAACTTTGGAGATGGATATGTTGAGGTACCTTATCATATTCACACAAATTGTAATAATAGAAATGTTGTGTATTTTTCTTAGTTTTCTATGATATCTCCTGGCCTAGCAGACCAAGGACTAATCCATCGCGGATTAGTTCCATTTAAGGGTTTGCTGCTGCTGACCACTCGACTAATCCAAGTTGTTAGAAGTGTTTTGTATTTATTATGTTTGTTTTCGGTTGATGATTGCTGAACAGGTTCTGGCAGCTACTCAAACAGCTGGTGAAGCTGGAAATAAGTGGTTCCAAGGAACAGCAGATGCTGTGAGGCAATTCACTTGGGTGTTCGAGGTGCGAAATAAGTCTTTTTCGAGAATAAAGTCGTCTATCAGGATTTAAATTTGATAAATTTGTGGTAACAAATTAGTCCTTTTATACGAATGAGGGACGAGTTTGTCGCTTTCAAATCCTAAGAGACTGCTTTAATTTGTTCCTATGTTTTTGGTCAAGGAGGAGATTAAGGATTTACTTTAAATATTGTAGGATGCTAAGCACACAAATGTTGAGAATGTTTTGATCTTGGCTGGTGATCATTTATACAGAATGGATTACATGGACCTTGTGCAGGTACATTAGTACTTTGTGATTTTTCTATGATTGTTTGGTGTATAAGTTGGTTGGACTATTTTTTAATATCATTTTTTTTACAAATTGCCAATAATCAGAGTCATGTAGATAGAAATGCAGATATCACAGTTTCATGTGCTGCTGTAGGAGACAGGTTTGTGTTCTCAAACTTGTATTAGATATTCTCAAACATTATAAATTTGAAATTTATCAAAGTGTAATTTCCAATTGAATACTTTTTAGCCGCGCATCGGATTATGGGTTGGTCAAGGTTGATGGCAGAGGTAGGATCATCCATTTTTCAGAGAAACCAAAGGGTGCTGATCTGAAATCAATGGTAAGTCCCAAATTAAAAGTGTGTACTAAAAACAAGCATAGTCTTGGTTTGAAAATTTGTGTGCACTTGAACCTTAAAAGTTGCATATTATTCTTCTTTACATCAATTCTTTAATTCATGATTTTGTGATATAACTTCTATGCAGCAAGTAGATACTTCTATTATGGGGTTGTCACACCAAGATGCAAAGAAATCACCATATATTGCCTCTATGGGGGTTTATGTATTCAAGACAGAGGTTTTACTCAAGCTTCTCAAATGGAGATATCCAACATCCAATGACTTTGGATCCGAAATCATTCCTGCAGCTGTCGGGGAGCACGATGTTCAAGTAAGACGAATAATAATACTCTCTCTGTTCTCTTTTATCTGTCAATGTTACTTTTTGGTATATCTCTAGATCGACGAAGACACAGATATAAGAAGAGCTAATTACTTGAGTGACAAGGTAACAAGAATTTTATATCTTGTGCAGGCATATTTTTTTGGAGACTATTGGGAAGACATTGGAACAATCAAATCCTTTTATGATGCTAACATGGCTCTTACTGAAGAGGTTTGCCTAAGATATTTATCTCATTCTCACCATGATTTAGTTACAAGTCACAGTATCAAGGATTGTATATGCTTTATGCTACTTTCTTGCAGAATCCAATGTTCAAATTCTATGACCCCAAGACACCTATTTACACATCTCCAAGATTCCTACCACCAACCAAGATTGATAAATGCCGGGTATGATTATGATTATGACTATGATCATCCAACTATGAAGCTTGCTCTGATGAACTTCATTTATATCTTGCTTATCATGTTTGAGTTGCTGCTATTATTGTAGATTGTGGATGCAATCATCTCCCATGGATGTTTCCTGAGGGAATGTACTGTCCAACATTCCATTGTGGGCGAGCGATCGCGTTTGGATTATGGAGTTGAACTCCTGGTAAAGAAGAAAAACATTGTCATAATTTTCTAGGTGACATTAGAGTGTAGAGCACACATTCCATATAAGGTTTCTTACATCTTAAGTAAACTTTTGCAGGACACTGTAATGATGGGAGCAGACTATTACCAAACGGAATCTGAAATAGCTGCGCTTTTGGCCGAAGGGAAGGTTCCCATTGGGATTGGAAAGAACACCAAGATTAGGTAACCTTATTTTGGTTTAAGAATGTTAACACTGTCTCTAGAGATTAATGAAACTAATGTTGTTGAAATTGTTGTGACTTGTTGCTGAAGGAACTGCATAATTGACAAGAATGCAAGGATTGGGAAAGATGTGATCATCATGAACAAAGATGTGAGCATGTCTACCTCTTTTCTTTTTGCATACATATTATTATCTCTTACCATACACAAAAGTCTCACTGTAGACACGATACATAATAGGAGTCAATAGCGTCAGTTAATCCATGTAGCCAACTAAGGCGTTGTTGGTTGTCATTGTGTCTTACGAATTCAAATTATTTGTGTTATGTATATGTCAAAATGTAGGGTGTTGAAGAAGCAGATAGATCAGAAGATGGATTCTACATAAGGTCAGGAATCACCATCATAATGGAGAAGGCAACAATAGAGGATGGAACTGTCATATAAAATGAGACAAGCTAAGGAACAATCCATGGGAACAGAAGAGAAGGGTAGGAGCAATCAGAGTGCAGAACCCTGTTTTGGGCTATGTATATGTAAAATAGAAGGTTTCCCACTCTGTAACAAAAACAATGCCTAAAATAAAATCATGGAAGCGATATGCACATATAAGTAAAATAAAATGAAATCTGTGGAAATTTTGAAGCTGCTTTCTATGTTAATGTTGCAACTTATAAGTGTGAGAAGTACATGAAATTAGTTTATGAAATTAGTTTCACATCAAAGAAAACAAGGAAGAATAAAGAATTTATAAGATGAGAGACTCATTTATTTAATGTTCTAAGTTTTCAGTTAAATGTAATGTTGTTTTAACCATTGAATTGGTGTTTTGAATAACTCTAAATGAGGTTTATGTTGTTTTTCTTTATCTTTTCGTAATCTTACTTTTTTTTATTATTATTATTACGATTTCTCATTTATGAGCTATAACTAAACAAAAGAAATTAAGAAATTGAGCAATCATTTCTCTTTTATTTTAGATTTTGTAATTGACGTAATATTATTATTTAAAAATTAATTTTTTATTATTTAGAAAATGTTTGTTAAATGCATGTGTTGTTAGTTCATGTATGTAAATAACTAAATACATTTTGTCCAAACAAAAAATATACGTACTTAAAGTATACGAATAAATTAGTCTCCCCAATTGCAGATTTAGCTAGTTAAATGGTATTGATTAAAAGGCCCATTAAAAAATGCAGATACAAAATTTACAAATTTTAAATAGTACAAATTGCAATATAAATGAGTTTTCTTTTTCCATCTTTAATTAGATGCATGCTATAGTGAAAAAAAATTATGAAAAGATAAAGATTCATTTTTGTAGATAATAAAAAATTGGTCTAAGAAAATATATCATTTTATTTTTAATAATTTTTTATTTTTATTTTTATTTTTATTTTTCATTTTCTTCCCAGAAAACCTCTTGATAGTAGAATTCCTTATTTTAGAAGAGTCAAATCCTATGATAGCAACCATAATCACATACATGGTTGCTTGGACCAGGACCAACCGTCAGCAAGTTTAGAAGGTCAGCAGAGTGCCACATGGCAAAACTAAGCTAATTGGACCGCCAACTTGTCGACATGTGCAGTAGATGTGGTGTGATTCTAATACTAGAAATAGTATTAACTTATTTCATTATTTGCAATACCTAGGTATATTATATACAGTTATTTTATACACTGCCTTTCATTGGTCTGGTAAGTAGTTGTTACGGTGGGTAACCGGAGATTAATAGAATAGATGGCGTAAGTTGGCCCAATCGTCCGCGGATGGTGAGCTCCGAGATGGTTAGCACGCTGGAGCCTCCTTCCGACTTATACACGTTGGTGAATGGGGGTGGTACCTGCAAAGACACTCCGATGCCTAAGTCAGCAAGGGTGTTAGCAGGTCTAGAGAGTATTAGGCTTAGAGATACCTGAGGAGTGTCAGTGTATTTATAGTGGTGAGCCAATAACTACCGTTGGAGTAGTGCCGTATCTTTAGGGTGTTAACCGTCCCATTATCTTGGGGAGGTTAAGATATGGCTTTATGAAGCGGTTAGAGAGATTTTAGGGGCGGTTACTCATTTGAATGAGTGTTTATCTGCCAGCTAATCTCATGTCCGACTTCTTTAGAGTAAGTCGTGGTTGATACCGACTTCTTATGTGAAAAGGTCGGTACTCAGCTAGGCTTAATCCTTCAGATATTATGCCCCTTAGCATGTTTATAAATACTTTCCCTCTCTTTCGTTTTTCCGTTTTCGCAATCTTTCAAACTTCTTCTTTCCTTGTTCGTGCTGCATTCTTGTGCTTGGAGACTTCTGCTTCTTCCAACCTTCACTTTTCGGATAAAGGTTAGCTTTGCTTCTTTTACGTCATGCCTTGTGTTTGCATGCTTTTGTTTTGTAGGTAGATAGGTTGGTCTGTAGATTTTGGCTTCGTATCCCCTCTCTTTAGGGACCGTGTTTTTTTATTTTTCTTTTCTTTTTTCTTTTTGTAGGTTTCTGTCACCTTTCATAAAAAAAAGAAAATGGCTTCTGTAGATGTTCTTTCTCAGTGGGTTGATGTCACGGTCCTTGGGGAGGAACCCTTGGTCGACGCTGAGTTTATTACTCATCTTCGTACTCACCACAGGCTTTGTACTTCGGAGGAGGACAAGCCAAAATATGAGTTGATAACCCCGGGTCCGGAAGACCGGGTTTGTTTTGGGAGGGCCAATGAGGCGGCCCCTCATTTTTTTCTTTATGTATGAATGTATGATCACCCGTTTGGGTGTTTTTCTTCCTTTTTCGGATTTTGAAATATCTATTTTGCACCACTGTCGAGTTGCCCCTACTCAACTTCACCCCAATTCTTGGGGTTTTCTGAAGATTTATCAGTTTGTTAGTCACGCTTTGGACTTTCCGACCTCTTTGAGGATT